>NC_142791.1:21243750-21561666 GCF_988280905.1 Pimephales promelas
ACCGTATGGCCTAAAGCATGAATGAATGTGTTTAAGAGGAAATATTCTAATTTTAAGGTTTTCAGCACTGAAATTTTTAAAAGCATGTGGTAAATAAGAGTATATTTGAACAGGAACTGCTTGACTGCTTGAAGTCCGAGCTCACTGGAAACTTTGAGGTGGTTGTGGTCGGCTTGATGATGCCCGGCCCGGTGTACGACGCATATGAGCTGAGAAACGCCATCAAGGTTAGTGAGGGTAGAGGGGGGAAGTGTACTGTGCTTTATTTCCAAAATCAGGGACCATGTTCTTTCTTTCTCTGTTTGGTTTGAAATATGTTGTTTGGTAAAATCATCTTGCTAACCATTTTGCATGGTTGTATGGGTTTTGGACATGTACCATCATTTAAAAATGCATAATTGTACTTCAAGGGATAGCATCACCCAAAAATAAAAATTAGCCCATGATTTACTCAGCTTAAAGTCATTGGTGTCATGAAACTGCACATGGAACATGAACAGAGGTGATCCAAACGCAGGCTTTATTAAAGAGGAGAATCCAGAGACAGGTACAAGGAAACAGGCAGGGGTCAAAACCAGGTAAGCAGTCCAGATCAGCAATCAAACAATTCAGGGATAAGGCAAACGGGAAGACCAGATACAGGCAGAGAGTCCAGGAACCGTGAAACTAGGGAATACTAAGGAAACTAGGAGATACTAGAAAAACACTAGAAGCAGTCAGACACTATACACACACACACAATACTGAGCCCCGAACAAAGGGGAAACTCGGGCTTAAGACAGGTGAACTAAACAAGATGATAAAACACAGGTGCATGAAATAAACCATAATCAGTCCAGGGTAAAACATGAATGAAACAATAAACTAGGAAGGAGTGCCCCCCAGAGGCTCAAGCGGGCACTCCAGCCGCAGATCATCACAATGGGCTCTATGCACGGCGTTATTTCCGGTGAAGGATTAAGGATGCTCGATAACTTCCGCCGATCATAGAGTCCAATGCAATACCGAGAATTTATATTGAATTTTATACTCCATGGTTATACTAATGAAACGTTAGTCACAAAAACAGATAAAACAGACACCCCTCGTTGTGTTTATGCTTCTTTTTAAAATTATATTAAATAAACATAACTATATATAAAATTACATCTAAACGTATGTACGTTTCGTTTCAAAGACGGGAGGACAGTAAATATTGAAGACTCCGCCATAATCCCGTTTTCTCCGGTTTTCCTCCGCTTTAATCTACACAACCGGAAATGGACGAGCATCCTTACGTCAAATGCGGAACTTATGCGTGCATATAGCCCATTGGTCTTCTTTTAGACTAATACAATCAGAGTTATATAAAAAAATGTCCTGGCTCTTCCAAGTTTTATATTGGGAGTCAATGGGTAAATATTTTTTTTAAGTCCATCAAAGCGCATCCATCCGTGATTAAAAACTTTATAGACTAAAAGCCTATAATTCGAGGGTTACTATTTTGGCGTAAGTCGACTTGCGTGTTGTTTTAGTCGATACAGTTATTGGAAGATTTGGAAGTTATGGAAATATGGATATTTGTCTTACACAAACACATTGCTTCACTTCAGAAGGACTTTATTAACCCCCGCCCCTTTCCCACCCAGCCATCCATCCATCGATCCATTTATGACGGATGGATGCGCTTTGATGGACTTAAAAAAATATATAAAAATTATACCCATTGACTCTCATTATAAATCTTGGTAGAGCCACGACATTTTTTTTAATTCAACTCCTATTGTATTTGTCTATACCTTTAACATGTAAATTATGTGGTACACTGTATGCGTTCTAATTTACTATGAATAATACTACAAAAAATCATCAGTCTATTTTAAAATTTCACTTTTAATTAAAACTGTTATATGCAGTTTCATATTCAGTTTGTACTCAAAAAATTCACAAACAACTACAGATTAACAATTGTGTTCAATATTTTTTAAACACATAAATAAATAAAAAACTTATATAAGAATATTGTATTGTTTTAAGCTATTTATCAAGTCACAAAAATCTGAATTCATCGCAATCTTGTTGACCATGGCATATATAATCTATAATGTACTGTATGTTTATATTTTGGATACATATTATGCATGTATATTTATTATATATTAGAATATTTATTTATGTTTATAATATTATAATGAAATGCAATCATGGAGATCTTCATATATAAAACATATAGCAATATAAAATAAAATATTTATTTATAAAATAAAACAAATTAATTAATATAATAAATAAAAATAAAACAATATAATATAATATATAAATGCATAAAATAACTTTATATATTATTTTTTTATTAAAAGTCACAAAAATCTAAATTGATAGCAATCTTTCCACAAGATAATGATACTCAGTGTAACATTTTGGCCATGTTGTTTGGCAACATAACAGGGAAACACTTGACACATCATCTGACCTGTGTGAGTTATTAATGGTAATAGGCATAATATTACCATTATAAAAAACCTTCATCAGCAATATTCCAGATGAACTTATCCTGTGTATTGATGGCTTTAGGTGAATTCTTCATTTTCTTTTCTTCTCTTCCCTGTGTCCAGGGTGCTGGGACGGAGGAGGCTTGTCTTATTGACATACTGGCCTCAAGAACCAATTCCGAGGTTAAGGAAATCATTGCTACTTACAAGAGAGGTACATGCTAAGATTTATGGATGGAAACTGACAGTCTTTTCCATTATGAAATATATACTGTGAACATATATATTTCTTCCCATATTACACTATTTTCATTCACTTTTCTTACGTCATCACAGTGAATGACAAGAGTCTTGAAGATGATATCTGCGGAGACACATCTGGGATGTTCCAGAGGGTCTTGGTGTCTTTACTCTCGGTAAATAAACAAATTGCCTGTGTTATCTTATTTTCTGAAGAAGATTCTTTGATGCCTTTACTTATCTGCTCTTTTGTTTGCCATGTAAACCTTCACCGTCCACAGTGTCCGGCCGGGGCAGGCGTGACCCCTGATGGTTTGTCATGCTGGATTTATAGATATTGTCTTTTCTGCTTTGCTTACAGGCTGGCCGTGACGAGAGCACCAAGGTAGATGAGGCTCAGGCTGTCCAGGATGCAAAGGTGAAGATTTTGACGTGGTTGGCTGTAGCTTTTTGTCTAATGAGCATGTTTGATTTTTGTGGTTTAACAGGTTTTGCATAAATAGGGTAAATTGAGTTTAATTGGGACACTTTTTTCCATTGAGATGATGGGAAAAAGTGTCCCAATCAACCTGAATTCCTCATTTCGTGTTCCTTAATTGTTTCGTTAACACATTTTTAGTCATATATATATATATATATATATATACAGTATATATATATATATATATACACTGTATATTTACAGTATATATAAAATACAACTGATAAAACCCATAGTGTTAAAACCCGACATGAACAACAACCAGCAAAAAACCTCACAAGCCTTACAACTTTGTACGATGATTAGCTTATACAAATAACATATTCATTAAGTCATGTGTTTGGCATGACTTAAATATCCGGGTCATAAGAGTTGTTTGTTTGGGATTCAGTCTATGTTGGTGGTAGCACTGTATGTTTTTGATTCACCAAAAGATTTGATTCATTAAATGAATTTGTTCGGATGGCACTGGTCGCGCTGATTCAGCAGCTGTGAAGTGTTCTTTTGCTGCCTTCCATTCCATAAAGTAAACACTTGCTTTGATATTTTATCTAACACAGTGACATAGTTATATTTTTTATGTGTGGCTGAGATGTGCAAATACTTCAAATGAATGGGGCTGCTCTATTCTCCATATTTACAATGATTCATGGCTTTGTTTCTGTATTGGCTACATTCAGTGAGCTGCTTTTTATTGTGTGTGGTTCAGCCTTAGACACACAACAGACATTCTCATGTTTATTAATCATTAACGGTTAAAAAGCAAATTGCTCAGGTAAAGTTCTCTATTGTTTATACAATAGGACATCTACGAGGCGGGCGAAGCTCGATGGGGAACAGACGAGGTCAAGTTCCTCACTGTGCTGTGTGTGAGAAACAGAAATCACTTACTCCGAGGTATCTGTGCCACCACGTAATAACAGCAATCCCCCTTGCCACTTATGTGATCGTTCTTATGTAACCTTCATAAAACATCATGGGAAAATAACCCTGGAACAATAAAGTAGACTCATTACTTCCACTCTGTGGTGACATTGTTGACATACTGTAGGCCTGCTTCTCATTCTGTCACATCTAATCAATTTAAATTATGTGCAGTACATTTTTATTTTACTAGTGTGTATGTATATATATATATATATATATATATATATATAATTATGTGTATGTTTAATTTATTTCATTTCAGTGAAATAAAATGGTAAAATGATCCATTTATTTGCCAAGTATCATATTTTGCAAAATGACAAAAAAAATGTTAATTATGTGTTATATTAACTCATTATTTTATTTAAAAATGCTAAATGTTTATTACTATGATGGCTAGACGCAGGTCATTGAATTGAACATACAAAATTGTCCGGCCAGTACTATTGTTTGAAACCTTCATCACTGCATTATTGTTTCACACATACTTTCTTTACATACGCTGCAGTATTACATCCAACATTTTCTCAAGCCCTGTTCTTTTGCCAGTGTTTCAGGAGTATCAGAAGATTTCTGGACGGGACATTGAAGACAGCATTAAGAGAGAGATGTCCGGCTCCCTAGAGGATGTATTTCTGGCAATAGGTCAGTTGTGAGTATTGCAATATTTCTGTCATTTTTCTGGTTTGCCTACTTGGAAATAAAAAAGCGTCTGTTCACCTTTGCAGTGAAATGCATAAAAAACAAGCCGGCATTTTTCGCTGAAAGGCTCTACAAGTCAATGAAGGTAAATTAAAACACCAATTGATCTAATATTTGCACATGATAGGGGCATGGCTAGTGCTAAAGTAATCGTGTCTCTTGTTTCTCTTAGGGTTTAGGCACCACAGATAGCGTGCTGATCAGGATCATGGTGGCTCGCGCCGAGATCGATATGCTCGACATTAAAGCGGAGTTCCTGAAGATGTATGGAAAGACCCTTCACTCCTTTATAAAGGTGGGACACAGCTTTCACTGAGGACATTTGACTAATTTAACTCAAAAGCCATTTGAAGGGGTAGTTCACCCAAACATTTAAACTGTTATCATTTATTCACCTTCAAGTTGTTCCAAAACTGTATGAATTTCTTTGTTCTGCTGAAAACAAAAGAAGATATTTGAATGTTTGTAACCAAACAATTGATTGGCGCCATTAAATTACATAGTATGAAAAATAAAATAAAAGTCAATGAGACTTTTGAGTTCAACAGAAGAAAGAAATTGAATTTAGAAATTGAAAGAAAATGATTTTAGTTTTTGAGTCCCTTTAACAACATATCAGTGTTGTAGTACTCGAGACTCTGACTCGTCTCGGACTCGGTCTCGAGACCATATTTTAATGGTCTTGGTCTTGTCATGGACTCGTGTGCATTTGGACTCGGAATTGACTCGTACTCGAACATTTTTTTTTTTAGGACTCGGACTTATTCCCGAGTCCACTCGAGTTCAATTCAAAATATTTTTCATGATTATTAATGTATGTTAATAAAATATTTCTTTAAATTGATTGACACGCCCAGTAATTGGGGATTTTCTAGTGTGCAACTGCGCATGACAAATTGTAATAAAATTACTTTTAACACCACCTACTATGTGGCCTTTTTACCCTAAACTGATCATTAAACTCTAAGTAAATTCAGTAAAAAAAAAAGGATTTCTCTAAGTAAATAAAAGTAAATTAGGTAATCAACCCTCACTGGTCTCGGTCTCAACTCGGACTCGACCGTCTCTGGTCTCGGACTCGACTCTCTATGGACTCGGTCTTGACTCGGACTCGACTCTCTTTGGTCTCGGTCTCGACTCGGACTCGAGTTAGGTGGTCTCGACTACAACACTGCAACATATATTGCAATTGCTTTAAAACAATCCGTGAGAAATGAAGCCAAACCAAACTTTAAATTTTAGCTAATTTTCCAGATATACACACACACTTGGCACTTTTCCACTGCTGGTACGGTTCGACTCACTTCGCTTTTCCTCTGCATGGTCCGACTCGGCTCAGCACGGCATGGCTCGGTTTGCTTTCCTCTGCAGTTAGTACTGACCATACTGACCGGAGTACCGACCAAAATAAGGTCTGACCGTTATAGTTTATCCGCTCCTTGGCAACCAACGAGAGGAAAGTCTGCACTTCGTCCACTGACCACGATTTAGCTATTAAATTTTTGGAAGTCTTCTTTTTCTTTTTTCTTCAAGCAAGTCAAGCAAGTAGTTTTAAAACAGGTGATTAAGCGGTGACTGTTAATGGCTATTTAAATCTAGCAGGTTTGATGTCTCGCAAATACAGTTATACTAGTAGTGATGATTCTGTTTGACTCTGACCAATCAGTGATCTGCAGTGTGTTCACATCACATTTTAGAATCGGCAGGGTACGCTTGGAACCTCAACAGAGGTGGTACCATTAAAGCAAGCCGAAGCGAGCCGCACCGTACCGTACCATACAGTGGAAAAGCGCCACAAGTGGCACCACCACAAGGGATGGTGATGATGCAGTGGATAAGACACATGCCTTTGGTGTGAGAAACCCGGGTTCGAATCCACTGTGAGACACCAATGTGTCCCTGAGCAAGACACTTAACCCCTAGTTGCTCCAGAGGCATGCAACCTCTGACATATATAGCAATTTTAAGTCGCTTTACATAAAAGCGTCATCTAAATTAATAATGTAAATGTAAGTGAGCCAAGCCGAGCGGAAGCGGAAAAGCGGTATAAAATACTAATGTTTAACCCAGTGGTTTTCAATCTTTTCAATGCCACAGACCCTCAAATATGATCATGCTGATGTGAGGCCCCCCCCATCTTAAACACTCGGCAGCTACTGTACAAAATTATTATAATATAATAAAGAGTAAAAAATATATAAGTATATTATAATGTAATAAAATATGATTTTGTTTATATAGTAATTTTATATTATTATGTTACATTATTATTATTTTTTTTTTTTGTACAGTTTTTACACTGTTTTCTACAGACACAAGCACTCCACTGGTTTAACCCATGGTGAAACCCTGTTCTGTTTGTTTTCTAGGGGGACACATCGGGCGATTACCGTAAGATCCTGTTGGAGTTGTGCGGAGGGGAAAAGTAACACATCTGGCACGTTCATTAGTGTGAAACGCTCTCCCTCACGCCTGGCCACCGCATTTCAAACACATTCCTTGTTTGTAATACCAATTAAAAGCAAACAGTGACGTTCTAAATGAGATTTGTGATTTTTTTTTTTTTTTTTTATTGCCTTAGATTTTATGGGAGCCCTTTATAGATTGGCACATCTTGGAGTTTGTCAAATAAATAAAGCGAGAAAAGAACAGCCCATATTGACTGTATTGATCTTTTGTTGTCTTCTGGATATTTGTTTAATCTCAGCACGCTCATTGAGGTCCATTTGCTTAATTATTCAGAGTATAATTTGTTTAATGTACAACATCTTTGTGTACTCGTCCCAATCATACTGATTGCTCATGGTTGCTTGCATCGGCATATGAGATCTCATAAGAAACTATTTTCTAGAAGTCTCACATGCCTCAATTTCATCAAGTGCAGCGTATGAATCACATGAGGCTTGGTAGAATTATGGGGAAATTACTGACAAAAAGCAGTGTATTTACACTTTTACCACTAAGTGGCACTGTGCACAAAATATTACAATCTCTGTAGTTTATTTTTGGACATATTTAAATACAGTTTTAAAAAACATTTGTTCTTTTTCTAGCAATACACACTAAATGCTGACATAAAAAAAAAACTGAATGACTTGAAAATAAGTGTTGTTTTGTTTTATTTATTTATTTATTTAAATCCTTTTTCTTTGTAGTTTGGTCATTAAAAAATAATGAAATTATTAAAGTTAACTAAAACTAAAAATATAAATTGTTACTTAACTGACCAACTTAATTTATTTCAACTAGTTGCCAAGGCATTATTTCTTATTTTCATTTAGTGTAGCTTATTGCACTGAAGTCAAGTCAAATATATTTATATAGCGCTTTTCACAATACAGATTGTATCAAAGCTGCTTCACAGTATCACTCAAAACAACTTAACAGTGTTTGTTTATTACTGGAAAAAAGACATCCAAGTTTGGTAGAGCTGATCAATGGTATGATGGGTCATTTAATTTGAATATCCCCAACTGAGCAAGCCAAAGGCAACAGAACTGAAAAACTCCATCAAGTGACCCGATGGTGTCCTAAAACTCCATCAGATGACCCAATGGAGAAAAAAAACAAAACCTTGGGAGAACCCAGGCTTAGTCGGGGGCCAGTTCTCCTCTGTCATTTATGAGCTTGAGGCCAAATTTAAAGTAACTAAAAATGAAAGAGTCATTATAAAAAACTAATAAAACTTACATAAACAGAACAAAATTACTAAACCTTTAACTAAAATAAAAATCATAAATATGAATAAAAAAAATAATAGTATCTCAATGATACTAAAATAACACTGTTTGAATATTTGTTATTTTTCCAGCAATAAATACTAAACCAAAAATGTCAATTTAATGACTTTTATTTGTTAGTTTGTTTATCCTTTTTTTCTTGATTTTTTTTTTAGTTTGGTCATTTAAAATAATTACTTGAAAAGTACTCGAAACAAGTTAATTTAAAATGTTTAAACTTATGACAAACTTATGCACCCAGCCCTGTTGTATTTAAATATTCCTACACAGAAAATGTTAAGACCAATTTATTTGAAACAAATTCATAGAAAGTGCCTGATACAGACAGATAATGGCAGCCATGATGCCAGCAAACAAGTGTGTGTGTGTGTGTGTGTGTGCGTGTGCGTGTGCGTGTGCGTGTGCGTGTGTGTGTGTGTGTGTGTGTGTGTGTGTGTGTGTGATGAAAAAGCTATCCTGGGCTAATGATGGCCCACAGCATAAATACATCTCTATTTTCCCCAAGATTTAGTAGTGAATTTGGAATAATTTCAGATTTTTTTTAAAGTTGCACTGTAAAAAATATTGATGGTTTAACTTAAAAAAGTAAGTAACCTGGTTGCCTTAAAATTTTAAGTTCATTGAACTGGAAAAAGTGAGTTAATACAATGAAGGAGAATGATTTAATAATCAGAAACTCAAAATTTTATGTTATCTGAACTAAATTAATTATTTAAGTTGATTTGACAAAAGAAAAAATGTTGTGATTACACTGTAAAAAAAATATTGTTGGTTTAACTTAAAAAAGTAAGTAACCTGGGTTGCCTTAAAATTTTAAGTTGATTGAACTGGAAAAAGTGAGTTAAAACAATGAAGGAGATTGATTTAATCATCAGAAACTCAAAATAATAAGTTATCTCAACTAAATAAATTATTATAAAATTATTATCTAAATTATTATAAAAATATGTTGTGATAACAAATCTTGAAAATATTTTTTTACAGTGTACTTTTTTTATCGTTATTATTGGAGAACCAGAGTAACCCAGAGAAATAAACACACTCCGTGTGTGTGTGTGTGTGTGTGTGTGTGTGTGTGTGTGTGTGTGTGTGTGTGTGTGTGTGTGTGTGTGTGTGTGTGTGTGTGTGTGTGTGTGTGTGTGTGTGTGTTTGAAATTGCGAGCGGCAAATTTCCCCTGAGGCCAGAATGTCAAGCTAGTGCGCTGCACAGATCTTTAACATGTTCCCAAGTAAGTCAGTTTTCTGTACTGAGAAATTAAGACGGTTTCAGTAGCCTTATTAACATGGACATCCCGAAAAACCATATGCCATTCTGTGATATTTAATTTTCCCATAAACCCGCTTTAATAAACAATCTGTCAAAATGTAAATCAAAAATGTTGTGAAACTCAGTCAGAACTGCCAGAGGGCAGAAGCATATGAATGATGGGTAATCTGTCTGACAAACAGAGCTGCATGACCATCTATATACGCTGTGAATCTAGAGTAGGCTAAACAAAACTTAAACTTAAGTACGATGCAACAACACAGGAAACAAGCAGCGTTCTGTAACAAAGTTTAAAGAGAGGAACAGCTTTATGTTGTTGGTTGATTCAAGAGTAATAAAACCTAAAAATGATATTATCAATAAGTTATGACAACATTTTTTTACATTGCCTTAACTCATCAAAATAAGGCAGGCCATTTTCAACTTTTTATGCATTATATAAACTCATTTTTTAAGTCAGTTTAATGTAATTTAAGTTGAAATGACTTTTAGGCAGCCTTTTTTTTACAGTGACTATATCAGAAATGCATAATTGCTATCTTATTTGACCTAATTATTTAAAGAACAATGACATTTTTGAAAGAAATGCTCATTCACCATGCCTTTACAGCAGTTCTTCTGTAAAGGCCATTCTGCCACAGGAAGTTGACAATACGGTGCCTGCCACAAACCACACTGCATCCTTCTGAACATAGTGTTCACATATGTTGGCGTGGGAAGGTGCGCGGAGCAAGAGTGAACGGTAGAAGATAAGAGTTTAAAAGTGGGGTAACTTCTCATCAAGCATAAATTAATCAAGATAATGTGAGAGAAGAAGTTCTTTTCTGGGTAAGCTGGCTGAAATTGCTTTATTACTTTATCAGTTGGTTTCATTTCAACACGGAAATATTTGAAATAGATATGTAGTAGCAGCTTTGCTTTGGTGTAAATATGATGCATAAAATGCAGAGTCAGGAGGAGGTAGTCTTAATAAGCTGGCTGAAATTGCTTTGTTACTTTATAAAGGCATCAAACTTTCCACATCAGTAAGTGTCATTTCAGCAGGTAAGTATGTTTTTGATATAAGTAAACAGCAGCAGCTTTGAAGTTATATTTCATAAAATGCAGATTAGTGCATAAATAATTAAATAATGAAATTAGCACAAATAATACATTATGGTCAGGAGGATATGTGATCATCCCAAATGACCAGTCTGAAATTGCTTTATTACTTCATAATACTTTCCACATCGGCCGGTTTCATTGCAGCAAATTTTGCAGCTTTGTTTTTGTGACCTTATAGGCTACTGCATAAAATGCAGAGTAGTGCATTAACAATAAGTGACATCAACAATAATGAAATTCGCACTAAATATAATACAAATAAAATCAATAAAAAGTAAAAAATATGGCATAAATAATGCATTATGGGTTATGTGATCATCTCAAATGACAAGAAGTCTGGGTAAGCTAGCTGAAATTGCTTTATTACTTCATAAAGCATCAAACTTTCCATGCCGGTCTGTTTCATTTCAGCACATAACTACGTATTTTGAAATAAGATGCTGCTGTGTTATATTTCATAAACTTCAAAGTAGCACATGAAAAATATTATGACACAAATAATGCATTATAGGTCAGAAGGAGGGTCAAGAAGGCTCTCAAAGCTATATGTTAACAAACAGTTCTCCTACCCAGCGAATGCTCCTCCTCCTTGCATGAAGACAAATAGTCTTGCCCAGCGACTTAACTTACTTCTGGGAGTTTCCACACAATTATCTCTCATCTTTTTAAAGCCTATGAACTTTCGAAAATGAGCAAGCTGTTGATATCTCCATCTCGATGGTGAAAACGTTCCGTCGTTGTTCTTAAATGTGAATCTGTTTCTTGCAGGACATTAATCCACCACGCAAAGGAAGACAGAATTTTTTTTATAGTTGCATTTTGGGATTGACCAATCCATTGTCTCTTTTTCACTGAAAGCGTCCTCTCAGGATGAACGTCACCAATTCCAGCCTGGTTCCCTTGCTAGTTCTTCCTCTGGCGCTGGTCATCTTCCTAACGGTGACGGGGAACCTGCTGGTCATCCTGGCTATTGCTTGCACCTCTCAGCTCCACACAACCACCAATGTCTTCATCATCTCCATGGCCTTTGCAGATCTCATCATGGGCTGTGTGGTCCAGCCCTTGGGCTTGAGCATGGTGGTTAGCGGGAAGTGGCTGTTGGGCAAAAAGGCTTGCGACCTGTGGACGTCCGTGGATGTGCTGTGCGTCACGGCCAGCATCGAGACGTTGTGCGCCATCGCCGTTGAGCGTTATGTTGCGGTCACAAGACCCCTCGAGCATCAGATCCTCCTGGGCAAGCGCAGAGCCGTCTACATCGTATGCATAGTGTGGATGGTGTCGTCCCTGGTTTCCTTCGTGCCAATCATGAACCATTATTCTCATGCAAATGCCACCGTTTCGGAAGACTGTTACAATAACGAAGAGTGCTGTGATTTCCATACTAACGAGGTCTATGCCATCTTCTCCTCAGTGGTGTCATTCTATGTGCCCCTCGTGATTATGGTGTTTTTGTACGGGAAGGTGTTTGCCATCGCGACCAGACAGCTGAAACTCATCGAAAAAGACAGACTGCGCTTTCCGAGCACAGGCATGGAAGATGCTAGTGAAAGTACAGTTTCTGCAAGCAAAACAGCTGGTGGTTATAGGAGGAAGTCGACGAGGCATTATGTAAAAGAACACAAGGCGCTCAAAACACTAGGGATTATTATGGGCACCTTCATTTTGTGTTGGCTGCCCTTCTTCTTGTTCAATATCATCAAGGTCTTTAATCCCAGTGTGCTGTCACCTTTCGTGTTGCTCTTGTTGAACTGGCTCGGCTACACCAATTCAGGCCTGAATCCAATCATCTACTGCCACAGTCCCGAGTACCGTAATGCCTTCCTGAATCTTCTAGGGTGCAAAAAACTGGCTAAGAGGCTAAATCACGACTCCAGCAAACATCTACAGAGCCTCACCTCATACATCCACAACAACAGTTCTGTAAGGATGGATTGCTTGGGTCACATAGATCCGACTGCAGAGGGTGGGAACATGTGCTCTGACACGTGTGCAGTTCTTGAAGTGCAAGAGCCTCTCAATGACTAAAATGTGGCATGGATCAATGTAGAAGAGACTTAAGGGTAAGGTAAGAGTGAAAAAACTCAAAGTATTAAATGTGCCTCTTGAACCTCTTGAATGAATCCGTTCAAGATGGTGAGGTGGGATGTGCTAATACTTATCTAAGTGACTGGATCTTCACTTTGAGGATGGTCAAATGGCTGGGGAAAAAAATCCCATTAACATTTAAAACACCAAGAATCCCTAGAAACTGCATAAAAACATGCTAGAACTACTCAGAACACTTCATACCAATTTCTGGCTAGCATTCACAATACCCAAGCATTACGGCATTGAGTTATGAAGCAGCACTCACATTATCTTCTGATATTCTACACATTTACTGATGCAAAAGATATGATCCCCCAGCTATTTATTCTTTTTTTACAGTGTGATATAAAACATGATATTAAAAATAAAATTATAAAATTATATATTAAAAAACTGTGGCAAGGATTAAAATATGATCTGGAAAATATTATGATTAATAATAAATAATTCACAATAATTTCACAATAGAGCATAAATTTATGGATTTGGTTTAGTTCAGTAAACTAAGTAATAAAGTAAAAGTAAAGAATGATCGGTAACACTTTATTAGGTAACACTTTATTTTACAGTGTCCTTGTGACATATGTTACATGTACTTACCCTAATCCTACCCTAACCCTATAGTACATGTAGTTAATTGTTATTATTCAGTACTTAAATATATAATTGCACTGTAACAATAACATGTTAAAATAAGGTGTAAGTACTTCATACTGACCATGCATAATTATAATAACAGAAAATTATGCATAGTTACAAATAACTAACCCTAAACCTAACCGCAACTCTACTTTCTACTTTAATTACAATTACTCAGTGCTTATTTGAGCAAGTACAATAAAGTACAATTAAATGACCTTACAATAAAGGGTAACTGAATGAACTCTAACAATCAAGCTTATCTTTGAAAAAGCCACATATGAGACATTCTCACATAAACTGTACCATTTCCATGTGGGTGGTGATTGTGGTTTGTCAACTTATCACTTTCACATTTGTTTGAAAACATTTCAGGGTTTCACTGAACTTCCTCTTTGATAAATGGAATGCACAGAACAAAATAACTAACATCTCTAACTCAAGCTAAAAAGACAAGTGTACTCAAAAGTGAACTTAAAAAATATTATGGTCGTCAGAGGAGATGGCCTCGAGGGCAACATGAGTTGGGGATTTTTACCTCTCTCTACCACTTCACTTCCAGTCAGTTTTCTTCATATCTTAATAAAGGCAAAAAAAAAAAAAAAAAAAAAAAAACACCAGAAACACCAATAAAAACTTTTTTTTTTTATGGTCATATTAAATACATTCTGACATGTGCAAAAAATATCAATACAATTTGCTGACAAAACAAACAAGCACCCACACAAAAAGTTTTTTTTTTTTTTTTTTTTTGTGGCAATGCTTCTCAGAATTATATGGGTCACAGCTTGCCACAATGTTTCCATGTACCATTATCCTGGATATGGCATATGACGGTGATGATTACACAAATTAGGACATAAATGTATACCTCTTCCTCTCCAAAAAAAGAACCAGAGAAGCAGCCTTGATTTGTCCCACAATGCATTTCATTGCAATCTTGATAGATGTGAAAAGCACTCAGCAAGATTAAACCTCTCATCCTTTACCTCTTATCTTTTAAAACACTCTGGGTGATATCAGACCCTCAAAACTGATTAGAACAACACAATTCAAGATGTTTCTGAAGTGGCTGAAATGATTTGGCAGAGACATTTGTGGGTGTGTGTGTGTGTGTGTGTGAATACTTGGGTGGATCTTAAGTGTTCATGACCTCATTAATGTGAGATAATAATAGGAGACAAGAAGTAGTGCTGTGACTGTTTCATGATGCTGGAAAAGGCCTTGAGTGCTTACGTGATGAGCTCATATGCGTTGTATTTTAATCTTTTGTGCATAAGCTTCGTTTTTTATTCATCATTTCAAAATAAAGGGCTTAACACGCCAACCTTAGGAGTAAAATAATCTTGTTGCAAATTGATAGATTACGGCTCTTCTGTATTTTATTTTGAACATCACTCACCAAATATGAAAACTACAGATTGTGATTGTAACCTTTCAAATGATATATTTTGTCAATATTAGTTGTATAGTTAGTGTAGGAAATTACTGTTTTAAGTAAGTAATGGTTCTGGGGGTCGGTGACACTCAAGGTTAAATATTAGGAAAAAAAAGATGGTAATGATAATGTAAGTATATGATTTTTCGCTTTTTTTTTTCAACAAGCCATGCCTTTCAGTCATGATTTTATAAATATAATTGTCTGTAGTACAATGGGTGAGTTGTGCACCAAAATGAAATAATTAAAGTTTGGGAATGAGCAATAGCAAGCACAACTAATAAATTATTAATATAATCAAAGAACTAAGTAAAGAGGACAGTACAGACAGCAGAATCTGGCATAATATTTCTGGTCTAGAGCAGAATTATGATTCAGTTTGTGGTTGTTTTAATCAACAACATATATTTATACCATAGGGGATTAGACACTAGTGTACGTGAATCACATGTACTTTATGGGGATTGAAAAGAACACTTTTGAGATACTGCAGACACAAACACATCTGAGAAACATTTCAGCATAATCCAAAAGATGTCACAAAAGACGTGTGTTGATAGAAGCCTGCATATTGTGCGTAAACAATCCACATATAAGTACCAGGACACACAGAAACATACGCACTACTCTCTTACAGATCAAATGTCTAATGAATTCATGATTATTTTCCTCCCACAGGCACATTGAAGATTGGAAACAGATCCTATTTGCTCTTCAAGGGAATCAACTGTACTCTAACGTCACGCTGTTCAAGTGGAGCCCGACTGTGTGAAGGCAAAATAGACCAATTTTCATAGTAAAGAGCAAGAAAGCATAAACAAAATATATACATATATATATATATATTGAGAACAAATAGTTACATGAAAGAATCACGCAGAGAGTTATTTTTGATTAAACTTCTGATTAAAAGTTGAAGTCCTAAAATGCCATCTCTCTTCACGTTACAAACCATCAGAAAAACAAATTTGTTGTGCATATGGACACGACACAGTTTTTTTTTTGTTTTGTTTTTTGGATCAATTGGCCCTTCAGAGATGAATTTGAATGAAAACTGCTCAGGGTCCAAAACATGAGTAAAGACCGCCATTGGTTATTAAATTAAAGAGTCGCTTGCCCATTGGTCCAAAAATAGGAACATGAATGAGCACATCACACAAGCATGTGCTGCCAGTGCCATATAGTTAGTTTCAATATTTGTCGTCTTCCTTTTAAACAGCACTGAAAATGGTGCTGAAGACACATTTCCAACCTCAGCGCAAAAATTACCATTGGAAAAGAATGATTGGAATTATTCTTTTTGCCATTTGTCTGATTTCAATAGCCCAGATAAATGCAGTGTGAAAGCTTTTGTCAAATATGCAACCACGGCCAAACAAATCATGACAATTGAATAGTTGCATGTCTGAGTGTTTGGTTTGGGATATTGGTGTTTTGATCAAATGTGAATATGCACATGGCATCAGTGGTTGGTGTTGAGGACAAACTTCTATTCATCTTCTGATCAGAGCACCACGAGTCGCTTTTTCTTGCTTCTTTGATCCTGATCCACAAAAAACCTTGTACAGAAATTTGAAGCAGAATGAATGAATGCATGCACTTTATAATATATTTACAAAAATCTATTTATTGAAAGTCTTCACGTGGAGTGTTTTTCATGCAGCAATCTCGAAGAGCTACGTGGAAATATTTGATTTTCGAATAACAAGCTGTTTCTTCACATGTTTTTATCAATTCAAATCAGTGGCATCACGGGGGAAATGAGTCATTTTAATTGAGTCTGTTCTTTCTGCTTGTCATTGTCTTGTGGAAAACATCAAATGCATTAGTTTTATAAAGCTCAACTCCACAACTATTCAAATGGTGGAAGAATTGTAATTAACTGCAATCTCACAAAAGGTCAGAGCATCATTTGCAACTTCTGTTTTAGTCTTTTCCTTGGCTGTTGTTCCGACACAGCAGTCTGAATTGAGAATCCTGAGGTTTTATTTCAAAATGAGATGCAAAAATCTGTCATTCTGAAGGTGAATGCGAGCTTGATCCCATTGACAATCACCTTAATGTAATTAATACAAGAACCTTAATATAAGAAAACAACGTTTTTTTTCTGAATAATAATTTTTACCTTCTGTGGGTTTATGCGAGCCCGTTCACATCCCAAAGCGCCATATAGGACGCTTTTGCAAAAGCGTAAATATCCAACGCACATGGCACCCTTTAACGTGAAATGAGACGCAGATATATTTGGGCAGAAGGCGCCCCCTAGTGGTCTAACCCTTACCCAACACCATACCTAAACTTAACCATTAACCGAAGCGTCTCATTAGACGTTTAAGGGTGCCATGTGCGTTGGATATTTACGCTTTTGCAAAAGCGTCCTATATTGCGCTTTGGGATTAGAACGCGTTGTTTATGCACAGCCGGCTAGTTTGCTAATGTCATAAAAAAACACCTGCCAGAGGAACAATATTCATATTATTTCTGCATGCACTGTAAGTATACTGCTTGCAATATAGGGATTTTCTTTATGTAAAATATGCTTAACAACTGATCAAAATATAATATCCCACAATGTGTGCATTAAAAGGCTTTCCATTTTATGTGTTATGAATGAACTGGAAGTAAAATGTTTTTTACATCTTTTGTTTAACTTATTAAATTGATTTGATTGATTTTTCTTTGCTGATTATTTTTATTTCTGATTAAAATGCAAAATAACTGTAAAAATAAAATAAAATGATTTAGAAGAACTATACAATATAGAAAGGTAATGTTTCACATACTTTTGTATTTATTATTGATATGATATTCCATTCTCATCAAAGTGTACATGAGAAGAAACACAATGACAACTGCAACTGTGAAAAAATTACCATGACTTTATACGAACTGTCCTGAATTGATTTGTCATGCTCATGCATAATAAAGTTTACATCCCTGAAATTTCAAAGCAATGGTTTATTACGAATGCACTCTAAGAATGCCAAATATATAGTTTTAGCATTAATCATAAGCTATCATATGATACCCTTCCAGCATCACAGTACCCGACATGAAATAGGCCAATGGTTGAATCACAAGAAAATATAAACAGCATTATAAATAGCATCAGCTTTCAAATCTTGCAGAGACCATTAGGATTGGCACTGAGCAGTTGCAGCAACTTAACAGAGGGAATAAGGTCAAGAATTTAGAAAACACACTTTTGCCAACCTGCTTATTGTAAGATAGTAGACCTGCTATTTACATTACAAACACACTATTTAACAATAGCTCAACTTTTTAAATACACACTGATAAAAATGATTCTGTGGTGAAGTAAATACTAAAATAAATTTTACATTAAATTCCCATCATGTTTGCATCACAAATTTGTTGCATGTTTCATCACAAATTTGCGTGAAAACTTGCAGAAAAAAAATGTACATTTTAGTTATTGTTTTTTTCAGTACATATAGCTATGATGAAATATGAGGTTTAATGAACACGAAATGTGAGGTCGATAAATTAATTTATACTTAATGTAAGATTCAGGGGTGATTCTAGGATTTTCCTAGTTTATTCTTTTTTCTAGGATTTTAATATTTATTGTTGTATTTTCAGTTTTACAGACAAATAAGCAGTACAATCACAGGACGGGACCAAATACAACTGCAGTACACGTATAAAAAACACCATCAACAACAACAAAAACTCTTAGATTGAGGTTTGCAGTTACCCATAACAAGCATAGGCAAAGGAGGTCAAAACTGATTTTTGCCCAACGTGACATTATGGATAAGGTGAAATTGTACAAATGGACCAAATGAGATATATAAAATACGTAATGCCATTAACAAACTACCTTCAAACTCTAAAGCAGCTTTCCCATTTATTTCATTATGATTATAGATGCACAACATGTAAAAGGCATGAAACCCTTTTAGAGTGTTTGCTTCCTAAGTTAGGCTATTTCACAGACACACTTGGTCTGAGCTGAAATGATGTTTAAAAAATATTGAAAGAGAAGCCTGTCTCTCTTTCTCTCATCACTTTAGTTAGGCCAAGCCTAATGTTTGCTTTAGAGAGGAAAAAGCTTTTTGAAAATTACTCTCGATTCCAGTAAAATGTATAGGCCAGGCATAAAAGCCTGTACAAAGCACAGGCGTGATTGCTCATGAGAAGCAGCTTCGTGGTTCAGCACAATGCTTCCTCATCAGAGTAGAGCCCTGCTCTCTTCATCACTGATTCAATCTCCTGGTGCAACAGCACAGCACTCGCACAATACACTGCACTCAGTCAGTATATGATATATATCAGGGCTCGACATTAACACATGTCCGGGACAAGTTTTTGAAGAGGCAAGTGACCAGACAACTATGCATCGAAATGCAAGAATGATTCTGATTTTACTATATTCAGAGAGCCCTGCACAGTTGTGGTCAGAATTATTGGTACCCCTGGTAAATATGATCAAAGCTGTAAAAATGAATCTGCATTGTTTATCCTTTTTATCTTTCAATTGAAAAATCCCAACCTTTCACTGCAGTTTTTTCCGAAACAGGTTGGCCGTAATTATTGGCACCCTTTTATTAAATACTTTTTGCAACCTCCTTTTGCCAAGATAACAACACTTATAGGTTTCTCCTATAATGCCTGATTAGTACTTTGGAGAACACCTGACAAGTGATCAGAGACCATTCCTCCATACAGACTCTCTCCAGATCCTGCAGATTTCCAGATTCTCTTCAGTTCAGCCCACTCATTTTCTATAGGGTTCAGGTCAGGGGACTGGGGCAGCCATGGCAGAAGCTTCATTTTGTGATAAGTGACACATATTTGTGTTGATTTTGATGTGTCTTATGGATTGTTGTCCTGCTGGAAGCTCCACGGCCCATAATAAGATTTCTTGAAGAAGGTGTTAGGTTTTAATTTTTTATCTGTTGGTATTTACTAGAATCCATGTTACTATGTATCTGAACAAGATGTCCAGGACCTCCAGCAAAAAAAAGGTGATATTGTTACAGTGTCTGGTTTATGTTCCCTGGTGTCCACTAGAGGTCCTCCTTCCACACGGTGTCATTCACTTCCCCACAATCCTTGTCTGCGCTCATCAATGTTCATTGCACTCAGCTGTTCCCCATCATGATTGTCATGTTCTGTGTGTATATATACCCTGCCTATTTAGTGTTTGTTACGGAGTTGTTGTTATTCGTCACACCACACCTGTGTCCTCTGTCCTTGCCAGTTTTGTTCTGGTTCTCGTGTATGGGCTGCTTATATGGATTTTGACCCATGCCTGGACTGTTGTGAGTACGGATTACCCTACAAATAAATACTGAGATTGGATCCTTGTTTCCTGTGTGTGGTATTGTGACAGAACAACTCCGTCATGAATGGATCCAGCAGTACGGGGCCTTCGAAAACTTTATTTTATTATTTCGCCATGGCTGCTCGCAGGACTGAGGAGACCATGGCAGCCAACCGTCAGGTTGGAGAGGTGGAAGGCCCCATCTTACCACCTCATCACCAAAGAAGGAGAAGGAGGAGGAGGTCAGCGTCCACCTTCCCTAAAGACCCAGAGGCCGTCCCCAAGTAGCCCGCTGTCATTCCGGAGGCCGTACCAGAGACTGTTCACATCATGTCTGCCGATCCAGAGACTGCTCGCGTCACGTCTGCCCAGCCAGAGACTGCTCACGTCACGTCTGCTGAGCCAGAGACTGTTCACGTCCCGTCTGCCCAGTCAGAGACGGTTCACTTCACGTCTGCCCAGCCAGAGACTGTTCATGTCAAGTCTGCCGATCCAGAGACTGTTGACATCCCGTCTGCCCGGCCAGAGACTGTTGACGTCCCATCTGCCCAGTCAGAGACTGTTCTCGTCCCGTCTGCCCAGCCAGAAACGGCTCACGTCACGTCTGCCCAGCCAGAGACGGCTCACGTCACGTCTGCCCAGCCAGAGACGGCTCACGTCACGTCCCGTCTGCCCAGCCAGAGACTGTTCACGTCACTTCTGCCCAGTCAGAGATGGTTCACTTCACGTCTGCCCAGCCAGAGACTGTTCACGTCCCGTCTGCCCAGCCAGAGATGGCTCACGTCCCGTCTGCCCAGCCAGAGACGGCTCACGTCACGTCTGCCCAGCCAGAGACTGTTCACGTCACGTTTGCCCAGTCAGAGACGGCTCACGTCACGTCTGCCCAGTCAGAGAAGGTTCACGTCATGTCTGCCCAGCCAGAGACAGATCAGGAGATGCCCATCCTTGGGGCCACAGAGGCACTGTCCGACTATTTAGAGCAGCTTGGCTCGGATCCTGGAGAGACCCTTCAGGCCTTTCGTGTCCGTGGTTCCTGAGCCGGAGCCACCTGTTCCTGAGCCGGTGTCTGTTCCTAAGCCGGTGTCTGTTCCTAAGCCTCCCTCCACTCTGGCCACCTGCACGACCTGCGTCCCCCTGGCCCGAAGGGTCTTCACCACCCTGGCCGCCTGAAGGGTCTTCACCCTGCAGGAACTAACTACATTCCCCACAATCCTTGTCTGCACTCATCACCGTTCATTGCACTCAGCTGTTCCCCATCATGATTGTCATGTTCTGTGTGTATATATACCCTGCCTTTTATTGTTTGTTGCGGAGTTGTTATTATTCGTCACACCACTTCTCTGTCCTGTGTTCTTTACCGGTTTTGTTCTGGTTCTCGTGCATGGACTGCTTATATGGATTCTGACCCTTGCCTGGACTGTTGTGAGTACGGATTACCCTACAAATAAATACTGCGATTGGATCCTTGTTTTCTCTGTGTGGTATCATGACAGCTATATGTATTTTTTAACGGCCTCTATTGGTGATGTTTCAGATTGCAACCAATTTTTACAAGAGCACTCATGCTCTTGCCTGTGCTCGAACACAAGAGCGAGCACTCATGGTACACCGCCACACTGAGACTTTCAACACACCAGAGAAAGCATCACACAACATGCTGGAAACTCATGTAAACTCCCACTGCAATGTTACAATAATATGCTACTTTTATCAGCTTGACGTAGAACTAATGCTCCATGCTCTTACCATGATAACGTTACATTTGTGGTGTTATCTAGCCTAAGGCATCTCACAACTATTTGTGTATCTTTCACAATCAGCAATGTCAACATAGGTGAATGTATAATATGATAACGAAAACGGTTAGTGAACTAGACTGACAGTAAGATCGTAGGAAGTAATATTGCTGTACTGAACATGTCTGGAAATGTCTATTATAAACAATATGATAGTGGGATGAGTGACATTAGACAGTAGATCTAGTACATAAAATAAAAGTTAGACCCTAAAGCACCTACTTTTTGTTATCCTGGAACAGTCTTTTGTGTTCATTTCATGTCTCATCTATGTTGTAGACCTTGCTATTTCATTACAGTTTACCCTTATTTCAGCATATCTGAAAACTTGTAATTTATCACAATAAAAATAGCAGAGGTCTCTCCATAATTCAAACGCTCTTCCGATGTTGATCCGTGTTTTCGTCCTAAGTCGATCCGATTCATGTTTGGCCTGACGAGCTTCAACAAGCTTTGTGTTGGAGTCTGTGTTGTGCTGTAGGCAGGTTGTTTTTGGATGTAATCAGACTCCATGTCGTTAGCTGCAGTGCCGTACGTCGCATAGACTGTACACTAACCTAAAGGATTATAAGGAACACCATACTAATACTGTGCTTGACCCCCTTTCGCCTTCAGAACTGCCTTAATTCTATGTGGTATTGATTCATCAAGGTGCTGAAAGCATTCTTTAAAAATGTTGGCCCAATTGAAACTTTCTTAATTTCTTTTCACGTACCTACCCCGAAGTAATAAAATAACACAAAATTCTGCATCAAATTTATAAACAAGACAAGCATTTTTTTTTTCAGGCCTGATTGTGTAGGGAATTACAAATTGCCTGCCTTGGTGTTTGTGCGGTGTTTCCATATACCCCCCCCCCCCCCCCAAGGGGGAAGTTATTGCAATAGTGATGACAATGACACTTAATTCTAATACAGCATTGACAATGGCAATATTGATGATAATAATAATAATAAATGACAATGATGATGGCAGTGGTGATCACAACGGTGAGAGCAAAAGACATCAACAACAGCAATTACAACAATGAAACAACAAAAGAAATAAAAGTGAAAATAGTAATCATAACAGTAACAGTAAAGATAGTAATAACAATGATGACAGAAACAAGTTCAAACAACTAAAATTAATATTTGTTGGTTGATTAAGAAGGTGGGAGAAGTCGGAGTTAAGAACAGAGAAAGGATTCATAGATGTAAGAGGTCAGAAAGTTTTGGGCGGCAGGGGTTAGTTTCAGATGTGTAATTATGAAGGGGAGATGCGAGTTCCATTGCAATGAAGTCTGTCATAAGATTTTTCCAAATGTTAATGTGTAATTTATTTCTGGTTTTCCAGTTCATGAGGATAGTTTTCTTGGCGATGGTTAGAGCTATGAGGAGTATTTTAGAGTTTATAGTTTTATCAGTGATTATTGTGAGGTCCCCCAACAAGCAAAGGGAAGGCGACAGTGGGATGTGGCAGCCAACTATAGTGGATAGTGACTGTGTGACCTCTTCCCAAAAGTGTTTGATTGGAGTGCAGTGCCAAGTTGCATGAATGTATGTATCTGTAGAATTTTGATTGCAATGTGTGCAAACTTCTGATGTGAAACCCATTTTAGCTAATCTATTGCCTGTGTAATGTGTTCTGTGAAGTATTTTGCATTGTATTAACTGAAGATTCGCATTTTTGGATATGAGATAGATGTTTTTACAGATTTGGGTCCAGAAGTTGGCATCAGGGGCTATTGAAAGATCATTTTCCCATTTTATTGTTGGTAAGTATATGGTCTGAAGTTGATTTGAGATCATTTTGTATATTTTAGAGAGAAGTTTCTTTGGAGAGGAAAAGTTCTAAATTTGTATCTCTGATGTTTATTTTTGTCAGGACAGAAGATCTCTCCTCTCCTCTTCTCCTCTGACCTCTAGCATCAACAAGGCATTTTTGCCCACAGGACTGCCACATACTGGATGTTTTTCCATTTTCACACCATTCTTTGTAAACCCTAGAAATGGTTGCGCGTGAAAATGTGTAACTCAGTAACTCAGTAACATTTGCTGGAATTCTGAAGTGTGTTACTTACCAGTGGACACACTTCTTGCGCATGCGCGTGCGATCGGTATTTGTGTTTGTAGCCCCTGAGAATTTCTTCATTAATCCTTTATTTTCTTCTTTACCACTCATTTATAAACAAGCACTTTCTATTTTTATATCATGTGAACTTATCCTCGATACTACTCCTTATAAAAAACAATTGGATTGCTTTGATGTCGCTACTTATATCCAACCTTCCGAATCTCGGCTACTAGCCTTTAGCCCGCTAGCATTTCACGCGTGACCTCTCACCTATTGGCCGTCTCATTTTACACCCGTTTCACTGAAAGGATACGGGTTTATCCGGCATTTCAGTCCTAAATTGTAGTATCACTACTAATTTACTGTTCATCTTTTACAATGGTGAACATATCAGATGCGTGTCTAACATTACCTCTGAGTGCAGGTGAGGACACATTCGAGCTCTTCTCGGTGAAGCAGGAACTGGAATACGTCGAGAAACAGATCCGTGGTCTGCTGGTGAAGCAAGCCGAGCTGTTGGATCGGCGCTCAACGCTTGAAGCATCACGCGCCGACGCTCACAAATCAGTGGTTAGTAACGTTAACTCTTTGACTCCGACTTCATCTACTCCGTGTGTTCCTCTGCCCTGGAGGACGCGATCATCTCGGGCTTCATTCACTCCGGCACCGACACAACACCGTGGACCATGGATCACACAACGGAAGACACGAGACAGGACCAGAGCTACCTCTCCGCCCCTCCCGGTCTTCGAGATCTCCACCCGGAACCGCTTCTCCCCTCTTCGCGAGCCGGAACGCGACGACGCCGTGATCATCGGCACATCCATGGTCCGTCATGTCCGCGCTACCTCGGGTAAAGGTAAGGTGTTCTTGATGTCGCTGCACAGGTTCCCGAGATCCTGAACGGGGACGAGCGCGTCGGAGCTGTTGTGCTGCACGCGGGAGCGAATGACATTAGGCTGCGGCAGACTGAGGTTCTGAAGAAGGACTACAGGAGCCTGATCGAGATGGTACACAGCACAGTGCCTAAAGGAATGATCATCGTGTCTGGACCACTTCCCACGTACCGACAAGGACAGGAAAGGTTCAGTAGACTATTTGCATTAAATTAATGGTTAATGTTATTGTGTAATGAACAGAAACTGCTCTTTGTAAATAATTGGCATCTGTTTTGGGAGAGACCCAGGCTGTATCGTGCAGATGGACTCCACCCCAGCCGAATCGGAGTGGCTGTTCTGACGGACAACATCTCCAAGACGTTACGCACCAGATGACTAGTAAATCAAAGTCCAAATCACAGCCTTTGTTGTCCAAACTTAACTAATATGCATAGTGTGGAACATTATATAGAAACTGTGTCTATTCCTCATTTAGTGAAGCCAAACAATAAATCTAGTGTAGGATCTAGCAAAAATCTTATTGTAATTAAACCAGAAAATGTAAATATCAGTGAACAAAAACAATTTCTAAAGCTAGGTCTTCTAAACACTAGATCGCTCACACCTAAGGTGTGTAAGGTTATTGTAAATGAAATGGTCACAGATAATAATGTCGATGTTCTGTGCCTTACTGAAACCTGGCTTAAACCAAATGAGTATTTCGGTCTAAATGAATCTACTCCGCCAGGATACTATTATAAACACAGGCCTTGTCTGACCGGTCGTGGTGGCGGTGTTGCAACAATCTATAAAGATATTTTTAATATTACTCAGAAAACAGGTCATAGGTTTAATTCATTTGAAGTACTTGTGCTAAATGTTACGTTATTAAATGTAAGAAGGAAATCCATATTACAGGGTTCTCAACAGGCACGTGCAGAGGGGGGGGGGCGTTGGGTGCTCGAGCACCTGCCCTTTTGCCCCTTGGTGCCCAAAGTGCCCTTTTGTCAAGACAAAATTTCCTCTCCTTTTTTTTTGTATTTAAAGGCACTTTTGTGGATGCCTGCCCCATCTAACTAGTAGTAAAATGAATGAATAATAATTTAGCTGTAAATAAAATGACCCACATGATGACCTTTCACTTGATTCCTCACGCTGCACGCGCATTTTTTAATTTCGCGCGGCTACGCGCAATCCCAGAGGATAGCTTCAACTCTTGCGGCTGCTGGTAAGTTGTGTTCTATTCTCAGCGAAGTGATTTTGATGTTTGTTTACTTATTATTATTATTTTACTAGAACGACGTGAAGAGAGCATGCAGAGAGATCTTGTTTGTATTGCTGTGTGTAGGCTGTAGAAGTAACGTTAGCTTGCTGTTTGAGGGAGAAAACTTTCACGGGCGTGGAGGGGTGTTATTTGACTAAAAAACTCAAAAAACTCAAAAACTATTATTTGTACTTTAAACTATTAATATTATTACAGTATTTATTTAAAAAATTATTTTCACATAAAAAATATTATCACAACTCTGGTAAGTTATCACATAGGCTTACCAGTTAGTATCTTATGATTTGTGTGCAGAAGGCTCTGTGAACATCTGCCCTAGTAACGTTACTATTATATACTATTATTGTATTATTATACTATAGCAGCCTAGGTAGAATCTGTAGCTTTAGCAGGTCAGTGGACTAGTGAGCCAGTTCCAAACACTGTCAGCAATCTTTACATCTTGTCATGGTCACATAAAAATGGTTTAATCAGCTAATAACCTATATTTCTGTTTATTTTAATGTCTACAGTCTCAGATCAACTCCAGCAGTATCAGCAGCAGCAGCAGTAACAACATCAACAGCAAAGGCAGCAAACTCACTTAAGGACTTAAAGTAAGAATTTACCAGAACAGGCATCACATTAATGTTAAAAATCTTGTAAAGTATTAATTGCTGTTTCTGTTTGCTTTGTTTTTATTTTCATTGTATAAAATGTAACTCTTGTATTTTTGTAAATCACTTTTTGCCATGAAAATAGCCACAGATGCTGATATGCCATTAAATAAAACTATACTGTACTGCACGAAACTTGGGCCAGGTTGATTTTGTCCTATACAGTTCACTATAACAGCTGTTCTTTATTATTCTGTATAACAGAGAAGAAAAAGCCATCAGGTTGGGGTAACTTAAGATGCTTCAGTTTCTAATCCCAGAGTTATATATAAATATATAAATTATTTTTTAAAATTTTAAACTTTAAAATTGTCTTTTCTGTTCTGTTTCTTTTTCAAAACTGCATCAATGCATTTGCTGCTGTATCGATGCAGAATCATCTGTATTGATATATTACTGCATTGATATTTTGAGCACAGCCCTATAAAGCCTTGTTTCCATGTGCCCCATTTTATACTTTGAGCACCTGCCCCTCCAGAGGTCTCTGCACGGCCCTGGTTCTCAAGTTTGAGCAAAAGCTTGGAGTGAGATCACATCCGGTTAGGGGAGGAGCCATAATGAAGCCCCGCCCCACCCATCCCCGCCCCCAATTTTACCCATTGTTCATAATTAACCAGAACAAATTAAAATTATAACAATTAGTAAATCTGATAAATGACAGAGCAATTCATCACATCAAATACTCTTTAATGCAGTATTACAAATATAGCTAACCAAAAATATAAAAATTGCTCCAAACAGTTTCAAACAAATCTTTAAAAATTGCATTTTGATTTTTGAATGCGTCTTCTATCTAGACGAATGAATTATTGTGTGGTGGGACATTGAGAACAAATGGACAGATTAGAGTGCACCACCTCTTCCACTGTCTCCTCCTCTAATCTGGCAACCTTTTTAGGGGGCTTACCCTTTGGTGCCCAAAATGACAAAATATCTTTCTGCTTTTTTCCTGACATCTTTGAAAAATACAAATGCAACATTATGACAATGATTAAATATTACCCAGAGCAATCTGCTGTAATACATCCTTAATGTAACTAGAAAGACTATTAATATTACAGTATAATATAATTTAAAATAAAATCAGTAAATCTTCATTCCTTTCCATACCCACTAACATTTCTCTTAGTTCAGATAACGTAAGATAGCCAAACTGAGCCTGGTTGCAAAGTAGTTGTAGAGTTTTTGACTGCATCAATAATAATGTACGATGGGCTATATATTAAATGTTCTAGCCCAACAATGTTAGACGAGCTTCTTCCAACTTACCTTCTTCTCCACCACGACACATGTGTTCGCGCGATGTTGTTGGTTACCTAGTAACGAACGTACGGTGGCCGAGGATGTTCCGTCCATTTCCGTGTGTTCGCGCTACTGAATGACATGTATAGATCAGTGGTGCACGCAGCGCGCATATACACTGTTAGAAATTTCTTGTAATTTTACAGGAAATTCCTGGCTAATAGTTGCCGTAAATTTACTGTAAACAGTATACAGGACTGCTATTGTAAAATAACTACAACAAGATACTGTAATTTTACAGGATAGAATACTGTAAATTTTACAGCAAAATTTTATATTTACGGCAACTCAGTAGCCAGGAATTTCCTGTAATTTTAGGTATTTTCTGTAATTTCATAGGACAGCATATTGTAAATATTACAATTAAATGTTGTAACTTGGATAAATGTCCTCTTTCAGACTTCTGCAAAGAAAAACAAAACACTTTTTTTTTAAATATATATTTTTATTTTCTCTTAAAACTAATGAGAAAATGAGTCCACAATGCACATTTTGTACGTTTTTCTCTGCCTGCCCATCTGGGGATGCCGCAAAAGGCTCTGAAAACAGGGAGGGAAACACACTTATCAGATAACATTTAAGACTGATATGACATGGTCATTTCCATGACATGAAACATTACAGGGATAGTTCACTTTGATATACATTTTTGGTATGTTTTAGCTTACCTCAAGGGTATCCAAGATGTAGGTGTCTTTGTTTCCACAGTATTTTCAATTTTGATATCTGTCTGTCAGTCATGTAATGGAGGTCTATGGTCACCACCTCAAAGAGCATGCACAGAGAAGTCCAAATTAAACATGATTTAATGACTCATAAATGTAAGTAAACATTGATGGCCTAAGACACAAAACAAGCGGTTTGTGTGAGAAAACGAACAGTATTTATATCGTTTTTACCTCATGTAGCCACAGCCACAAAGCGCCCATGCCCTTAGATCACTTGAACGTGGCTGTGATTACAAGAGGTAAAAACAACATAAATACTGTTCGTCTTCGTCATTACTAATGGAGGTATATTTGATTCAAATCAACTGAACGCCTGTGACAGTGTGATTTGTAGTTGTAGACAAAAGCCATGCATGTGTATCAGTAAATTTGAAGCCAAAGAGAGAAATATTTTAAGAGTTGCAAACTTGTAAACATTTTTTCTCTCCCAAATTACACCATCTCAAATTCCTTTTGATGTTTTAGCTTACCTCAAAGGCATCCAAGATGTAGTTGTCTTTGTTTCCACAGTATTTTCAATTTTGATATTTTTAGGACAAACCGTCGTTGTCTATGCATCATATAATGGAGATTTATGGGGCCCACCCCAAAGAGCATGCACAGAGAAGTCCAAATTAAACATGATTCAATTACTCGTAAATGTAAGTACACATTGATGGCCTAAGACGCGAAATGAGCGGTTTGTGAGAGAAAACAAACAGTATTAATATCGTTTTTACCTTGTGTAATCGCAGTGACGTCCAAGTACTCTGAGGGCGAGGCCGCTTCTATCTGCGCAAGAAAGCCCCGGAAGTGATCTCTCGCGCATGTGCGTCACTCATTGTTTACACAGATTTCGGAAGTTTTACCTTTCACTGTGAAGATCTAAATATCGAAATCGTCTTCCATTGCAATTTCCTGTACATCTAAATATGTTTAGATCTTCACAGTGAAAAGTAAAACTTCTAAAATCTGTGTAAACAATGTGTGTACATGCGCAAGAGATCACTTCCGGGGCTTGTGCAGACCGAAGCGCCCGTGCCGTCAGATCAGTATGCATGGTTACAAGAGGTAAAAACGATATAAATACTGTTCGTTTTCTCAAACAAACCGCTCGTTTCATGTCTTAGGCCATCAATGTGTACTTACATTTATGAGTCATTGAATCTTGTTTAATTTGGACTTCTTTGTGCATGATCTTTGAAGTGGTGACCATACACCTCCATTATATGACTGACAGACAGGAACGGTTTGACCTAAAAATATATCAAAATGGAAAATACTGTGGAAACAAAGACACCTACATCTTGGATGCCCTTGAGGTAAGCTAAAACATATCAAAAATTAATTTCAAAGTGAACTATCCCTTTAACGAACTTGTACGCTCACATTTTTGATACAGTTGCTGCAGTGATTTGGTGTGAAACGCATTTATACACCAGCATCAAGGAATGTGAAGTCGTGGAGGAATTTATGGACAACTGTAAATTAATATGTGAATTCATCCAATGAGAGTTGCAACCTTGAATAATATTTCTTGTATATGTCTTGTATATGTATACTGCTTATTTTAGTTCACACAATCATTTCTCAGCAAGTTTAATCGATTATTTAAAAAAGAAAAATGTAGTTTCAGCGTGAACTTAAAATACAATTGTGCATTTCATTTCATAAACGTATATATGAACTTTATGAAATGATGCACAAATATATTTTAAGTTCGCTTAAAATTATTTGGGTAAATTCACATACTGATTTGAGCATGTGCAAAATTTCTCCACAACTTCACATTTCTTGATGTGTGTGTGTGTGTGTGTGTAATGTGTGGATTTTCTCTACAACTACAAATCGCACTGTCACAGGCATTCAGTTGATTTAAATCAAATATACCTCCATAATTGCTATAATCATTTTCATGACAGTGTCATGTTTAAACTCACCTCTGAAGGAATTCAAGTGTGCTTGCAACTTCTGCTGGATATTGCAAGTTGAAGACAAAGTAGGCAGCGAAGACTGCTGCCAGTCCATTCAGGAGGTTACTGTGGGGCCCCATCACACATGCTCCTTCCACGGAGATATTCCATGTGTCTGCGCCACGAAGTATCTCTTCTAAAACATTATGATAACAATATGATATGAAACATAAACAATATGATAACTAAAAGCTGCACAACACACTATTGCCACCTAGATGAATTCAGTAATGTTCAAGTGGAGAAAGACTTCCACACCACCACTTGAACATTATTATCTCCTTTGACCCGTACACCCTCCATCAACAACTCAAATAAATTATTTTTTTATGTGCAACAGTCCTCCGTCAAACACATGAATTTAATAAAGAATTAACTTTTACAAAATAAGGGAAGATTATACCTGGGACAACTAATCGAGGTGTGCTTGGCAGGGTGACAGCTCTCTCAATACCAGCAGCCATGGCAGAGGGCTGGAGAGAAAAAAAACATTAACATTAACAAAGTTAACCATGGGTAAGTTGAGTAAATGACAAAGAAAATTTGCCCCAAAAGCTGGAATGTTCTATTCAACACCAAGGGGGAAATCAGTTTCGATTTATGGTGCCAAATGTAGAAACAGCTGCATATGGCAAATCTTTTTTTTTTTATATGGATGCCACATCAATAAAATAGTAAATTAAAATCCGCTGGGGGTGGATGGGACTAAACGTGATAAACCAATCAGCCAAGGTCCAATATTCAAGCAATGTCTGCCTGTGCGTTGACTGCCTCGGAGAATGGAAAATTAGAATAACTTGTGCAAAGTGTCCATAGCAAAGGATGGGGCTGGTGATTGATTTCTGGTAATTAAATGGATTGTTTACTTTGAAATTAATTTTTGATATGTTTTAGCTTACCTCAAGGGCATCCAAGATGTAGGTGTCTTTGTTTCCACAATATTTTCAATTTTGACATTTTGCCATCATCATTCTGCCAGTCATATAATGGAGGTCTATGGTCACCACCTCAAAGAGCATGCACAGAGAAGTCCAAATTAAACATGATTTAATGACTCGTAAATGTAAGTACACATTGATGGCCTAAGACACGAAATTAGCGGTTTGTGTGAGAAAACAAACAGTATTTATATCATTTTTACCTCGTGTAACCACAGCCATGTCCAACTGAACCGAACTGAACCGTGTCCAACGTCCCGCCGGAAGTGATTGCTTTCGTGTGTACGTCACTCATTGTTTACACAAAGATTTCGGAAGTTTTACCTTTCACTTTGAAGATCTAAACATATTTAGATGTACAGAAAATCGCAATGGAAGATGATTTTGATATATCTAAATATGTTTAGTGAAAGGTAAAGCTCCTGAAATCTCTGTGTAAACAATGAGTGACGTACACACGCAAACGATCACTTCTGGCAGGACGTTGGACACGGTTCAGTTCAGTTCAGTTGGACATGGCTGTATTATATGACTGATAGACAACAACGGTTTGACCGAAAAATATCAAAATTTAAACTACTGTGGAAACAAAGACACCTACATCTCGGATGCCCTTGAGGTAAGATAAAACATATCAAAAATTAATTTCAAAGTGAAATATTCCTTTAACAATTACAAAATAACAGGACAGAGATGGGAGTGAGGGAATGGTTAATTTATTTGTATGCACTGCAAGTTGTACTCACATCAGACATAAGCATCCAGAACCTTCCCCACTCCTGGTGTCTTCTGCTGTTGGAAGTACTATGATGTTCTGACTCACTCTTTTTCTCTCGTGTTCACCCTCACCACTCTCTGCATAACGGTTTAAACAAACAACAATAAATAAATGTTGTGTGCTGATCAAGAGTTTTGTGCAAGCAATTTAAGGTCGCGACGCTTGTCCCATAACGTTAGCTGGCTTCATTCGGTGATTGAAATAAATATTATTAACATTAATTCAAGTTTTGCAGTATAGAGAAACGATATTGAACTCTCCGAGCGAGCTTGTAACTTTTTCTTGGCATGAAACAGTAAATAATCAAACCAGTGGAAGCCTGCAGTGCATTAAACTGTTGTAACTAATCAAACCTATCATGCAATAAGTTATAACGTTACCCAGTCTATGGTTATACCAGGCAACAACAGCGCGCCGCGCCCAGTCGGAAATCAGACAGCCGCGCTACCGCGGGGGTGTTTTTCCACATTCGAATATTCATTTTCAGTTTTTAAAACTTTTTGAATATATTTTCGAATTTAGAATATTCTTTGACAGCCCTAAATGAGATTCGAGCTAGCTAGCCAATCCATCCAAACAGTGAAAGAACCATATTGACGTTAACGTTACTTCAGGCAGATTAAAATAGCATCAATTTGTGAAGAACAAGGTTGCAAATGTTAGCAATTACCAGTAACGTTACGTACCCGATTTCAATGGACTGATGGAAGAATAAATGTTATCTAATCAAAGCAGACGAAACCGTCACCATCCACTCAGATAACGAGAACTAATAACGTTTTATTTACGCGCTATAAAAATACATGTGTAACGGTAACAGTAAATTACATAACGTGAAGATAACTTACCTTCGTCCCAGAATTGCTTCTTTTCCGTCTTCTTGAATGACGGCTTACTCCCAGAATGTACGTTTAGAACTAACCGCCTAAAAATTCAAAATTCAGACCGCGATGATCCCATGATGCAACGCGGTGGCTGTAAAACCATTGTAAAACTCCGTGAATACAGTGAAATTACAATAATAATACAGGACTGTCCATTAATTTCCCATGGTGCATTGCCTTTTACAGGTAAAACGCAAATACAATACATTGTTGTAAAAATTTCCTGTAAAAATTACATCAATTGCTAACAGTGTATGTTGCCTAGTAACGAACGCAATCTGGCGGAGATACGCGCTGGCGGCAGGAAACTTCACTTTGTTTGCCGGCGCCTCGTATACAACGTTAGAAAGCTTTCAGCCAGGACAACTTGGTTGGCATGCCTTTTCAGCGTGAGAAATACACAGTGTGGCGTGTGAGCGTGTGAACCGGTCGAAATGCGTGTGTCTCACGGCCAATGCGTGAGACTTGAGAACCCTGATATTATCTCTAGCCTTGGCTACTGTATATAGACCTCCAGGGCCATATGCTGAATTCCTAAAAAAGTTTGCAGACTTGATCTATTGGTGAATGTCGATAAAGCAATAATTGTTGGAGATTTTAACATACACATAGATAATACAAATGATGCTTTAGGGGTTGCGTTTACAGACTTATTAAACTCCTTTGGGGTCAAAAAAAAAATGTCAGTGGTCCCACTCATCGTCTAAATCATACTCTAGATTTAATTATATCATATGGAACCAATCCAACTGATATAGATATTATACCGCAAAGCGATGATGTCACTGATCATTACATGGTGACTTGCATAATACGTACTGCTGAAATATGTCATGTTGCGCCACGTTATAGACCAGGCAGAACAATACTTCCAACCACTATAGATAAGTGAACCCAAAAGTGAACCCAAACAAACATACGAATTAGAGGAAATGACTAGCAGTGTCACGGTGCGGGTGCAGGCAGAAGAACAGGCGGAGATCAGAATCTCGATAAAGAGACATTTAATTCAAGAATACAGGCAGGAGGACAGGGTTACACAGCGTAACATACAACATTGACCGACAAACACAGGCCGACAGAGGGAGAACTAAATACAAGCAAGAATCAAACTAAACGAGGTGCAAACAGGTGAGAATGATGAAGACAGGACGAGGAACAGGTGGCTGATTGGGGGTGAGTCCGGGAGAGGAACAAAAGGATCCGGGGAAGTGTGGTGCAGATGACGGGACAAAACAGGTGAAGACGACTGACTGTGACATTACTCCCCCCTCCCGGAAGGCGTGGCCTCACGCCATAACATCAATGGGGAGGGGGGGTGGGCACCCTGGAGGCTGTGGAGGGCGTGGTCAGGAGGAGGAAGCCCCCCAGGGCGGAGCAGGATGAGGGCGAGGCCAGGGCGGAGCAGGCTGAGGGCGTGGCCAGGGCGGAGCAGACTGAGGGCGTGGCCAGGGCGGAGCAGACTGAGGGCGTGGCCAGGGCGGAGCAGACTGAGGGCGTGGCCAGGGAGGAGCAGGCTGAGGGCGAGACCAGGGCGGAGCATGATGAGGGCGAGACCAGGGCGGAGCAGGCTGAGGGTGAGACCAGGGCGGAGCAGGCTGAGGGCGAGACCAGGGCGGAGCAGAAGGAGGGAGGACCCCTGGTGGAGCCGATGGTAGTGGGGCTGACAACACCAGGGGGCCGACTGACAGGGGCGGAGCAGATGGGAGAGGAGACCAGGGTGTAGCTGAGGGACAGACGACATATGGTGCTGAGGAGGGACCGAGGGACCATGGTGACACCGTAGGCTCTGGTGACTGAAGTGCCGACAGGGGTACAGAGGGACACGGTGAGGCCAGAGGGAGTGAGGGCTGACGGGTGACTGGAGGGAGTGAGGAGTCCGACAGAACCGAAGGGGTGACAAAACGGGGCGGAGCCAAAGTAAGGAAGTCCATAGGTGAGGGGAGGATGACGAGGGAGTGAAGGGAATCCGGAGGACTGAGGGAGCCTGGCCGAGCTGGTGGACTGAGGGGCCATGGAGGAGCTGAGGGAGGTAGGAGCCACGGGGGAGCTGATGGGACAGAGGGCCGAGGAAGTGTCCAGATGGAGGAGGTGTGAGGCGAAGACCGGGGATACACAGACCAGGCTGGTTTCGGGGAGCTGAAGGGCAGGAGAGCAGAGGGAGGACAGATGAGAGGAGGCGGGAGAGGGAGGCTGGGTGGGATCCCGGTCTCTGGTTGGACGGTCTCTGGCCGGACGGTCTGGACGGTCTCTGGCCGGACAGTCTGGACGGTCTCTGGTTGGACGGTCTGGACGGTCTCTGGCTGGACGGTCTGGACGGTCTCTGGCCGGACGGTCTGGGCGGTCTCTGGCTGGACGGTCTGGACGGTCTCTGGCCGGACGGTCTGGGCGGTCTCTGGCTGGACGGTCTGGACGGTCTCTGGCGCAGGCTGGACGGTCTCTGGCGCTGGCTGGACGGTCTCTGGCGCTGGCTGGACGGTCTCTGGCGCTGGCTGGACGGTCTCTGGCGCTGGCTGGAACACTGGGCCCCCCCCAAAAAAATATTTGGGTAGAGTCCCCAGATGAAGGGCAGATGGGGAGTGGACGGTCTCAGGCTGGGTGAGGCTGGGCGGAACCAGCAGAGAAGAGCATTCTGGCTCAAAAGGACTGACGGTGAGCGCGGGCTCGGCAGGGCTGACGGTGAGCGCGGGCTCGACCGGGCTGACGGTGAACGCAGGTTTCCGGGGAACGAGACGTAACCGCGGTCGCAGGACCGGGTAGAGGATCCCCCGGAACATCACGGCGTCCATGTTGCTTTTGGGTCGGTCAATCTGTCACGGTGCGGGTGCAGGCAGAAGAACAGGCGGAGATCAGAATCTCGATAAAGAGACATTTAATTCAAGAATACAGGCAGGAGGACAGGGTTACACAGCGTAACGTACAACATTGACCGACAAACACAGGCTGACAGAGGGAGAACTAAATACAAGCAAGAATCAAACTAAACGAGGTGCAAACAGGTGAGAATGATGAAGACAGGACGAGGAACAGGTGGCTGATTGGGGGTGAGTCCGGGAGAGGAACAAAAGGATCCGGGGAAGTGTGGTGCAGATGACGGGACAAAACAGGTGAAGACGACTGACTGTGACAAGCAGCTTGAGCACCATTTTCACTAGTACATTAGATATTTTTGCACCAATTAGATTAAAAAAGGTTAGAGAGAAAACTAAAGCACCATGGTACAACAGTGCTACGCATGCTATCAAGAGAGAAACTCACAACTTAGAGCGTAAATGGAAACAAACTAATTTAGAGGTCTTTAGAATCGCGTGGAAAGACAGTATGTCACGTTATAAAAAGACACTAAAAACAGCCAGGGCTGAGCATCTCCGCAAACTAATAGAAAATAACCAAAATAATCCAAGGTTTTTATTTAACACCGTGGCTAGACTAACAAATAAACAGACATCACCAGAGCAAAATATACCGTTACAGTTTAGTAGTAATGATTTTATGAATTACTTCAATGAGAAAATAGAAAGCATCCGAAACACAATTATAAATGTACAATCCTATGGTGTCTTATGATTCAGCCTCAATTATGGCCCCTCTAGAACAACTACACCGCTTTACAACGATAGGACAGGAAGAGCTAACTAAACTTATCATTGCATGATCTAAACCAACAACATGTTTATTAGATCCAATACCCACTAAACTACTGAAAGAACTATTACCTGTAGTGGAAGAGCCTCTCCTCAATATTATTAACTCGTCTTTATCTTTAGGTCATGTTCCAAAAATATTCAAGCTGGCAGTAATAAAACCTCTCATTAAGAAACCGCAATTAGATCCAAATAACTTAGCAAATTACAGACCCATTTCAAATCTTCCATTTATGTCCAAAATACTAGAAAAAGTAGTGTCCGCTCAATTGTGCTCTTTTTTGCAAGAAAATTATATCTATGAAAAAATCCAGTCAGGATTCAGACCGTATCTGTCACGGGATGAGGTGGTGGAGTGCAAGAGTGCAGGCAGAAGTAGGGGGAGGAATCCAGATTAACAAAAGAAACGTATTTATTTTAAACATACAGGCAGGAGGACGGGGTTTCACAGAGTAACATTCAACATCGACCGACAATCATAGAGTAAAACAGAGGGAACTAAATACACAGAATAATCAAACATAATGGGGTGAAAACAGGTGAAACAGATGATCAAGACGAGGAACAGGTGGCTGATGAGGGAGTGAACACGGGATAGGGTGACGAGAGGATCCTGGGAAGTGTAGTGCTGAAGACAAGACAGACTGGTGCAGACGGAGGACTGTGACAGAACTCCCCCCTCCCGGGAGGCGTGACCTCACGCCGCAGAACAGAGGAAGGAGGGGGGACGAACTGGGGGCTGAGAGGGGCGTGGCCAGGGCGGAGCAGGCTGAGGGCGTGGCCAGGGCGGAGCAGGCTGAGGGCGTGGCCAGGGCGGAGCAGGCTGAGGGCGTGGCCAGGGCGGAGCAGGCTGAGGGCGAGACCAGGGCGAAGCAGGCTGAGGGCGAAACCAGGGCGAAGCAGGCTGAGGGCGCGGCCAGGGCGGAGCAGGCTGAGGGCGTGGCCAGGGCGGAGCAGGCTGAGGGCGAGACCAGGGCGAAGCAGGCTGAGGGCGAGACCAGGGCGGAGCAGGCTGGACGGTCTCCGGCACAGGCTGGACGGTCTCTGGCGCTGGCTGGACGGTCTGTGGCGCTGGCTGGACGGTCTCTGGGGCTGGGCTGGTCGGGCCCAGCGAAGAAGAGAGCTCGGGCTCGGAGAGACTGGACGGAACCAGCAGTGAAGAGCGTTCAGTCTCTGGAGGGCTGGACGGAACCAGCAGTAAAGAGCGTTCAGTCTCTGGAGGGCTGGACGGAACCAGCAGTGAAGAGCATACCGTCTCTGGAGGGCTAGACGGAACCAGCAGTGAAGAGCATTCAGTCTCTGGAGGGCTGGACGGAACCAGCAGTGAAGAGCATACAGTCTCTAGAGGGCTGGACGGAACCAGCAGTGAAGAGCATTCAGTCTCTGGAGGGCTGGACGGAACCAGCAGTGAAGAGCATTCAGTCTCTGGAGGGCTGGACGGAACCAGCAGTGAAGAGCGTTCAGTTTCTGGAGGGCTGGACGGAACCAGCAGTGAAGAGCATACAGTCTCTGGAGGGCTGGACGGAACCAGCAGTGAAGAGCATTCAGTCTCTGGAGGGCTGGACGGAACCAGCAGTGAAGAGCATTCAGTCTCTGGAGGGCTGGACGGAACCAGCAGTGAAGAGCATTCAGTCTCTGGAGAGGGCTGGACGGAACCAGCAGTGAAGAGCGTTCAGTCTCTGGAGGGCCGGACGGAACCAGCAGTGACGAGCGTTCAGTCTCTGGAGGGCTGGACGGAACCAGCAGTGAAGAGCGTTCAGTCTCTGGAGGGCTGGACGGAACCAGCAGTGACGAGCGTTCAGTCTCTGGAGGGCTGGACGGAACCAGCAGTGAAGAGCATTCAGTCTCTGGAGGGCTGGACGGAACCAGCAGTGAAGAGCATACAGTCTCTGGAGGGCTGGACGGAACCAGCAGTGACGAGCGTTCAGTCTCTGGAGGGCTGGACGGAACCAGCAGTGAAGAGCATACAGTCTCTGGAGGGCTGGACGGAACCAGCGGTGAAGAGCGTTCAGTCTCTGGGGGGCTGGACGGAACCAGCAGTGAAGAGCGTTCAGTCTCTGGAGGGCTGGACGGAACCAGCAGTGAAGAGCATAGAGTCTCTGGAGGGCTGGACGGAACCAGCAGTGACGAGCGTTCAGTCTCTGGAGGGCTGGACGGAACCAGCAGTGAAGAGCGTTCAGTCTCTGGAGGGCTGGACGGAACCAGCAGTGAAGAGCGTTCAGTCTCTGGAGGGCTGGACGGAACCAGCAGTGAAGAGCATACTGTCTCTGGAGGGCTGGACGGAACCAGCAGTGAAGAGCATTCAGTCTCTGGAGGGCTGGACGGAACCAGCAGTGAAGAGCATACAGTCTCTGGAGGGCTGGACGGAACCAGCAGTGAAGAGCATTCAGTCTCTGGAGGGCTGGACGGAACCAGCAGTGAAGAGCGTTCAGTCTCTGGAGGGCTGGACGGAACCAGCAGTGAAGAGCATACTGTCTCTGGAGGGCTGGACGGAACCAGCAGTGAAGAGCATTCAGTCTCTGGGGGGCTGGACGGAACCAGCAGTGAAGAGCGTTCAGTCTCTGGGGGGCTGGACGGAACCAGCAGTGAAGAGCGTTCAGTCTCTGGATGGCTGGACGGAACCAGCAGTGACGAGCGTTCAGTCTCTGGAGGGCTGGACGGAACCAGCAGTGAAGAGCGTTCAGTCTCTGGAGGGCTGGACGGAACCAGCAGTGAAGAGCGTTCAGTCTCTGGAGGGCTGGACGGAACCAGCAGTGAAGAGCGTTCAGTCTCTGGATGGCTGGACGGAACCAGCAGTGAAGAGCATACAGTCTCTGGAGAGCTGGACGGAACCAGCGGTGAAGAGCATTCAGTCTCTGGAGAGCTGGACGGAACCAGCGGTGAAGAGCATTCAGTGTCTGAAGAGCTGGACGGAACCAGCGGTGAAGAGCATTCAGTCTCTGGAGAGCTGGACGGAACCAGCGATGAAGAGCATTCAGTCTCTGGAGAGCTGGACGGAACCAGCGGTGAAGAGCATTCAGTCTCTGGAGAGCTGGACGGAACCAGCGGTGAAGAGCATTCAGACTCTGGAGAGCTGGACGGGACCAGCAGTGAAGGGCGTTCAGTCTCTGAAGAGCTGGACGGAACCAGCAGTGAGGAGAGCTCGAGCTCGGCAGGGCTGGACTCGGGCTGGACTGGTGTGACCGTAAGGAACGAACCACAGACCCAAAGAGCCCTGTCCAAAAACTCGGAAAACGGCAGATGGAGGTCCTCGAGCAGTAGAATTTGGGCTAATGGGTCGTCCAAACCTCTCCAGAACCGTAGTTTCAGGAAATCTTCCTCCCAGTATATGTCCTGGTGTAGGTGAAGATAAACCTCTACGAATTCCTCCAAAGAGGCCCCATTCTGCTCAAAGAGGAAAGCCTCCATCTGGTCGTCCATCTTTGTTGGTTTGTGGTCGGTCGATCTGTCACGGGATGAGGTGGTGGAGTGCAAGAGTGCAGGCAGAAGTAGCGGGAGGAATCCAGATTAACAAAAGAAACGTATTTATTTTAAACATACAGGCAGGAGGACGGGGTTTCACAGAGTAACATTCAACATCGACCGACAATCATAGAGTAAAACAGAGGGAACTAAATACACAGAATAATTAAACATAATGGGGTGAAAACAGGTGAAACAGATGATCAAGACGAGGAACAGGTGGCTGATGAGGGAGTGAACACGGGATAGGGTGACGAGAGGATCCTGGAAAGTGTAGTGCTGAAGACAAGACAGACTGGTGCAGACGGAGGACTGTGACAGTATCATAGTACAGAAACTGCGCTAGTTAAAATTACAAATGATTTACTTTTAGCTTCTGACCAAGGCTGTATCTCAATACTAGTCCTACTTGATCTTAGCGCTGCGTTCGACATTATAGATCATAAAATACTCTTGGATCGACTACAAAACTACACTGGTGTTCAGGGACAGGCATTAAGCTGGTTTAGATAGTACCTAACGGACCGTTATCATTTTGTCTGTTTAAATGGGGAAAAATCAAAGATAACGTCTGTAGACTATGGAGTACCGCAAGGATCGGTGTTAGGCCCTCTGCTATTCTCAATATATATGCTGCCACTTGGTAATATTATAAGAAAACATGGAATTAATTTCCACTGTTACGCTGATGACACTCAATTATATATTTCATCACGACCAGAGACGAAAACACTAACTCATCTAAAATGAGAAAGTGTCTCAAAGATATAAAATGCTGGATGACGAGTAATTTCCTGCTATTAAATTCAGATAAAACGGAGGTATTACTTATTGGTCCAAAAAACTACTCACAAAACCTCTTACAATACAACTTTAATATAGACGGATGTCCTGTTACTTTATCCACTACAGTAAAAGACCTGGTTGTTATACTAGTCTGCAACCTGTCTTTCAAAAATCATATTTCATATGTTACAAGAACAGCCTTTTTCCACCTTAGAAACATTGCTAAGCTATACGTAACATGCAATCTGTTTCTGATGCAGAAAAATTAGTTCATGCATTCATGACCTCAAGACTCGATTACTGTAATGCTTTATTAGCCGGTTGTCCTGCATCGTCAATAAACAAGCTAGAGTTAGTACAAAATGCAGCTGCTAGAGTTCTTACTAGGTCAAGAAAATATGATCATATAACACAGATTTTATCATCTACACTGGTTACCTATTAAATTCCGTATCAACTACAAAGTACTACTACTGACCTATAAAGCCCTAAATGGTTTAGCTCCTACGTACCACCGCGTTCCTTAAGATCACTAAACTTGAGGCTTCTGGTCATTCCTAGGATATCTAAGTCCACTAAAGGAGGGAGGGCGTTCTCGTATTTTGCTCCAAAACTCTGGAATAGCCTTCCCGATACAGTCCAAGGCTCTGACTCGCTGACACAGTTTAAAACTAGATTAAAGACGCATCTCTTTAGTCAAGCATTCACATAATGCTTACCTTTTAGTCCTCTGTTATGCCATACGGAACCGTTTGCCACTGAAACTGCTGAACGCACCAGTGGGACTCGACAGCCTTTTAGACAAACGGGTCGGCACGTATGGTTGGGTTACGGAGAGTTCGGGTTGCGGAGAGTTTGTGAGATAGTGGTTTTCTAACACCGACATTATGAACATCAGCGGCTAATTATTTCCCATTTGCCTTTCTGCTGTTATCTCGGGACGCTTGTCCCGAGAAAAATGGCGTTCGTCAGGTCCAGTTTTGTATCCAGCCTCTCACGGGGATTTCGGATGCCTGTGATGAGAAGACCAACGCCTGTGAAGAGAAGACTCAATGCCGGCGATATGTTATAGCGCCGTTTTATATATAAACAATATTTATATTTAATATTTATATATAAACAATATGAATGTTAGCCAGAGGAGAACTGGCCCCCGACTGAGCCTGGGTTCTCCCAAGGTTTTTTTTATTGGGTTTGGTTTGGTTCCTTGCCACTGTTGCCTTGCTTTTGGCTTGCTTAGTTGGGGATATTTAATATTTAAAATTTAACAATATTATTGATCTGTGTTGTACTACTTTCATGTTATCACTGTGAAGCTGCTTTGATACAATCTGTATTGTAAAAAGTGCTATATAAATAAATGTGACTTGACTTGACTTGAGTAACTGAGCAGATTGTGAAATACTCAGAACGGTCCGTCTGGCACCAACAACCATGTCACGCTCAAAATTGCTTAAATCTCCTTTCTTTACCATTCTGACATTCAGTTTGGAGTAGAGGGCTGCATAAGGATTGAGTCCCACCGGGTCCCACGGGACCCAACGCAAATCTCGCGGGAGCGGGCGGTTTAAACTTTGCTGTGGGTGGGAATGGGCAGCTAAATAAAAAAACTGTGGGATCGGGAGGTAGCCTAGCGACATGATGGAGATAATAAATGATGTGGAAAAGAACCTCAAACGAGGTATTTACTGCACAGGAATATATATTTCAGAGATATTTTACTCATCAAAAATTCTAGGGGTACCAATAAATGTGGCCAACGTGTTTTGGAGGAAAACATTTATTTCATAATGTGAGTCCCCCCCTCTAAATTAACTTCAATGAAAGATCCATGAAATCAAATGAAAGGAATAAAATATCAAAAGGATAAACAATGCAGATTTATTTTTACAGCTATCTTTGATCACATTTCCCAGGGGTGTCAATAATTCTAACCACAACTGTATATGCATGTTGTAACGGTCACCAGGTGGAGTGCCCTTGAGAGTCACCAGAGGGCACTCCACACCAGATGTTCATGTTTCACTCACAACTACATTTCCCAGAACTCACTGCCCGGACTCATCATCACTGATCACATTCACCTGTACCTCATTCACTGATTGCATTCACCTGTGTCTCATCCTGTTAGTCTGTCTATATATCCACAAGTTTCCGAGGGGCGCTCCTGTAAAAAATAAAGTGGGTGAAACTTCCGGTGACGCGGCGGAAGTAGCATTCCAATGGTATTTTGTGTGTTAGTTAGCGAAGAGGCTAGCTGTTTTTCGGAGAATTATTTTACTATTTAAAGACGCAAATCTTTATGAGAGATGTCGTTACGGAGCTCAGGGACAACATGTGCTGTTCGCGGTTGTATGTATAACCGGACTAAACTAATTCAGTGGCTTAAACGTGATTGTTTTGAACATAAGCTGAAAACAAAATCAGAGTGATCCTGCCAACGACTGTAGTTTCCATCACCTCCCAAAAGACGACGAATCTTCCTGTGTACATTTGTTTAAATTCTTAATGTTCTATAAACTCTATCAGCATGTGTTTGGCTGTTCACTACTGATGTTACACCTAAACTCAGGATCAAAGCCTGTGTTGACAGAATACCAAATGTGCCAGTTAATGTATTCAAGTAGCACATTCATTTATAATTTTGATTAAACTCCAAAGCACAATGACTAAGTGTGTATTTTTTATTTTAATTGTTTGTCAGCTCGCACAACTGTCTGTCACCATGCCTTGATGAGTATTGATTATTAATAATGTTATTATAATACTCCCAATCAACTACTGCGGAGGGTAAAGGGACTGTTATTTCACCCTTTTGAATTTCGTTGAGGTTGTGTTCCCACATCGTTAGCTAGTTTGGATCGCTATAACTTGAATGACTGTCAACTGTTGAATGAACGAGTGTCAAGCATGTCAAATCGCCCTTTGTTTACTTCCAACCGGAAGTCGCGACCACTTTTGACGCAAGGCCTCATGTGGTGTAGGAAACTTGTGGATACCTTGTGTTAACAAGGACTCTTTGCGAAAAAATACCAAGGAGTTGGAAAATGGCTGTTATTATCCCAATTAGAAAGCCAGGAAAAGATCCTACTATGGCTTCTAATTATAGGCCAATTGCTTTGTCGTCTCACCTAGGTAAAGTAATGGAGAGAATGATTGTGGAGAGAATGACCTTTTATGTTGAGTCTAAGAATTTGATAATGCCGTTTCAAAGTGGCTTCAGGAAAGGAAGATCAATAATGGACCCAGTTATTAAATTGGAAAGTGATATAAGGAAGGCCCAAGTATGCAAAGAAGTAGTTGCTGCCATATTGTTTGATATGGAAAAAGTATATGATATGCTTTGGAAGGAAGGTGTGTTAATTAAAATTCGAAGGCTTGGAATAGATGGGAAAATGTATTTTTGGATTAAGGACTTTTTAAGCAATAGACAAATTCAGGTGAAGATAAACAGTAGCTTCTCTGATTGCGTATTTGTGGAAAATGGGGTACCCCAAGGAAGTGTTATTTAACCAATTCTGTTCTCTATTATGATAAATGATATATATGATAAACTTGATTATAGTATAGGCAAATCATTGTTTGCAGATGACGGCGCTCTCTGGAAAAGGGGTAAAAATGTAAATTCATTGTTAAACATTTGCAAAAAGCTATTGACTTGGTTGAAGAATAGGCTGGAAAATGGGGACTCAGGTTTTCTGTTGAGAAAACTAAGGTAGTATTTTTCTCTTTTAAAAAAAATCAAGAAAGGTTTAAATTTCGAATGTATGATAGAGAGTTAGAAAGAGTAAATTGTATGAGATTTTTAGGTATGTATTTTGATTCTAAACTTACCTGGCAAAATCATATTGAAAAGGTTGTTGACAAATGTAAGAAAGTCATTAACATAATTAGGTGCTTGTGCAATAAGGACTGGGGAGCAGATATGACTTCAATAAAAAGATTATATGTTGGATTAATTAGGTCTATTGTTGACTTCGGGTGCATGATGTCACGGGTGACAAAATCGCTCAGTAAACGGAACCTTCTTGAGAGTCCTGAGTTTCCTAGGGGAACGTATTGGGTGCAACACTCCACTACGGTTCCGGGTGTGATGGAAACATGCCCGTACTGATTAGCGCTAATGCATTGCAGGTGTGAGAGAGAGAGGAGCGGCACTCACACAGACTCCCTGTTTCATAAGCCACGATATAAAAGGGGCATTTAGAGAGTGTTTGCAGCACGGTTGGTGGGTGTACAGTGTGTCAAGATTCCAAAGGGTTGACAAGAGCAGACATTAAAGTGGGTTGACTCTGGGCAGTGCTGGATACAGGCTTCCTTGGAAAAATCGTTGGAGTGTGGAGATCGCCCATTCGAGTTTGCTGGGTCAGATTGATCGTTTGTGGGAGGATTGCTGGACCGAGCTAGGGCTGGATCTGTGCTGTGGAAGGAGAGAGGAAAGATAAGTGAATTGTTTTCATCCTATGAACATTTGAACCACTTGAAGAGGATACAGTGAATGTGGATCTGACTGTTGGAGGAGTTATGTGTTTCAGAGTGTGATGAGGAGGAATTAAAAGTGAAAACCCTGTAAACAAGCGCAACGGACGGAGTGGGGCCTCTGTCCAACCCTATCGTGTGAGTGAATTGCAGTGCTTTTGCCTTATTGATACACATTGATTTATTGCTGTGGAATTGAAGTGAACACAAATGTGCTGCGTCTTTGTTGAGAAGTGGCCCCCATCCATGCTTACACGTTCGTGGAAGGTTATTATATCTGCCCCCGTCAGAAGCCCAGAGTGATAAAGTGAACTGAAGAGAGAGTACTTTGTACTGTGAAGATCCCCACCTGTTCTACTTGCTGTTTGAGCCCAGAAGCATACAGCACCACTGGTAAAGTAACCTTATGACTCACTGTCCCCCTATTGTGAACTGAAGAGAGAGTACTGTGTACTGTGACTATCCTCACCTGTTCTACTTACTGTTTGAGCCCAGAAGTATACAGCAACGCTGATAAAGTAATCGTTTAACCCACTGTCGCCCTACTGTGAACTGAGGAGCGAGTACTTGGTACTGTGAATATCCTCACCTGTTCTACTTACTGTTTGAGCCCAGAAGTATACAGCAACGCTGATAAAGTAATCGTTTAATCCACTGCTTCATTACCGTGCACCCACGAGAGTACCCTGTACTGTGAAGAATCCTTACCTGCCATACTTACCGTCTGAGTCTGGAAGTCTGCAGCACCGCTGGGGGAAAAGTAAGCTTTTAATCCACTGCTTTATTATCGTGCACCAACGAGAGTACTCTGTACTGTGAAGAATCCTTACCTGCCATGCTTACTGTCTGAGTCTGGAAGTCTGCAGCACCGCTGGGGGAAAAGTAAGCTTTTAATCCACTGCTTTATTATCGTGCACCAACGAGAGTACTCTGTACTGTGAAGAATCCTTACCCGCCATACTTACTGTCTGATTCTGGAAGTCTGCAGCACCGCTGGGGGAAAAGTAAGCTTTTAATCTACTGCTTTATTATCGTGCACCAACGAGAGTACTCCTTACTGTGAAGAATCCTTACCCGCCATACTTACTGTCTGAGTCTGGAAGTCTGCAGCACTGCTGGGGGAAAAGTAAGCTTTTAATCCACTGCTTTATTATCGTGCACCAACGAGAGTACTCTGTACTGTGAAGAATCCTTACCTGCCATACTTACTGTCTGAGCCTGGAAGTCTGCAGCACCGCTGGGGGAAAAGTAAGCTTTTAATCCACTGCTTTATTATCGTGCACCAACGAGAGTATTCTGTACTGTGAAGAATCCTTACCTGCCATACTTACTGTCTGAGTCTGGAGGTCTGCAGCACCGCTGGGGGAAGAGTAAGCTTTTAATCCACTGCTTCATTACTGTGCACCAACGAGAGTACTTTGTACCGTGAAGAATCTTTACCTGACATACTCACTCTTGGGTCTGGAAGTCTGCAGCACCGCTGGGGAGAAGTAAGCTTCAACCCCCCTGCTCCATCATCGTACATCGACGAGAGTCTCTTGAACTGTGAGAAACCCTTGGTTGAATAAAGATTGTTACTCCTTTGAAACTTGTCTCTGTCTCCGGGTCCTCTGTTGTGTGCCTGTGGTGTCGGCTCCTCACGGTGGTGACTCAGTTAGAGGGGGGGTGGTTGGTCACCCGAGCGTTCCTCCCCTCGACCTGTGACAATAGCTTATGGGTCTGCGGCAAAATCTGAATTAAAGAAGCTTGATGTTGTTCAGGGGTTGGCCCTTAGGCTGTGTTCAGGAGCAATGAGAACTTCCCCTATTTCAGCGCTTCAGGTTGAAGTAGGTGAAGTGCCTTTTGAGTTGAGACGACTACAAATGTCATTATCATATTATGTTAATTTAAAGGGGCATATGGAAGATCATCCAACTAAAAGTGTCCTTATTTCAACATGGGAGCAGGAAAAAAGTAAGAGAGAGTCATTTAGTGCAAGTATACGCGAAAAGATAAAAGAAGCGGATATAGAAAAGTTTGAATTTAGTCCATCTGTAGTCTATCCACCGCACCCACCGTGGATGATAATGCTTCCAGATGTTGATATAACTTTACATGAAAATATTAAAAATTATAGGGGGGATAGTGGTCAAATGGCTATGAGATATGTGGATAATTATTATGGATATGTGCAGATCTTTACTGATGGGTCAAAACAACCAGAAACAGGAAAAGTGGCAATTGCATATGTGATACCAGAGTTTGATATTCATTTTCATGCAAGAGTTTCAGATCATTTGTCAGTGTACTCAGCAGAACTAATAGCAATTGTGATGGTGTTGCAGTGGGTAGAACAAATTAAACCACTGAGAGTAGTTGTGTGTTCAGATTCGTTGTCAGCTTTAGACAATTTTAAATTAGGTAATTCGAATGAGAGGCATGATATTTTATGTGAGATATTGACTTTGCTTCATAGTATTCAAAATGGGGGGACACATATAAAGTTTGTTTGGGTTCCGGCCCATGTAGGTATGGTTGGTAATGAGATGGCAGACAAGTTTGCTAAACAAGCTTTGAAAGCGACAAATGTGTCTATTATATGTAAATTATCAAGGTCAGAAGCTAAGTCAATAATTAAAAAACATGTTAAAAAGTTTTGGCAAGATAAATGTGATAGGGGAGATTAAGGGAGGGGTTTTTACATGATAAATCCTGAGGTTGGTCAAGGTCGTCTGGTTGTAAGATGTCGAAGAGAAGAACAAATTTTTACAAGAATGAGAATAGGGCACACTGGACTAAATAAAACATTACAGCTAATAGGAAAACATGAGTCAGGAAATTGTGAGATATGTAATATGCCAGAAACAGTGGAACATGTTTTTATGATGTGTAAGAAATTTAAGAGAGAAAGGATTTTAATGAAAAGGAAAATAGAGAGTAGTGGGGAAAGGTTTATCTTTAGAGATATTTTGTCTAAAGCTTCCGACCATAGAATAATAAAATATGTGTTAGAATTTTTAAAGAACACTAGGATCATTGAGCGAGTGTAGGGTTTTTTTGTTTTTTTTTTTGCTATAGTGATCATCAAGCACAACATATATGGAGGGTGGCGGTAGTGCGCTAAGTAAGTCCGCATCCGCCGTTAAGCAGTCAAAGAAGAAGAAGAAGAAGACTTATTGCATTGCCACGGCTTGTAGTATTGCATTGCCACGGCTTGTAATTTCTGAGCGTGTATTCTGTTTCTTGTTTCTCTGGTTTTGATCCTGGTTTGTTTCCTGACTTCTGCCTGTTTGCTGCCTGCCCCGATCTTCTGCCTGTTAACTGACGATTCTCTGTGCTCACTCTCTGGATACCCTGTTTTGCCGCTCTCTGACCCTTGCCTGTTCAACTACTCTCTGTTATGAACTGCTCCGAGGCTTGTAGATGTAGATCCAAATGCAGCTTTATTAAGAATAGTCGTACAGGCAGGGTCGAGAATCAGCAGACAGGGCAATGGAGAAAACACAGTGGGAATCCAAAAAACAGGCAGAGGTCAGGGCAGGCAGCAATAATCAAAATCCAAGAACAATCCAAAGTCAAAAACAGAAAAACAAACACGAGAAACGCTCAGAAATGCAGACACACAGTACAACAAGACTTCGCAATTAGTGAATGTGAACACAAGGTATATATAGACAGACTAACAGGATGAGACACAGGTGAATGCAATCAGTGAATGAGGTACAGGTGAATGTGATCAGTGATGATGAGTCTGGAAAGTGAGTTCTGGGAAATGTAGTTGTGAGTGAAACATGAACATCTGGTGTGGAGTGCCCTCTGGTGACTCTCAAGGGCACTCCACCTGGTGACCGTTACACATGTATAAAATAATATATAATAAATAATATATTCAATTCTATTCCTGTAAATTGATAACCAACAACAACAACAGAATAAAAAAACCTTCAATACTTCTAAATCTTTAGCAGAGACACATATAGGGCACAGGTGGTACCTACTCCTCTATAACTGCCTGAATTCAGTCAGTGTCGAAATAATATCATTTCAACAGCTATTTTTGCATGCATGTGCCTATTTCATTGATGCGATGTTCTTTGAATAAAGCACATGCCTGCGCAACAAAGACGCAGGATGAAAAGAACAGATGCAGCTCAAGGTGTGCAGGTTCATCAGGAAAACAGGTTAGAAGAGTTCAAATGAAGAACGCTCAAAGTAAAATACTTCTCTCACTGTCCCTTCAATGCCCTCCCCCTCTCTCTCTCTCTCTCTCTCTCTCTCTCTCTCTCTCTCTCTCTCTATATATATATATATATATATATATATATGAAGAGTTCAGATGCAAAAGCCTCTAAATGCCATTTGAAATTTTCTTCTAAAATGACAATTTTTATCAAGCTTATATATTTAAGTTCAGTAATTTCACTTAAATGACAATTAATAGGTCATATTCATTGCCATTTAAGTGAAATTACTGAACTTAAATATACAAGCTTGATAAAAATGATCATTTTAGAAGAAAATTTCAAATGGCACTTAGAGGCTTTTGCATCTGAACTCTTCATATATAGACACATACAGTGTGGACTTGATTTTATGAATTTTATGAATTGATTGAATAACTATAAGTGGACTCTATGAGAGCCCATTTATATAATTTAAGACCACGCACATGGATAAACTAGTCATAAACCATCAGGAACATGCATTTACAGTAAAACATTCTAATAGTCCATTTCAACATGTTCCCTTCTATTTACATTTCCTGGAAACAGTTTAAAATAGCAGAGTGGGCCAACAAGCTATAGAACATTTTGCCATTTGCCTTCATGCTGTTCCAAACCTGAACAACAAACTTGCAGGTTATAGGGGTTTGGTACGGCATGAAGGTGTATAAATGATGACAGATCTATATGCTTCCACAGAAAAAAATAAAATGCTCTGTACAATTTCACAAATAATCTGTTTTGATGGTCTTCCCATGCAAGCTGAGCAAATGACACACAATAAAACCCATGTGGTATTCAGAGCACATATAAAGACATGCATTTTATTCTCCACTCATACTAGAATGTGATTATTTCCCATAGCAACATGCAACAGGCTGATCATTAAATATCATTAAGATTTCAGCATCCACAGAAATGTTTTTGATGCTTTTAACCTTTAATCGGAATCTCAACTGTGACGCAATGATCTGGCACAAAGAGAAGACAGAAGAAAAGAAGAGGAATGTGGGAATGAATTGAAGTGTAAAATAGAGGTGGTAGTAATGAGAAAGGGAATTATGTTGTGAGGGAGTGAGGACAGCTGGGAGCTGTGGTCACTAAAAGCAAAATGTATGTATGTTTTGTGAGGAAAGATAAAAAGTGCACTTTCTTACAACAGAACTGATGCCATGTTTTTTTTTTATGTCAAATTTATTTATCACCCTTTGATGCCTTCTAAAGAAAACATAAAAAAGAAAATGTTCTACACAAAAACAAGACAAATAAAAGCCATTAACAATCAGAAAAGACATTCTGCTGATGCCATGCAGGCAAACAGCCAGACAGCAGGCTGCTAATTGGTTTGAACATGTGGAAGCCACTGAAACGTGAACAAATAAATCTAAATTAAAGGCCAAAGTCACAATTATTCAATAACGATGATAAATGTCAGCTGATTTATACTCAGCATCCTGAGCGTGCTTTCAACTTAAAACGACTATATATCTGTATACTTACAATGTACTCACATAAGGAGACATCTATCTATCTATCTATCTATCTATCTATCTATCTATCTATCTATCTATCTATCTATCTATCTATCTATCTATCTATCTATCTATCTATCTATCGGTAACACTTTATAATAACTACACGCTAATAATCATTAGTTAAGCATGAGTAAACCATTAATTCATCATTCATAAAGCATTAATAGACATTAATAAGCAGTTCATAAATACAGCTATACATGCTTTCTTCTTGATTTAAAAGCATATCTATAATTTGTTTAATGATTGTATTTTCATCCTTTATTAATGATCAATTTATCATTTCTAAATGAAGCATTTTTTATAAACCAGTTATTTAAGAGTTGTCCGTGGTTCATACGATTACTTAGAGCGAGTAAGTAAATGATTAATAAACTATTTAAATGTACATTCATACATCTTATTATTCAGACATATAGTGATGGTTACTTAATGTGTTAATAAATGCTTTATTAACATGTATTAGTGCTGTAATTAAGGATTAATTTGGGTAGTTATAAAGCATTTAGTAGTGGTCAGTTAACTATGTTCGTGAGCTCATCTAAAGTGAGGACTAGTCATGCCTTGTAAAGCATTTTTAAAGGCTGTTAAATATTTCTATGTTCTGTATCACTGTGTTGTGTTTGTTACATTTTACTGTTTAGAAGATTGACAAGTCTTTAAATCGCCTTTATAAATGCTTTAAAAAGCATGAATAGTCCTCACTTTAGATTAGCTCACAAAAATAGTTAACTGACCACTAATAAATGCTTTATAACTACCTGTATTTACTACATTTACTTACACTTTCTAAGTGATCTTATAAATGACTGACAACTCTTAAACAACTGGTTTGCAAATAATGTTATACTTCATTTAGAAATTATTAATTGATCATTAACAAAGTATGAAAATACAATCATTAAACGCATTATAGATATGCTTATAAATCAAGAAAAAAGCATGTATAGCTATATTTATAAACTGCATATTAATGTCTATTAATGTTTTATAAATGATGTATTAACTGTTTACTCATGCTTAATGATTAATAGCGTGCAGTTATTATAAAGTGTTACCCTATCTATCTATCTATCTATCTATCTATCTATCTATCTATCTATCTATCTATCTATCTATCTATCTATCTATCTATCTATCTATCTATCTATCTATCATCTATCTATCTATCTATCTATCTATCTATCTATCTATGACCCCCCAAAAATATAATAAAGACAAGTATGCAATTGTAAGCTATTTAATCTACTCTCATATAATGGATTAATGCAGCCTCGTATAAATTAAAGAATCTGATCTGAATATGACGGAGGCCATAAAAGGTGTGCTATTAAATTATCTTGTGCGAGTAGAAGCTCGTCCTATGATAAAGTGCAGCAGACCTATCTGATATTAATTCAGCTTGTGCTAACACCACTCGCTAATGACGTCATGCGCCACCTTGTTTTCCCCTCAAGCTAAGTTTTGATATACTCCACACACACACACACACACACAATAATATTTCCCTGAATGTCAGGCCTGTGTTTCTCCTTTTCAAGTGTTTTGTTGATCTCTTCATTACAAGCATGCTATATAGCAGTGGGTCGTTTACTGCTAAAAAGGACGAGTCGGAAACCGGTTCAGCGAAGATGTTAAAGGAATATTGGATTATTTATTATAAATGATTCTTCCATACCAATCATTTGTTTTTGTTTTTAAATTAATATACCCCATTAACTTTAATCAAAATTATTTGTTTAGACTTGTACTGGATGTACCACTAGCCCAGTACCTGCGTTGACATAAACAGAGAAAAGTAGATACAGTTCTGTTTATTAACCGATAGATCGCCCAACGTTACGGCTTTAAACTGATTAAAACATAACAAATTACAAAATGTGTGATAAAAGCAATTGCAACAAATCAATTCTTAGAAGCTGAGCAAATAAAAAAGAAACGGTACTGCTAAATGGTGGTTTAATTTAGTTTTAGTGTTTTTATGTCATTATTATTCATCAGAGCAGTTGTTTGCCTAACATGTGTTTGTTACTGGCAGCACAAAATAGCAGATTTTTGGCTCTCAGGCAGTAGAGCTCATCAAAACTAACCACATAAGTGTGAGAAAATTAATACAACTAGTTTGCTTGTGATTTTGACCTCTGGGCTTGTATCAAATTAGCATTTTCCAATTTTACTTTATTTTTTGGAGTGATGGTGTTTTGTGTCAGTGGTTAGCAACTATTTAATGCTTCTCTGCCTGAAAGAAGTTGATCAACTTTACCCCAAATTAAAATTCTGTCAGCATTTACTCACCCTTATGTCATTCTAAACCTCTGCTTTCTTAAGCCTAGTTCACACTACGTGATTTTAAGCCCGATTTAAGCCCGATTTGCAAATCGTTGAGTCGCCGACAAGTCAGGGTGTTATCGCGTGCAAATCGCGGGCGATTAGCGGACGATTAACGCTCGCCAATCAGTTAGTGTGAAAGAGCCAACAACGCATCAAAGACAGCTCGCAGACAGCTCGCAGACAGGTCACCGAGCTCAGAAAAATATCTAGCATGCTAGATATCTCGCGCAGTCGCGCGACTCAATCTCAGTGATGTCATGAGTACAGCCAATCATAGCAACGCATGGGTTGAGGACACCAGGTAAATCTTACTTTTTCTTTTTTGCATTTTTTTTTCTCAGAGCATATCGTCGAGCAAACAGTGTGCAGCACTAGTTTCTGTCTGACGTCCATATTCGCGTGTTGTGTTCTTCTCTGCAGTTTCGCGTCATTTCTGGTTCGTTTTATTGCGTGGTTTTTCGTTACAAAACATGGTTTCTAGACCAGATAGAATCGTGTTGTTGTCAACTCGTTATTTGTTTGATTATTTTCAGGATTTAGACCGTATTATAGTACTGAAACAGCTCTCATTGAGTCACAAATGATATGCTCTTATCATCCGATCGTGGTTGTATCTCTATGTAGTGCGTTGTTAACTCGTATAGTGAGTTACCTCCTGTTGTGGATCAATCACGTTGTGTTGTGTGGTGTGAACAGCTAAACAACTTGAACACTCATGATTTCACTGAGAGCAAGTCATGTAGTGTGAACTGCACAGTTCAGCCCGACATTTTAAAATCATGTAGTGTGAACTAGGCATTACACGAAAGGGGATGAAGAGGTTAGTTGTGGTGTTCTATCCATATTGATCACTATAAATCAGTGTTAGACAGTTTCATGTGAAAGCTCTTTATGTGTTAATCGACTGCAACTGCACGGCTTATTGACACATGACGTCAGATGTAAAATTTGAGATCCACAAAAGCTTTGCAGAAGAGATTAATTAGCAAAGATCATTTTTTGATTACAGTTTTTCTCAATTGCTTTGGCTCAGTTCTCAAATGTTTTATTTTTTTATTTCCCAAAACATTAAGTTCAGATCTCTGAACAATTCGCTTCTTTTTCACATCAGATTGGAATTTCTTATTGATTTGAGAAAATTGCAAATGCTTTGGCACATGTGTGCAAAGAGTACATACAACTGTCTGCAGTTTGGACAACAAATAATTGTATATGGCTTGTTGATCAAAACTGATGACTCGATTCTCACTTACACTGTCAAACACTTCAGATCTTCTCAGACATTTTTTATTGTGTAAGCCATCACATTCAAAACGATCTATTCAATTATCATAATTAGTACACATGAATGTATAGTCTAAAATAGAGAGAGAGAGAGAGTATATAAATATATAGAGAGTATATATATATATATATATATATATATAGAGAGAGAGAGAGAGAGAGAGAGAGAGAGAGAGAATGGAGGACATTCACAACCCTGAACTGCAGCAACATGCTCATGGAAGAGCAATTGGAAGGCACGTAAGAATACGTGGTGGTAGTAGAGGAAGAAATAATCCAGGAAGAGGTGGAAATAGAAGAGCCAGAGTCTCTGATGAAATCAGAGCCACACTTGTGGATCATGTCATAAATCTGACCATTGCAGGGGATGAGTGCGGCATTCAAGGAGATTTTTTTCCACGGTGTGTGGCAATGGTAACATCAGATGTGATGTTGATAAAAATCTTTGGCCTGACCAACGTGAGCGACAAGATGTCCACCAAGAATAATTTGTTTCTTTTTTTTTTTTTTCCATGAATGTTATTTGTTGTTTGTGTATTTTTGGTAATACACAAATATGAAATGTAAAGTGAAATCTTGTTACTCTTGTCAGTTACTTTACATGTACAGTAAATACACTTGTATTGTGTATATACACATGAACTACAAAAATAAACACTGTAAAAATACAAATGTTCATAGAATTTTTTTTTCTACATACCATTGACTTTTCTCAACAAATATGAGATTTGTTTACAGTAAACCCATAATTTTCATGGTTGACTGTTGTGGTGAAAAAACAACTAAACATTTTGACCAGTGTGGCTCACACAATGACAAAAATACTTTAGATTTTGGTGGCCTTGGCCAAATTATTGACAGAATAACTAGGTTTTGAAGCATGAATTAAATATTTTGGGTGAGTAACTACATTTTGAAGACATGCTATAAAGTTTTGAAGTTCCTGCAAACAGTTGTGACATTTGCACTCACAGTTTAGAGAATGTTAAGACTGTTTCGAAAAATGTGCCAAAGCAATTGAGAAAAACTGTAACAGCAGACAGTGTACAAACTATTCAATGACTTTAATTTTGGCGACTTTTTAAATGTCTGTCAGTAAATTTTTGTTCAGGGAGTTATGGTTCGTCTCGCGCAAACAAATTCTCTTTTGGCACCACTAGCGGAGGTAGCCTACTTAATCTGTTTTTTTTTTTTTTGTTCGTTTTTTAGATGTTTTAAACAAAACAATAGGGGTTATATGCAACATTCTTCCAGGTTCTACAAAACGGGTTTAACTACTTCCGGCCGTCAGGTACTGAGGTAAACACAGCGTAGTAATGGCGACCTTATTGCCTGTGTTTACAGGATCTACTGCTAATATCAATTTCAGATGTACACAGTATTGCCTGACGTCCAGAGCCCTGAGTAATTTGTTAGATAAAGAATTTAAGTTTTATGCCTCCTCATTCATTAACAAGGTAACAAGGTAAGGGTTTTGTAAGTTAGTATATGTAGCTTTTGCTAATGGCATGACTATTAGTTCGTTTCCACTATCAGTAACTTTAGTTTAGCTTTTTATTTTGGCTGGCTGCCAATTAACGTTAAAACAATCAAATGAAGACTGCATTTTAGTGACTGGGTTATTTTACCAACAGTATAATTACAATGTCCTGTGTGTTTATGCTGGTCAACCTTCAGTTATGTTGTTAGGTTACAACCCAACAACTGACTCTAGGTCTAATGTTGACTGTTCTGGCAGGTGTTTTAGATTTCAAAAACATTGCTAGAATAATGACAAATGTGATGAATGAATGAATGAATGAATGAATGAATTTATCATCTTGTCCACCATGTAACATGTAAGGGTGACACTGCCAATACACTGATTTCACGCAGCCGCCATTTTGAAATGGTTCCGGTGGGAAGAAAACCGGAAGTGTCGCCTTTAATCATAGGAGTCGCAAATGCGATGGCGTATTGTGTTTAGTAGAGAAATTAGTCATTCTAAAAATGTACATACATTTCTTTCATACTTTAGACTATGTACAGTGAATATAAATAAAATATAATATAAATTTTATAAATAAAATATTTTTTTATATATAATTCAGAACGTATAAAAAGAAGCAGGAGCGAACTATATTCATATCCTTTATTGTATATTAATATCCAATAGTGTAAATCGCGGCAGCAACTTCAGGTTGGTAGTCCAAGGCCTTGTTGTCTGTAGTACTTCTGGGGTTCTTCCCACCAGAGCCTCGCTTTCGATTTCAAAATGGCGGCTGCGTGAAATCAGTGCATTAAGCACCTATAAGTTGTCACAACGAACCGGCAAAAGTAATGATTATGAAAATGTCGATGTGGCGATGGGGGCGTGGTTCAGCGAGGTCTGCAGCGGGAGAGCGAGAGCGAGGGCGGAGCCGAGCAGTTAGTAACTGGGTCAAGTGCAAATAACGAACACCTGTTTGTGATTGCAGTAATTGGCGTGAGGAGACCGTATATAAGCGGGCCGCGGTGTCAGAGCGAGGAGCGAGGAGATCCTGTGAAGGTGTATCAGTGGGAAGAGTGTTGCCTCGTCTGCGACCTGCAAGCTGTAATCAGCGGAATGAGTATTGTGTTAAATGTGAAATTAGCTGAAGTGTTTTGAGTTTATTGAGAGAGCACAAGAAAGCGCTGTGAAAAGAGAAAGTAAACAATAAAGTGCACAAGCCCCAGTTTTCGCCGACCCTGTGTCTCCTTCCATCACCCACTTCACAAACCTACATCGTATCACAGTCGAATATAGTAAGGAGACAATTTAATTGTTTATAAACAAGTGTTCCCTTTCGTAGTCACTCCGAGTTACGTCGGAATGACGGAGAATGGGGGTTTCGCATAGAAAGCCAATTCTCTTCGAGTATAGAGCATCACAGTCCCGCCCACAGCCTGAGAGAGCGCTGGTGCCGGAAGTAAATTTCCCATTCATTTCTCCCATTGACTTTTTGTAAAATCTATATCTAAAGAGTATTAGAGCATGTCTGAGGATAATCAGCTACGGCTGAACTCATAGGCATACAACATATCATTTCGAGTGAAAAAAAGAAGAGAAAATCCAAAAAAAGTCGAGGGTACAAGCCTGTGTACATATTTTCATTTCCGAGCAAAGGAACTACTCCTCCCATAAACCACCGTGCCTCACTGAAGTCGTCTGAAAGCCACCGTGAAAGAGCCTTTTGAGTGACTTCCAAATCTGACGACGGGCACGTGAACTTTTTCTCCAGTGAATTTTATATAGTGAATGTGCAGGGAAACTCCTTTTCCTCGATTTACTGAAGCAAACGCATTTGCAGCTCGACATGCAAAAACATTGAGTATCTGGCTCGCTCATTAGCTAAGCTGTGGCAACTGCACATCCAATGGCGCGCGGGCGTCTCAGAAGTGCGACCAATGAACTTAGCCCTGCGTCATATACCTTCGTGGGGTTTCAGACACGTGACACGACTTTCACCAATCAGATGCATCACTGTTGGATTGTGGGATTGTTCAGGATTGTGGGTAATGAAGTACTTATCCAGTACATCGCGAATAAAAGGCATTTATCTTAAAACAAGGTTAGTGCCCCATGAACTTTTGGCGTTTATATGAGCATATACAATCGCTTAGTACAGCCGTAGCTGGTTTTAAGTCTACCATTTATGGTTACGTTTTTATGGCTTATATCTCAAATGTCAATGGAGAAATTGTATTGAATTTTTACATCCGGCACCGGCTGTGGGCGGGACTGTGATGCTCTATTTAATAACGAGCCAATGGCATGAAAATGCCCTGGGGCTGCGGAATTTGCATAGCGTAACTCCGCCTTCCCCGTGGGTATAAAAGGAGGAAGTGAACGCAACCGCAGTATGTTTTCGCTTCGGAGCCAAGAGACTTCTTCACTCCCAAAGCCAGTTTCACTGAGTACAACTCTTCGAGACAAGCGTCCTCTTCAGTGTTGGTGTGACGGCGGTACCCAGCGAGATTCTGCATTGCCTGCGATCTGAGCAGTGGTCTGCCAGACTTTGCGCTTTCCCTGGTCGCCTCAGCGCTGAAAGAGTGAATTTCCTCCTCTCCATTGAAAGAGCTGCACGTGGCACGTCTTTTTAAAAATGGTTCGCCCGTGTTCTTTTGGGTGCGTTCGATTCATGTCATCTTCTGATGGTCACGATCGCTGCTCTGTGTGCCTGGGCATTCAGCACGCAGCAGCAGCGTTCGTGGATGACTCATGTTCCTTCTGTGGGAATATGACCATCTCTACACTGCGATCTAGACTCAAGGATCTTACAAAAGTGAGAGTCCCCGTATCCGCTACTCGATCTGCTTCTTCCTCTAGAAGCTCTTCGACTCGCGGTCAGGGTGATTTGACGGTGACGGTGTGGAACAAAACCCCGACGCTAGCTCCTCGGGCCACACCCACCGCTCCAGTGTCAGAGCCAGCGAGCGCCGAATCGCTGCAGGCGTCTTTCTCTTCGCAGGCACCGCCTGTTTCGTTCGGCGCTCCAGAGGATGATGCGATGTCGATCGCAGCATCACAAGGCGGGCTTGAGTCCTCGGGAAGTGAGGATGCGGCTGCGTTGCCTTCTTCGGGAGAGCCAGCGTTGCCCGTGTCTGATCCCGAGATGATGGCCATGCTATCTCGGGCCGCCGTGAGTATCGTGTTGGAGTGGAACCCTCCGCCCTGTCCCGATCTCTCACGGATGGATAATTGGTTTTTGGGTAAGGCTGCCGCCTCACGGCCACAGCCAACCCCAATACCTTTTTTCTCCGAGCTGCATGCGGAACTGACGCGCACTTGGAATGCTCCATTGACCTCCCGAGAGCGCGCTTCAGCTTCCCCCGCCTTTCTTCCCCTCGACGGCGCGGTTGCCCGTGGGTACGCTGGGATTCCCCCGGTGGAGCGCTCTGTTGCGATGCAACTGTGTCCGCAGAGCGCCTCCTCCCGCGATACTCCCAAGCACCCATCCAAAGCCTGTAGATTCTCGTCGGGACAGCGGCGGGACAGGCAGCCTCCGCCCTGCATGCAATGAGCGCTTTGCAGGTCTTCCAAGCCAAACTGCTCAGAGATATGCATGAGGGGGGGACCGACCAATCGGCTTTTAATGAGCTGCGAGCTGCCACCGACCTCGCTCTCCGGGCGACGAAAGTGGCCGCTCGCTCCATTGGTCAGGTGATGGCCACCAGTCCAGGAGCGCCACCTCTGGCTCAACCTGGCAGACACGCGGGATGCCGAGCGGACTCGTCTGCTCGATGCCCCCCTCTCCTAGGTTGGCCTTTTCGGCGGTGCAGTCGAGGACTTCGCCCAGCAGTTCTCGACTGCCCAGAAGCAGACGGAGGCGATTAAACACATCCTGCCCCGACGGCCAGCTGCCGCTTCCAACCAGCCGTCGGCTCAGACGCCTCCACCGGTGGAGGGCCGGGGGAGAATCTTTTGTTCTCAGCTCCCCGCTGCTCACCCACGGGTGGGCAGTACCCTGAGTTGGTTAAAGAAAGACTTGACATAATCACTGAGCACACAGACTGGAATGAGCGCGCACGACGTCCCAGTGCGTCGCCCCGCTCATTCCTCTCTGTCTTTGAGGGTGCGGAAGCGAGCATGTGTCGTCCCTCGACTACACCCCTCCCTTCCCAATCTATCGCCAGACCCCCGGCAGAACAGACTTCCGTGGAACGCTGGTCCTTCCCTGGTCTCTTCTGTCGGGGAACGGGGCTCGACTTTGCACCCGCACAGGGTAACTCCTGTGCGCATGCTGGTCTCCCCGCCTCGCTGCCCCTCCGGGGGGACATCTGTGGCTCGCATGACCCCGCTGGTTCAGTTCCTGGGAGCTTGGTTAGAGCTCCCCGGCTTGTCCCGCTGGGTCATCAGAACGATCAGATTCGGCTACGCGATTCAATTCGCACGGCCTCTTCCCCGTTTCAGGGGAGTTCGCTTCATGGTGATCGGTGGCAATGCCCCGTTCATGAGAGCGGAAATTGCGACCCTGCTGGCGAAGGGTGCAATCGAGACGGTCCCTCCAGCCAAGATGAGGTCAGGGTTTTACAGCCCATACTTCATCGTCCCCAAGAAGACCAGTGGGTTACGACCGATCCTGGATCTGCGCATTTTGAACCATACTCTTCATCGATTGCCGTTCAAAATGCTCACAGCCAAACGCATTTTCGAATGCGTCCGGCCTCAGGATTGGTTTGCAGCGATAGACCTGAAGGACGCGTACTTTCATGTCTCCATTTTGCCTCGACACAGACCGTTTCTTCGGTTTGCTTTCGAGGGCCAGGCATATCAGTACACGAATTCTCCGATTCGGGTTAGCTCTGTCACCTCGCGTCTTCACGAAGATCGTCGAGGCAGCCCTTGTTCCCCTTCGCGAACACGGGTTTCGCATCCTGAACTATCTCGACGATTGGCTGATCCTAGCACACTCTCGAGAACAGGTTTGCGAACACAGAGACCTGGTGCTCCAGCACCTAGCCCGTCTGGGCCTTCGGGTCAATCGGGAGAAGAGCAAACTTTTTACGGGCCGGAGTCCCTCTTCAGCGAGTTTCCAGGCATGTAATTGTCTCCACGGATGCCTCTACCTCGGGTTGGGGTGCCATGTGCAATGGTCATGCAGCCGCGGGTTACTGGACAGGACCCCAGCGCCTCATTCACATCAATTGCCTCGAGCTGCTGGCAGTACGCCTGGCCCTGCACCGCTTTCGAGCACTGCTTAGGGGTCAACACGTACTTGTCCGTTCGGACAATACCGCTACGGTAGCGTATATCAACCACCAGGGTGGTCTACGCTCACGTCGGTTGTCGCAGCTCGCTCGCCACCTCCTGTTATGGAGTCAGAAGCACCTGAGGTCCCTTCGTGCAGTGTACATTCCAGGAGACCGGAACCTGGCAGCCGACGAGCTGTCACGGGTCCGTCCTATCTCCGGCGAATGGCGACTCCATCCAATGACGGTCCAGTTGATTTGGGAGCCTCCAGTTTGGGGAGGCACAGAAAGACCTGTTCGCCTCTCGGGACTCATCCCACTGCGCCCAGTTTTATTCCCTGTCCGAGGGCACGCTCGGCACAGACGCACTGGCGCACAGCTGGCCGCGGGGCCCACGCAAGTATGCGTTTCCCCCAGTGAGCCTTCTTGCACGGGTGTTGTGCAAGATCAAGGAGGACGAGGAGCAGGTCTTGCTGGTAGCCCCCTATTGGCCCACCAAGACGTGGTTCTCCGAACTCATGCACCTCGCGACAGCACCTCCTTGGCCTATTCCTCTGAGACAAGATCTACTCACTCAGAGATGGGGCACCCTGTGGCACCCTTGTTTTGAGTTTTGTGGCACCCAGGCAGGTTTGAGTTCGCTTCCGCTAGAGCGTCGCTAGAGCGTCGTCCACGAAACACCTCTATGCGTTGAAGTGGAACCTCTTCGTCAACTGGTGCTCTTCCCGGAGTGAAGACCCCCGGAGATGCTCGATCGGTGTCGTGCTTTCCTTCCTGCAAGAAGGGTTGGAGCGCAGGCTGTCACCCTCCAACCTTAAAGTTTACGTCGCGGCCATTGCCGCGTCTCATGATGCAGTAGAAGGTAAGTCCATGGGTAAGTACGACCTGGTCATCAGGTTCCTGAGGGGAGCGCGGAGGTTAAACCCTCGTGCCCTCTTGGGACCTCTCAGTAGTTCTAAGTGCTCTGCAGAGGCCTCCCTTTGAGCCTTTGCAATCGGTAGAGTTAAAGCCACACCGTGGAACTCTTCAACCTTTATAATATATTACCAAAACCCATTGAGATGGTAGATCGACTTGCAATAGGTTGAATGACGCGTCTGCCGTCTCCTGAAGGTGTCTGTATCGCTTTTACTTGCACTTTGTAACTTCGGGTTTCGGGTAGGAACCCGAGCATAAAAAGAACTACAAAATTCGACCGCTTTACGGCATACGTCACTTCTCCCACCACCCACAACTTCCTCAGAATCTAACGTTAGTGCTCAACTCGCATTTGATTGCCGTCTGTATGTTTTCGTCATGCCGAACAACAGCTACAAGGAAGAAGGCAACGGTTTTATCAGAGACTAAAACTAAAAAAGAAAAGGGGAGAGTGACAAATTAAAAGCCAGGACTAGGATTAACACATTGGTCCAGCTTTCGCTTCACTCGCTGGCGTGAGCTAACGGAGGAGAAAGAGTGCTCGACCGATGCGGACGCTTGCCTGCACAAAAATGCCGTTTCTAAGGTAACCCAGATAAATTCATATAAGCAGTGTAGTATTTTCTGGTATTCCGGCCACAGCCGATGGTGTTATGAGTGTAATAAAATGCTCACAGCCCAGTGTTCATTTATACAAACACAGCCAGCCTCAGTGCAGGGCTCGCACTAATAAAAAAGATGGCGGCGAGTGTGCCAGGCAGGACAGGTGCAGCAGTAGCGCTTTTATTCTTTGGATTGATTTTAAATGTTTTAAAGCCCCCTGATATTAACATATCAACAGATATTAAACAAACAACCCAAACCACAACAAACTTTGGTTATGGGAAACATGCACTGGCAGTAACGTTCATGTATTCAAAACAACTGTATCATTCAACAAAGAAACACAAGGCTTCAACCAAAATTCCACAAAGCAATGCTTTGCTAATCACAATCTGCTTACTACTATCTGGAGATATTCATCCGTGTCCTGGCCCGCGAGGGGAGGCAAACACTGCCGATATCAAACGCAATACATCTGTTTCACAGGTACGCACTCTTTTTCGTAACAACTCATCGCTTGAACAGATTCAACAAACTAACCATGATCGCCGTCTCTCCTCTGTGGGTGCCGCTGGATGCGGGTTGCCTGTTCGGGTTCCTGCGGCCTGTCTCATGGGAGCGCCGGTTGATTCGCCGGCCGCCTGCATGACGGCAGAGGCCTTCGCAACGGCGGACCGGGACCGGCGATGTGTAACCGCAGACGGGATTCTAGCGAAGACCCTGTTTAGCTGTTGCATCACTGGATCACCAGGTGACACATCGAACTGTTCGACGCCGATTGCAGCGGATAAAGCGGTACTATCTACAAATCCTTCCGCACCTACAGAGGAACTATTAATCCACGATCAGACGATGTGTACTGTAAATAAGAAGGCCGTAGGACATACAACAATTACAACCAATCAAACAACATGTAGTGCACGCTCAAAAATGTTAAATGTTGCAATAGCTAAAAATAAGAAACTGAATATATTCCAGACTGTCAATACCTCAAGAATTATCTGGGACTCCAAATTAAAACCGAGTGGTATTTTAGTAGGGCACTTAAATATCAGAAGTTTTAAATCTAAAAGTGATCAAATCCATCAGCTTTTATTAGACTCGAATCTGGATTTCTTGTGTTTAACAGAGACTTGGCTTAATGAAAATTAACCCTCATCAGCTTTATATGTTCCTGGTTATAAGGTGCATAGAAAAGATAGAGTGGGCTCAAAAGGAGGAGGAGTTTTAATCTATGTAGAAGATCGCTTTCAATGCCAGGAGATACAGTGGTCATGTAATGAACTAGAGTGTATTGGACTTAACATAACTTTATCTTCATCAATGTCTTTCTCACTTATTACACTATATTGCCCTCCATCCTCTAAGAATATATTTTATGAACATCTCGAAAGTATGTTAAAGGAATGCAATTTTAATAAGGAGGTGATTATTATGGGAGACTTTAACATCAATTGGGAAGACAAATCGGTAAGGAAAACATTAAAACAGATCACTGACGACTGTGATCTTACACAGTTGATAAATGGGCCAACCAGAGTAACATCTTCTACAAGAACACAAATAGACCTAATATTTAGCAATCAACCAAAGCGAATTGTTAAATCCTTTAATATGCTGACCGGACTATCAGACCACAATATGATCTTAATAGCCAGGAAGCTAACTAACAAGCGTTTCACTCCATTTGTCCAAGAACAAGAATCTTCAAATATCCCCAAAAATATGCAGGTCCAGTTTATAAGTGCCATCCAGAGCATTAGCTGGGATAACATACTTTTGGGAAGATCATTGGAAGAAGATAGTCAAAGATTTACACAACAACTGCAGAGATCAATTGATGCATTTACATGCAGACAACGGCATAGGAAAAAAAAGAACACCATTCCTTGGATAACCACAAATATTTTAAATTTAATGAAAAAACGCGATATGGCTTTAAAATCTGCAATCAAATCTAAAGCAACCAGTGATCGACATATTTTTACTACACTCTAAAAAATGCTGGGTTGTTTTAACCCAATTTTGGGTCAAATATGGACAAACCCGAAATGTTGGGTTAAAACTGTAATGTAAAAATTTAACCCAACGGCTGGGTTAGTCCATATTTGACCCAAAGTTGGGTTAAAACAACCCAGCATTTTTTAGAGTGTATGCTACGGAATAGAGTAGTCAAAGAGATAAGGATAGCTAAAGCAAATTTCTTCTTGACCATAATTGAAAAAGCAGGAGGTAATACTAAAACTATTTGGAGCCAATTAAGAAAATTAATGGGACATAATGGTAACAATGCCAAAACAGTTGAACATGTTTTAGTTGGTGGAAAATTAAGAGATAAGCCAGCTGAAGTAGCTGATGCTCTCAATAATTATTTCATTGATTCAGTAGAAAATATCAGCAAGTGTTTTTCTTCTATATATAAAAATACTCTTGTGTCAAGTAGAACAAACAGAGCAAGCTTTCAACATAGAATATATCACTGAGGCAGATGTAGTGAGAGTGATTAGATCTCTTAGGCCATCTCGAGTGAAAGATGTCATTGGAATGAACACTGTTATGTTGAAAGAGCTCTCCAAATTATTAGTATACCCAATTACGAAAATTGTTAACAATTGCTCAGGGATCGTTCCCAAATGTGTGGAAGTTGGCTGCAGTTTTCCCTGTGTTCAAAGGAGGTGATCGTTTGTCCGTCTGCAACTATAGACCAATTAGTATCCTGCCGGTGGTTTCCAAGGTGGCTGAAAAACTTGTCTCAGAACAAATGATAAATTATTTAAATACCAGTTCCTACTCTCTACATCCATATCAATTTGGCTTCCGTACTAATCTTAGAGTTAAGAGTTAAGAGTTCTTTTATCTAAGTTAAAAACTTTTAATTTTGATACAGGCACTATTAAATGGGTGGAATCTTATTTAACACAACGGACTCAATTTGTTAGAGTTAGGAATCATCAATCAAGTATAATTTCCTTACCTACTGGTGTCCCACAGGGCTCTATTCTGGTTCCACTTTTATTTTCGTTGTATGTAAATGACTTGCCAAATGTTTGCCCTGAGGTCAATACCCAAATGTATGCAGATGACACAGTAGTCTTTGTACATGCTAACAGTGCTGCTCAAGCTGCTGATCTGCTATCCAAATCAATGCAAAAGATCACAGAATGGTTAAATCAAAATTGTCTTCAACTTGATATATCCAAAACTGTATGTATGTTTTTAAGTAAATCTAAAAGCCGCTGTGTAGAACCTGATATAGTCGTAGCAGGAGAGAGAATACAAGTTGTCTCAGAGTTTAAATACCTTGGAGTTTACATAGATAACAATCTTACATTTAAATCACACATTAAGAAGGTTTGTAATCACATTAAGTATAACCTGGCAAATTTTAGATATGTCCGTAGCTGCATGTCAAAAAGGGCTGCCATGATGTTCATGCACTCCATGATTTTATCTCATATCACCTATTGTTTGACAACCTGGTCACAAGCTAGCAACACTTCTCTCAAACCACTGTTATCCCTATATAAGAAAACTCTCAAAGTACTTGATAAGAAATCGATATATTATCATCATTGTTTTAAAAAAATATAATCTATTGAATTTCGAAAACTTGATTATATACGCAGATCTCTGTCTTGTGTATAAAATTTTGCATGGACTGGCTCCTCCTGTATTGTGCCAGTTTGTGAGCACAGCAGCACCAAATGCTCTCAGATCTACAAGGAGTGCAGCAAGAGGTGACTGCATTGTCCCGTTTAGGAAGAGTGCACTTGGTCAAACAGCTTTTTCAATAAGGGCAGCTCGTGAATGGAATCTCATTCCAATTCACATTAGGAATTTTAAATCTTACGTTTCTTTTAAACATAACTTAAAGAAATAGATAGTCAGGACTGTTTACATTACACTTGACATGAAATTTTGCTGCTGCACTGTTTCTTGTCCTGCCTTTTTATTTATTTTTTTTGTCTTTTTTTTTTGTTGTTAATCTTTATTTTTATTAGTCTGTTGTCTGTGTCTCCTGTGCTATGCCAATATGGTTGGCTGGCTTATTGTTTTCTCTTGTGTTTAGATAGGGGAAACCTTTGACATTAGTTATTGTCCTAGATATATTGTTTTTATGTTTTTTTTTGTTGTTGTTTTTTTGTTTTAGGTGTGACATCAAGATCTGTCCAGGGACAGCAGATGAAAAATAGCCTACTGGCTAATTCTGGCACACTGTACATTTAATCATGTATCATTAGTGTGCATTGTCCCTGTTAAATAAACCTGAAATAAATAAAAAATAAATAATAAAATCGGCTCATGTCAAATATAACGTTAACGTTACATTACATTGTAGTGAACGTGCCCGCGACTCAGTAGTAACCACAAACACTAACATTACACACCACATGTCCCACGGTTTCTGTAAAAATAAACCAACACACATAACGTTACAGTCAGCTCTGGCCGACGGTGTTTTCAGTGCAGTGAATGTGTCCGCTGTCCCGTGCCCACATTCACTCACAGACATGATAATCCCCACGGGGATCACCCCGCTCGCTCTTTCTCTCAGCCGGCTGCTAGGGAATCAAGCGCGGCAAGGCTGCCCGGCCCGCCTCATACACTGCAAGCACCATAGACAGTAAAAGCACAAGCACACACAATCTAAAGACACGGGAGGCTGACCGGTTGACTGTTTGTTGACTTTAATTTGCGACAGTGCCAGAAGGGAAGGGCTCTCTCAAAGCAACGGCTGTCTCACTGGATAGTGGACGCCATCGCTTTGGCTTACCAACAGCAAGGTCAACCGTGCCCCCTTGGTGTGACGGCCCACTCCACTCGGAGTGTGGCTTCTTCTTGGGCTCTAGCGCATGGCGCCTCGCTAACAGACATTTGCAGAGCTGCAGGCTGGGCGACACCAAACACCTTCGCAAGATTCTATAATCTGCGAATAGAGCCGGTGTCCTCTCGCGTACTCGCTTCCGCCAGTACTGGACCCGCTTAGGTGTCTTCACTTGCTCGCCATTCCACTCCTCGGACTGGATAAGTGCGATATTTTCTCAGTAGTCTTCCGTTGAAGCCTTGAGTCCTCAAGCACTTCTGATGCGGGCACCACTGCTTTTGCTGTGGATGCCGGCTAGGTGCCTCCATGTGCATGGTTCCCTATGGTAACTGTCTAATGTGTATTATCCACTGTAAGCCTCTCTGAGCATGTGTCTTCCCTTGGCAAGCCATCTGCCACTCCTGGAGTTAAGTTTCTAGCCACCCTAAGCAGGTTGGTGCTCCAGTGATCTCTATATGTAGACCCTAACACAGCCATATGTGTATTCCTAAGTCCTCCCTACGGTAGGCATTGGTAGCATGTCCCTCCCAGGATATGTTTCCCAGTGTACCTTGGTATTCCTGTGTCAAAGTAGGTATCTCCTGTGTAAGTTAAGTAAGAAGGAGTCCAGACTTTCGCAGGGCACTGGAAGACAGCTATGAAGATGGCGTGATGGCATAGCCCCCCATTCTCCGTCATTCCGACGTAACTCGGATTGACTACGAAAGGGAACGTCTCGGTTACGGATGTAACCCTCGTTCCCTGAGTAGGGAACGGAGACGTTACGTCTCCTTGCCACTTCTGCTGTACCGCTGGGTAGACGCCGAGTTCAGTTTTGGCTCCTTAGCGAAGACTTTGGCTCCTTCACTTCCTCCTTTTATACCCACGGGGTGGGGCGGAGTTACACTATGCAAATTCTGCAGCCCCAAGGCATTTTCATGCCATTGGCTCGTTATTAAATACTCGAAGAGGATTGGCTTTCTATGCGAAACCCCCATTCTCCGTCATTCCGATGTAACGTCTCCGTTCCCTACTCAGGGAACGAGGGTTACATCCGTAACCGAGACGTTTTCTGTGTCACTGTCGCCTGCAAAGATGACGTTGACGATGCTGATCATGATCTTCGCACGAATGAACGCCCCAGAGAGAAATGCACATTTCATACGGATTACATAAGCAAAGAGCAGTCTGTTTTCTTTCGTTTTGAAATGTTCTTTTCAGAAGTCGACATTTTAGATATACTTGTATTTCTCAGGTCTGTGAGGCAAGTAAGCTACCTTATATGCTGAGTTTTGGTTAATTTATGAGACAAGCTCAAGTTCAAGCGCCTACGCCTCTGTGTCGTGATTATATTAGCTTTATTATTAGCTTTATTTAGAATTAAAATAAAACTAAATTCACTTTAAAGAAAGTCTTTGTACTTTCTGTTTGAGGTCTCCGTGAAAGGTTTAAAGCAGTCTTTTAGTGTCGCTTTCAGAGCACAATGTCCGTAACGGATTCCCCAATTTTAAAGAATTTATCCTTTAGTTTTGTGGTGTAGGTCTACGCAGGGGGGTATAATTTAGTAATAAGGTTGGATTATTTATATGTTGAGCTGCCTGTTCATGAAGCTGAAAGTGCACGTAATAAAATAATATTGATGCAAACCAACAGGAATCATTGCCTTTTCTGCTCTATGTTTATGTTTTATGTGGGTAGGGCCCCATATTAGTTATTGAGGTTGGTCTCCAGATGCTTAAGGCCGCCACTGTGAGTACATTGCAGATATTTTTCTGCTTGCAAATTCTCGTTAAAGAATTCTTTCTCTTTTTTGTAATTCTGTCATAGTTGATAGTATTTCTTTGTTACTGAAAGAAAGTCTAAAATATATCTGACTAAGTGATCCAACTCTGCCATCTCCTCTATCAGTAGGCTATGAACACTGATTGAATGCGTTGTTCTCTATATCATTTCGACTTTTTTTTTTCTTGAAACATAACGACTTTATTCTCGAAATGAGTTTATTTCAAGATTGTATTTCGACTTTTTTTCTCGAAATTTAAACAGTTTAATTTCGCATTATAATGATTTTAATCTCGAGGTTTTAATTTTTGTATTTGTTGCTTGGCCCTAATACTCTTCTGTAAAGATGGCCTGCTGCTGTGTGTAAATTTTTTCACAGGCCAGATCCAGAGATGAAGGTTGAGCTTCTGGTGTGCTATCATAGTCATGACACCTCAAAGACAACGCTGGTATCAGCTCCTCATCCTCATTTTGCTGCTGTCCTCTGGCACACGCTTGACCAAGAGACAGGCAGGCTGAAGTTGTTCCAGGTGAACAACACCGGAATCTCCGGGATTCAAATGGCATCTGCCCCTTCAATTAGGTGTTCAGGCATAAAATGCTGACTGCACACAGTGGTGTATCTTCTTATCACTAAATTATTATGCCTAATGTTTCTGACCCATATGGCCCTGATTGACTCATCTTTTGCGAACTGGTGGAAACTTACCCCAGAGTTAATTTTCCCTGACACAGAGAAGATCGGCACACAACAAAAACTGCTGTTCGGATGTTCATGTTTCTGATATTTCAGCATTTGAGACATTTAATTAAAACAATTACACTTAAGTTTGATCAGAAATAAGAATTTTATAACAATAAGTGAAAATTACCAGTTACCAGTTAAAGACAGATGGCGTGTTCAAGTCATCTCGTATAGATTGTATTTACGAGTTGAACGCACTTGAACGCCACCACAACGTCTTGGGACCGAGCTTGGGATTTTCTCTAAGCCCTGATCTTTCTCTAAGCCCCGAGGTGTGGGTGTGTCACTGAGAAGCATGGCGGAATACCACAACTAAAATATTATGCAGTGATATTGTCAAGGTTTTCGTATTTACAGCGCAGTTAAGCGAATTGCCGGCACAGAATATGATGGCATTATAATATAACAGTGCAACATGTAACAATAAAGTTGGCAGTGGCTTCATAAATTAATTAAAAACATAAAAAAAAATAAAGTACATCCGATGCACATTTCTTTCTTCTTCATTTTCTAGAACAAGAGGCTAAGAACCTTACTGTATTTTTGTGTAATTAATTAAGAGAAAGTACTCCGCCATCTTCCTCCAACGAAAGTGACTTGAACGCACTGCCGTCGTAAACACGACTTCCCACCTTGTACGTACGATCTTCCCCAGGACCCGTTTACCCGTTTTCCGGTTTGACCGCTGGGCGCTCCGCATAACCCCTATACACTGATTTCACACAGCCGATATTTTGAAATGGTTCCGGTGGGAAGAAAAGCGGAAGTGTCGCCTTTAATCATAGGAGAGTCGCGAATGCAATGTCATTTGTTGTGTTTAATGTAGAAATTAGTTATTCTAATGATGTACATATATTTCTTTCATACTTTAGACTATATACAGTGAAATTCATTTATATATATAAAATTCTGAACGTAAAAAAGGAAGCAGGAGCAAAATCCTATATTGGATATTAACAATATCCAATAACAACCAATAGTGTAAATTGGTCAGGTTGGTAGTCCAATGCGTTGTATATCTGTACTTCCGGGGTTCTTCCCACCGGAGCCTCGCTTTTGATTTCAAAATGGCAGCTGTGTGAAATCAGCGTATACTTAAAACAAAACAAAACTGTCCACATTTGTGATATGTAATTTTATAATGTAGCTAATAAACAATTTTGTCAAGGAGCGAGCTGCTGTTGCCTCCACAGTGAATAGCCTCTGGAAGAACCGTGTTGTGGCTGAAGTTAATCAGCCACCCTTAATAGAAATGCTTATGAACAATGATCTCTGTTAAAGAGCCACGTCACGGTCAGTATCTATCTGTGGTCAACAGGTCCATATGGCCTCAACTTTTATTCTGTATGAGATGAACGCACGTGGGAGAAATTGGTTGCAATTTCTCATGGAAACCATCACGATATTGCAAGAAAGGATGATGATGTATTGACTCATTAATTAAATTTTGTCTATTTTGCCTATTCTAATTTATAAAATAATTGTAGCCAAAACCGAACTCCTTTGATGAGTTTAGCACCTTATTACGTAAACCCCACAACGTTGTTTAAAAACGTTGATAAATTATTATACCAAAAACCTTTTTTTTCTTCTTTTTTTTTACCTCCTTTGATTTGACGAATGTTGAGCTTTATTGGACCCCTCCCAAGTCCAACCGTTCAATACATGGTTCAATACGCCTTATTCACGGCAGCGCCATCTTTGATTTTTAATGATTGAGAATGAAAGCGAGGCTGTGAGGGATAGACATGCATCTCTTCAATGGGCTGTACTGTTAATGTGTTTTCGGATTGTTCTGCTCATGAAACACTGGAAAAATATCTTTCCAAGAAATTTCAGTTGACAAAAATCTCCAGACAATGTAAGCTGTGGAAAATTGTAAGTAATCTGGAGCTGTATATTCAGCTTTTTACAATGGATGCCATTGGAAACACGGTAAGTCTATCCCTCACAGCCTCACTTAATACCTGTCATGGCGCTGCTCTGAATAAGTGTAACCCAGTAGGTTATAAAAATGCTGGTAATACGTTTTCAATTTATTAGTTTGTAATTTAATTTACTTGAGAAATAAAATGTGAATTAACTTCGCATCTGTGTTAGTGAGTGTAAGGTATTTGTTCCTTTAAGAACGCGCGTGCATGAGATACAAGTTTGATCTATGGGTACAGGGGGGAAAACGTGGTATTAACCATCATGTTAGGTGTTTTTTTATTTTATTGGTTTCAGGGAGTCAAGTCCCGCCCTCGCGATGGTTTTTGGACGATTTGAGTGGTGGTACGGGGGAGATTGAAAAAAAAGAAAGACGGGAGAAGTAGAGGAGAGACGAGTTTATGTGAACAGTGAATTTAATTGACGATTTATAAGTTAAATCATCTTTAACTGCAATGTAGATCCGAGATATGAATCGCTTGTGTGTTTGTTGGTGTTTATAGCCTGTTTTTTTCCCGTGTGGTTAACCTGCCGTGCGGGCGTGTATCCGAATTTCTCCGGTCAGTCATCACTGCATATATTAGCGCATTGGAACGTGTAACCTAACCAAACTGTTACCGTATCAAAGACTGTTTATTGCTGCGGTTTCCGGACAATCTGAGGACCAGATAGCGCCCCAAGTAACCGTGATATTTGGGGTTCCTCTGGCGCCGCGGGAGGTGTAGTGCGTTCGGCCAACGAGCGAGCGAGAGGACGAGGAGCTGCGCGCGGCCGGCTGCTGGAATCGCGGATACCGCATTTGTTCTCACGCGGAATTGGAGGTATTTGTTTTGTTTTAGTTGTGCTCAGGAGAGTGAAGGGGCCATTTGTCGTTTTCCCGGCCACCACGAACACAAGCCACGATTCAGGCCTGCAACGGGGTGGGTTGATTGTGTGTGTGTGTGTGTGTGTGGGCCCACAACTGTTTAATCTGAGTATTTTGTATTAAACATTGCACGGATAACGTGAACTATTCAGAGTATTTCTGTTTATAATTAGGAAGTTATCTTGGGTTTTACTTTATTGGGTATACGGAAAATTTATATTGTTTTTTGTTTGCCGGTATTCTAATTCCTGTGCGTTTGGCATCAGAGTTATTGTCCTTCTGAGACTGAATTGTGATCCAGTTAAAAGTGAGGATAATTGTGTGAATATTTCACACATTTAAATTAATTCCTTGAGCCATTTAATATTCAACATTTCTATTTCAATTAAATTTTATTTTGTTCTGTAATTTTACTTGTGTTATTCCTTGAAAGTGTCGGTTTATGCTATTGTTTAGAGGGGTGATACATTTAATTTGAGTAACATAGTACAAGGATAGAAGAGCTTATAATTTAAGTTCTAAAATTCAAATTTACTTCACTTAGTGACACCAGAGGGGCCTAACGTCAACATCTGTAGGCATATAGTAAGTGAACTTGGGGCGCTGTTCTCTATCTAGTTACGAGAAGATCAGGTAGGGGGCGCTACATAACGTGGGGGCTCGTCCGGGATCTCCCTCTGTGAGTCACACCATAGTTTGCTGCAAGAAAGAAGAAAAAATAAAGAAAGTTAGTTCCAAGCACCCCTGTAATTAACTGGAAAGTGCATAAAGTGTTAACATGGCTCTAACAAAAGACTATAGTCTCCAGGCAGAGTTGGCCAACTGGTGCAAAGATCTTAGCATTGAAGAGACCCATGCCTTAATGCTGTTAAACGTACCTCTTCACACCGAAGTGGCCGAAATTGAAGAGGTGATGGAAGCAGTAAAAGCTCTGGGGAGAGTTCGTGTAAGGGACACGAAGGAAGGACCCACTTCACATTACCTGCTGGTGTTGTGTGAGTGCAGACAAGCCATTGACCCAAAGCGCATACCGCCTGAAGTGTCCAGGGGAGAAAAGAGAGAGCCCTGGACAGTCGTAGTAATGCAGACCACAGAACCCACCCCTGACGATGTTTCTGCAGAGTTTACGGAGAAGTTAGCAAAGTTCCTGATGGAAGAAGGAAAGTCTCTTAGCGATGTACATGCTTTGATTTCTCCACACAGGGCCACTGACAGTTCCCCTGAGTCAATCATACGCGCCATGGGCGAGGTGCTGGAAAAGACCGTAAAGCACTCGAGTGACAACAACACATACCGACGCCTGCGTACCTTTTCAGCTGTAGTTCCAACCCCCATGGGTGAGGAGAATATGGAAAACTGGATGGACCAAGCCAGACTGCTGGTAACGGAGTGTGACTGCTCTGAAAAAGAAAAAAGACGCCGCATTGTGGAGAGCCTCAAGGGACCTGCCTTGGATATTGTAAGAGCGGTCAGATTCTCTGATCCTGAAGCGAGTGCTGCGCAGTACTTGGAAGCATTGGAGAGCACCTTTGGATCATCTGAGTCTGGTGAGGATTTGTATTTCAAATTTCGTCTTATGCGCCAGGGCACGGGGGAGGCTTTGTCTGAATTCCTGAGAAGGATGGAGAAGACCCTCAGCAAAGTAGTGGAACGAGATGGACTGACCCTTAGTATGGTTGATAAAGTACGAGTGGAACAGCTGATTAGAGGGGCTGTGAATTCTGACATGATGTTGCTCCAACTGAGACTGCGAGAAAGAAAAAATCACCCACCTTCTTTCCTGAGTCTGTTGAAGGAAATACGTGAGGCGGAGGAGAGTGAATTGGCTCGCCACAGAGTGTCTGCAAAAGCCAAGGCCATTCACTTCCATGAAGAGGAAAGAGCCAGCACATCAGTTATCCAGGAGCTCAAGGCCGAACTTCAAGAATTAAGAACCCAAATAAGTGGAGTTGAGCACCAAACCGTTTCTACTTCATCATTAGCGATTAAAACTAAAGAAAAACCAATCAAAAAGACTGAAAAAAATGATGATTCAGAGATTCATGAGTTGAGGAAACAGGTCCACCACTTACAACAGCAGTTAGCTGTTCTGAGTGTCAGTTCTACTCAATACTCACCTCAGGTTACAGAGCAGCGACCAAAACAGTCACTGCAGTCCCAGTCTGTTTCCACGCCTTTAAGATACAAGCCAGCCAGAACAAGAGATGACTACTTCTGCTATAGGTGTGGAGAAGATGGTCATATCGCAACGAAGTGTCAAGCTCCACCAAATTCTGATCAGGTGATCCAGAAGCTGATTCGTTCTCTAAGGCAGGCAAAGAGTGGGAAACACGAGGTGGATGACAATATCACTGCCACAAACCAAGCTTGTTTCTCCAAAAAGAGCCAGGCCGCCATCCAGGAATCTAGCCGTATTCCTAAAGGACTAGTAGGACCAGCATCCACGGTAGACGTGAAGCTTAATGGCCGGGTATGTCAAGCACTGTTAGACAGCGGATCCCAAGTGACGATTGTGTTTGAAAGCTGGTATTCGGAGAACTTGGCTGATGTGCCCATTCACCCCTTGACAGGATTATCCATATGGGGGCTCAGTTCTTCCAGTTACCCTTATAAGGGATATATCATAGTGGATGTCACCTTTCCCGCCTCTGTCACCACAGTGGAGGAGCCATTGTCCATCCTGGCTCTTGTATGTCCTGAACCCCAAGGTCCTTCCCAATTACCGGTTATTATCGGTACCAACGCCAGTTTTTTCAAACGCCTTGCTGCTCTCAGCCAGGATACCGACGGATCCAGTGTTGCACATGCTTTGAGAATCCAGACCCGACACCCGGAAATCCATCTGCCACCGAAGCAAGAGACTGAAACTCTTCCTGATAAACCTGAAGGAAAAGTCCGTTGGATAGGACCGGGGAATTGTATAGTTCCACCAAGGGGAGAAGTATGTGCTATCTGTAAAATGGAGACCGACAAGCCTTTAAGAAAAGAGATCTTTGTGGTAGACACTCCTGAGGACTCTAGTCTTCCAGCTGGAACATTCATTACCCCCGTGGTACTCCCATCTTCAGCAGTAGAAGGGCAAAATATTCAAGTGTTGGTCCAGAATGTAACATCAAAAAATATCTCCATTCCAGCTGGAACCGTAATCGCCAATGTGTATCCGACTGACACACTCACCGTACGGTCAGGAGAGCAGAGCTCCCAAGCCATAGACCCAAGCTTGTTTAATTTTGGGGAGTCATCCATTCCGGAGGTCTGGGAACGGAGACTGCGTGAAAAGTTGTCAACCAGAGGTGATGTGTTTTCTACTGAGGAATGGGATGTTGGATTAGCTTGCGGGGTTGAACATCACATCAGATTGAAAGATACCAAACCATTCAGAGAACGCTCCAGACGCATTGCTCCTGCGGACATCGAGGATGTACGACGTCACATCAAAGACCTGTTAGAAGCAGGAATAATAAAGGAGTCAAGGAGTCCGTACGCATCGCCCATTGTGGTTGCGCGGAAGAAGAGTGGGGCAATCAGAATGTGCATCGATTATCGAACACTAAATGCTCGTACCATCCCTGATCAGTACACCACTCCCAGGATTGATGATGCCCTGGACAGTTTGGCTGGTAGTACATGGTTTTCTGTACTGGACCTCCGCAGTGGATACTATCAAATAGCCATGGCGGAAGAAGATAAAGAGAAGACAGCGTTTATCTGTCCCCTGGGATTCTTCCAGTTTGAACGGATGCCTCAAGGGATCACTGGAGCTCCCGCCACCTTCCAGCGGCTCATGGAGAAAGCGGTTGGTGACATGCATCTCCTTCAAGTAATAGTATATCTGGATGATATCATTGTGTTCGGACGCACCCTTGAAGAACACGAAGAGAGGCTGTTAAAAGTCCTGGACCGTCTGAGAGAATGTGGCCTGAAAGTGTCAATAGATAAGTGCCAGTTCTGCCAGTCTCAAGTTCGGTATGTGGGTCACATTGTGTCAGCTGCTGGAGTATCACCAGACCCAGCCAAGGTGGAAGCCGTAACATGCTGGAAAAGGCCCACTGACCTAAAGACATTGAGGTCATTCCTGGGGTTTTGTGGATTTTACCGTCGATTCATAAAGGATTACTCCGCCATTGTAAGGCCTTTAACAGAGCTCACTAAAGGTTACCCGCCAACATCTGGGCAAAACAGCAAGTCAATTGATGGCAAGATATACTTCAGAGTATCGGAACCCTTTGGAGAGCGTTGGGACGACACTTGCACAGCAGCGTTCCATAAAATCATCGACTGTCTCACACATGCCCCAGTACTTGCCTTTGCGGATCCTGCTAAGTCTTATGTACTGCATGTAGACGCTAGTCTGAGTGGACTGGGGGCCGTTTTGAATCAGGAGCATTCTGGAGGACTGAGGCCCGTGGCCTACGCGAGCCGGAAACTGAGTGCCTCGGAACAACGATACCCCATACATCAGCTGGAGTTCTTGGCGCTCAAGTGGGCGGTAGTGGATAAGTTCCACGACTACCTATATGGAGCCCAGTTCGTGGTAAAGACCGACAACAATCCCCTGACCTATGTGTTGTCAAGTGCCAAGTTGAGTGCGACGGGTCATCGCTGGTTAGCTGCCTTAGCTACTTATAACTTCAGCTTGCAATACAAACCAGGAAATTCCAACATCGATGCGGATGTGTTGTCTCGCTACCCATGTGAATCAACTGCTTGCCCTGAATGGAAGGAGATACCCAAGTCAGGGGTAAGAGCCATCTGTCAGTTAGCAGTGGTTGCTGAAAATGGAGGGGCGTCATCCCGACTGGTGGAACCCTTGGGTGTCTTACCTCAGAGTATTCCTGATGCTTTTTGTTGTCCCACAGCTTTGGGTCTTGGTCCGTTGGAACAGCTGAGTAATGCAGAGTTGCAGAAAGCACAAGAAGAGGACCCCGTAGTTGGGGTAGTAAAGCGAGACGTAGAGTCGGGAAAAATACTCACCGGTGCTAGGAGTTCTGATGCTACCATCGCTCTGGTACAGCGACAGGGAGACAAGCTACAGATAAAGAGTCAACTTCTGTACCGAATTACCAAAAGTGCAAGTGGTAGCGAAAAGATACAACTTGTCTTACCTGAGAAGTACTGGTCGACTGTGTTGCACTCATTACACGATGACTCGGGTCATTTGGGAGTGGAGAAAACCACGGAACTCATTAAGGACCGTTTCTATTGGCCCAGAATGTCTGCATACATAGAGCAGTATGTTAAGGATTGTGGCCGTTGTGTCACAAGAAAGACATTACCCAAGAGGGTTGCTCCACTGAATCACATAACCAGCAGTGGGCCATTGGATTTAGTGTGCATCGACTTCCTGTCGATTGAGCCAGACTCAAAGGGTATGGGTAATGTTCTCATAGTAACCGACCATTTCACCCGTTACGCTCAAGCGTTCACAACCAAAGACCAGAAGGCTATGACGGTGGCTAAGGTGCTGTGTGACAAATTCTTTATTCACTACGGCTTACCCTCTCGGATTCATTCAGATCAAGGTCGGGATTTTGAGAGTGGTCTCATAAAAGAGTTACTAAGTATGCTGGGGATTCGAAAATCCAGAACGTCTCCCTATCATCCACAAGGAGATCCACAGCCGGAAAGGTTCAACCGGACACTTCTTTCCATGCTGGGTACCCTGAATCCGGCAGAAAAGAACCGATGGAGTCAGCACATTAACAGTTTAGTACACGCTTACAACTGTACTAAGAACGAGGCCACTGGGTTTTCCCCTTATTATCTTCTGTTCGGAAGAGAGGCTCGTTTGCCAGTGGATGTGTGTTTCGGGACTTCGCCTGATGGAAAGGGAGCAGGAAGCCATCGACAGTATGTGGAAAGAATGAAATCAGACTTACAGAGAGCCTATCAGTTAGCCACCGAAGCTGCCCAGAAAAGTCAGCAAAGGAACAAACGGTTGTATGACAAGCGAGTGAAACACCAGAGCTTGACTGTGGGAGATCGTGTACTGACACGAAACCTGGCTGTGACTGGAAAGAACAAACTTGGAGACAAGTGGAATTCTGTGCCTTACCTGGTGGTGGAAAAGTTGGAGAACTTACCTGTGTACCGTCTGAAACCTGCATCCGGCGTGGGAGGTGTGAGAACATTACACCGAGACCATCTCTTGCCAGTTGGGGACCATGTGAGGTTGGCAGATACTGGAGAACTTACCAGAGTTTCTGCTCCAGTGGAGACCAGGCACATATCTGGGGAGAGAAAACGGAGAAGAGAATTGGGGGAAGGAAATACGGTCATGACAGGGTGTGAATTGAGTAACCTCTCTGACAGTGAAGAGGATGAAGTGTGGCATTACTGCGCGGGTAGAGTGGAGAACCAGCACCCGCCAGAGTGCGTTACCCTGTTGGACTCTACAGTGGATGGTAAAATTGACAACTGTGGAGGGGACTTGGATTTACCTCATGCAGCAATGGCCGAGCCGATACCCAATGAAGAGGGGTCTGAAGAGTTGCCAGATTGGAGTTCAGAGACACTGGGAGATCCTGGTTTAGAAGGGGGAGAACTTGAAAGAATTACTTCCACCGAAGAGGTAGTAGAGACCGTTAATTCCAGGCCTAAAAGAGAGATACGACCTGTAGTCAAGCTAAGCTATGATTGTCTGGGACAGCCCACTAACCGACCTTTAACTCTAATTCATAGAGGGATGGTAATAAATGTAGAAAGTGGGGAAGAGTCAGAAGGGAAAGCCTGTAACACTATGTGGTGTCACCCTATGGCACAGTGTATTCGTTGTACTCGGGTAAACCCTTCTGCTGAGCCTAAAGTCACCATTAAGGTGTTGAGATGTAATCTCATGGGGTCATGAGACGTTTAGACGGGGGAGCATGTAACCCAGTAGGTTATAAAAATGCTGGTAATACGTTTTCAATTTATTAGTTTGTAATTTAATTTACTTGAGAAATAAAATGTGAATTAACTTCGCATCTGTGTTAGTGAGTGTAAGGTATTTGTTCCTTTAAGAACGCGCGTGCATGAGATACAAGTTTGATCTATGGGTACAGGGGGGAAAACGTGGTATTAACCATCATGTTAGGTGTTTTTTTATTTTATTGGTTTCAGGGAGTCAAGTCCCGCCCTCGCGATGGTTTTTGGACGATTTGAGTGGTGGTACGGGGGAGATTGAAAAAAAAGAAAGACGGGAGAAGTAGAGGAGAGACGAGTTTATGTGAACAGTGAATTTAATTGACGATTTATAAGTTAAATCATCTTTAACTGCAATGTAGATCCGAGATATGAATCGCTTGTGTGTTTGTTGGTGTTTATAGCCTGTTTTTTTCCCGTGTGGTTAACCTGCCGTGCGGGCGTGTATCCGAATTTCTCCGGTCAGTCATCACTGCATATATTAGCGCATTGGAACGTGTAACCTAACCAAACTGTTACCGTATCAAAGACTGTTTATTGCTGCGGTTTCCGGACAATCTGAGGACCAGATAGCGCCCCAAGTAACCGTGATATTTGGGGTTCCTCTGGCGCCGCGGGAGGTGTAGTGCGTTCGGCCAACGAGCGAGCGAGAGGACGAGGAGCTGCGCGCGGCCGGCTGCTGGAATCGCGGATACCGCATTTGTTCTCACGCGGAATTGGAGGTATTTGTTTTGTTTTAGTTGTGCTCAGGAGAGTGAAGGGGCCATTTGTCGTTTTCCCGGCCACCACGAACACAAGCCACGATTCAGGCCTGCAACGGGGTGGGTTGATTGTGTGTGTGTGTGTGTGTGTGGGCCCACAACTGTTTAATCTGAGTATTTTGTATTAAACATTGCACGGATAACGTGAACTATTCAGAGTATTTCTGTTTATAATTAGGAAGTTATCTTGGGTTTTACTTTATTGGGTATACGGAAAATTTATATTGTTTTTTGTTTGCCGGTATTCTAATTCCTGTGCGTTTGGCATCAGAGTTATTGTCCTTCTGAGACTGAATTGTGATCCAGTTAAAAGTGAGGATAATTGTGTGAATATTTCACACATTTAAATTAATTCCTTGAGCCATTTAATATTCAACATTTCTATTTCAATTAAATTTTATTTTGTTCTGTAATTTTACTTGTGTTATTCCTTGAAAGTGTCGGTTTATGCTATTGTTTAGAGGGGTGATACATTTAATTTGAGTAACATAGTACAAGGATAGAAGAGCTTATAATTTAAGTTCTAAAATTCAAATTTACTTCACTTAGTGACACCAGAGGGGCCTAACGTCAACATCTGTAGGCATATAGTAAGTGAACTTGGGGCGCTGTTCTCTATCTAGTTACGAGAAGATCAGGTAGGGGGCGCTACATAACGTGGGGGCTCGTCCGGGATCTCCCTCTGTGAGTCACACCATAGTTTGCTGCAAGAAAGAAGAAAAAATAAAGAAAGTTAGTTCCAAGCACCCCTGTAATTAACTGGAAAGTGCATAAAGTGTTAACATGGCTCTAACAAAAGACTATAGTCTCCAGGCAGAGTTGGCCAACTGGTGCAAAGATCTTAGCATTGAAGAGACCCATGCCTTAATGCTGTTAAACGTACCTCTTCACACCGAAGTGGCCGAAATTGAAGAGGTGATGGAAGCAGTAAAAGCTCTGGGGAGAGTTCGTGTAAGGGACACGAAGGAAGGACCCACTTCACATTACCTGCTGGTGTTGTGTGAGTGCAGACAAGCCATTGACCCAAAGCGCATACCGCCTGAAGTGTCCAGGGGAGAAAAGAGAGAGCCCTGGACAGTCGTAGTAATGCAGACCACAGAACCCACCCCTGACGATGTTTCTGCAGAGTTTACGGAGAAGTTAGCAAAGTTCCTGATGGAAGAAGGAAAGTCTCTTAGCGATGTACATGCTTTGATTTCTCCACACAGGGCCACTGACAGTTCCCCTGAGTCAATCATACGCGCCATGGGCGAGGTGCTGGAAAAGACCGTAAAGCACTCGAGTGACAACAACACATACCGACGCCTGCGTACCTTTTCAGCTGTAGTTCCAACCCCCATGGGTGAGGAGAATATGGAAAACTGGATGGACCAAGCCAGACTGCTGGTAACGGAGTGTGACTGCTCTGAAAAAGAAAAAAGACGCCGCATTGTGGAGAGCCTCAAGGGACCTGCCTTGGATATTGTAAGAGCGGTCAGATTCTCTGATCCTGAAGCGAGTGCTGCGCAGTACTTGGAAGCATTGGAGAGCACCTTTGGATCATCTGAGTCTGGTGAGGATTTGTATTTCAAATTTCGTCTTATGCGCCAGGGCACGGGGGAGGCTTTGTCTGAATTCCTGAGAAGGATGGAGAAGACCCTCAGCAAAGTAGTGGAACGAGATGGACTGACCCTTAGTATGGTTGATAAAGTACGAGTGGAACAGCTGATTAGAGGGGCTGTGAATTCTGACATGATGTTGCTCCAACTGAGACTGCGAGAAAGAAAAAATCACCCACCTTCTTTCCTGAGTCTGTTGAAGGAAATACGTGAGGCGGAGGAGAGTGAATTGGCTCGCCACAGAGTGTCTGCAAAAGCCAAGGCCATTCACTTCCATGAAGAGGAAAGAGCCAGCACATCAGTTATCCAGGAGCTCAAGGCCGAACTTCAAGAATTAAGAACCCAAATAAGTGGAGTTGAGCACCAAACCGTTTCTACTTCATCATTAGCGATTAAAACTAAAGAAAAACCAATCAAAAAGACTGAAAAAAATGATGATTCAGAGATTCATGAGTTGAGGAAACAGGTCCACCACTTACAACAGCAGTTAGCTGTTCTGAGTGTCAGTTCTACTCAATACTCACCTCAGGTTACAGAGCAGCGACCAAAACAGTCACTGCAGTCCCAGTCTGTTTCCACGCCTTTAAGATACAAGCCAGCCAGAACAAGAGATGACTACTTCTGCTATAGGTGTGGAGAAGATGGTCATATCGCAACGAAGTGTCAAGCTCCACCAAATTCTGATCAGGTGATCCAGAAGCTGATTCGTTCTCTAAGGCAGGCAAAGAGTGGGAAACACGAGGTGGATGACAATATCACTGCCACAAACCAAGCTTGTTTCTCCAAAAAGAGCCAGGCCGCCATCCAGGAATCTAGCCGTATTCCTAAAGGACTAGTAGGACCAGCATCCACGGTAGACGTGAAGCTTAATGGCCGGGTATGTCAAGCACTGTTAGACAGCGGATCCCAAGTGACGATTGTGTTTGAAAGCTGGTATTCGGAGAACTTGGCTGATGTGCCCATTCACCCCTTGACAGGATTATCCATATGGGGGCTCAGTTCTTCCAGTTACCCTTATAAGGGATATATCATAGTGGATGTCACCTTTCCCGCCTCTGTCACCACAGTGGAGGAGCCATTGTCCATCCTGGCTCTTGTATGTCCTGAACCCCAAGGTCCTTCCCAATTACCGGTTATTATCGGTACCAACGCCAGTTTTTTCAAACGCCTTGCTGCTCTCAGCCAGGATACCGACGGATCCAGTGTTGCACATGCTTTGAGAATCCAGACCCGACACCCGGAAATCCATCTGCCACCGAAGCAAGAGACTGAAACTCTTCCTGATAAACCTGAAGGAAAAGTCCGTTGGATAGGACCGGGGAATTGTATAGTTCCACCAAGGGGAGAAGTATGTGCTATCTGTAAAATGGAGACCGACAAGCCTTTAAGAAAAGAGATCTTTGTGGTAGACACTCCTGAGGACTCTAGTCTTCCAGCTGGAACATTCATTACCCCCGTGGTACTCCCATCTTCAGCAGTAGAAGGGCAAAATATTCAAGTGTTGGTCCAGAATGTAACATCAAAAAATATCTCCATTCCAGCTGGAACCGTAATCGCCAATGTGTATCCGACTGACACACTCACCGTACGGTCAGGAGAGCAGAGCTCCCAAGCCATAGACCCAAGCTTGTTTAATTTTGGGGAGTCATCCATTCCGGAGGTCTGGGAACGGAGACTGCGTGAAAAGTTGTCAACCAGAGGTGATGTGTTTTCTACTGAGGAATGGGATGTTGGATTAGCTTGCGGGGTTGAACATCACATCAGATTGAAAGATACCAAACCATTCAGAGAACGCTCCAGACGCATTGCTCCTGCGGACATCGAGGATGTACGACGTCACATCAAAGACCTGTTAGAAGCAGGAATAATAAAGGAGTCAAGGAGTCCGTACGCATCGCCCATTGTGGTTGCGCGGAAGAAGAGTGGGGCAATCAGAATGTGCATCGATTATCGAACACTAAATGCTCGTACCATCCCTGATCAGTACACCACTCCCAGGATTGATGATGCCCTGGACAGTTTGGCTGGTAGTACATGGTTTTCTGTACTGGACCTCCGCAGTGGATACTATCAAATAGCCATGGCGGAAGAAGATAAAGAGAAGACAGCGTTTATCTGTCCCCTGGGATTCTTCCAGTTTGAACGGATGCCTCAAGGGATCACTGGAGCTCCCGCCACCTTCCAGCGGCTCATGGAGAAAGCGGTTGGTGACATGCATCTCCTTCAAGTAATAGTATATCTGGATGATATCATTGTGTTCGGACGCACCCTTGAAGAACACGAAGAGAGGCTGTTAAAAGTCCTGGACCGTCTGAGAGAATGTGGCCTGAAAGTGTCAATAGATAAGTGCCAGTTCTGCCAGTCTCAAGTTCGGTATGTGGGTCACATTGTGTCAGCTGCTGGAGTATCACCAGACCCAGCCAAGGTGGAAGCCGTAACATGCTGGAAAAGGCCCACTGACCTAAAGACATTGAGGTCATTCCTGGGGTTTTGTGGATTTTACCGTCGATTCATAAAGGATTACTCCGCCATTGTAAGGCCTTTAACAGAGCTCACTAAAGGTTACCCGCCAACATCTGGGCAAAACAGCAAGTCAATTGATGGCAAGATATACTTCAGAGTATCGGAACCCTTTGGAGAGCGTTGGGACGACACTTGCACAGCAGCGTTCCATAAAATCATCGACTGTCTCACACATGCCCCAGTACTTGCCTTTGCGGATCCTGCTAAGTCTTATGTACTGCATGTAGACGCTAGTCTGAGTGGACTGGGGGCCGTTTTGAATCAGGAGCATTCTGGAGGACTGAGGCCCGTGGCCTACGCGAGCCGGAAACTGAGTGCCTCGGAACAACGATACCCCATACATCAGCTGGAGTTCTTGGCGCTCAAGTGGGCGGTAGTGGATAAGTTCCACGACTACCTATATGGAGCCCAGTTCGTGGTAAAGACCGACAACAATCCCCTGACCTATGTGTTGTCAAGTGCCAAGTTGAGTGCGACGGGTCATCGCTGGTTAGCTGCCTTAGCTACTTATAACTTCAGCTTGCAATACAAACCAGGAAATTCCAACATCGATGCGGATGTGTTGTCTCGCTACCCATGTGAATCAACTGCTTGCCCTGAATGGAAGGAGATACCCAAGTCAGGGGTAAGAGCCATCTGTCAGTTAGCAGTGGTTGCTGAAAATGGAGGGGCGTCATCCCGACTGGTGGAACCCTTGGGTGTCTTACCTCAGAGTATTCCTGATGCTTTTTGTTGTCCCACAGCTTTGGGTCTTGGTCCGTTGGAACAGCTGAGTAATGCAGAGTTGCAGAAAGCACAAGAAGAGGACCCCGTAGTTGGGGTAGTAAAGCGAGACGTAGAGTCGGGAAAAATACTCACCGGTGCTAGGAGTTCTGATGCTACCATCGCTCTGGTACAGCGACAGGGAGACAAGCTACAGATAAAGAGTCAACTTCTGTACCGAATTACCAAAAGTGCAAGTGGTAGCGAAAAGATACAACTTGTCTTACCTGAGAAGTACTGGTCGACTGTGTTGCACTCATTACACGATGACTCGGGTCATTTGGGAGTGGAGAAAACCACGGAACTCATTAAGGACCGTTTCTATTGGCCCAGAATGTCTGCATACATAGAGCAGTATGTTAAGGATTGTGGCCGTTGTGTCACAAGAAAGACATTACCCAAGAGGGTTGCTCCACTGAATCACATAACCAGCAGTGGGCCATTGGATTTAGTGTGCATCGACTTCCTGTCGATTGAGCCAGACTCAAAGGGTATGGGTAATGTTCTCATAGTAACCGACCATTTCACCCGTTACGCTCAAGCGTTCACAACCAAAGACCAGAAGGCTATGACGGTGGCTAAGGTGCTGTGTGACAAATTCTTTATTCACTACGGCTTACCCTCTCGGATTCATTCAGATCAAGGTCGGGATTTTGAGAGTGGTCTCATAAAAGAGTTACTAAGTATGCTGGGGATTCGAAAATCCAGAACGTCTCCCTATCATCCACAAGGAGATCCACAGCCGGAAAGGTTCAACCGGACACTTCTTTCCATGCTGGGTACCCTGAATCCGGCAGAAAAGAACCGATGGAGTCAGCACATTAACAGTTTAGTACACGCTTACAACTGTACTAAGAACGAGGCCACTGGGTTTTCCCCTTATTATCTTCTGTTCGGAAGAGAGGCTCGTTTGCCAGTGGATGTGTGTTTCGGGACTTCGCCTGATGGAAAGGGAGCAGGAAGCCATCGACAGTATGTGGAAAGAATGAAATCAGACTTACAGAGAGCCTATCAGTTAGCCACCGAAGCTGCCCAGAAAAGTCAGCAAAGGAACAAACGGTTGTATGACAAGCGAGTGAAACACCAGAGCTTGACTGTGGGAGATCGTGTACTGACACGAAACCTGGCTGTGACTGGAAAGAACAAACTTGGAGACAAGTGGAATTCTGTGCCTTACCTGGTGGTGGAAAAGTTGGAGAACTTACCTGTGTACCGTCTGAAACCTGCATCCGGCGTGGGAGGTGTGAGAACATTACACCGAGACCATCTCTTGCCAGTTGGGGACCATGTGAGGTTGGCAGATACTGGAGAACTTACCAGAGTTTCTGCTCCAGTGGAGACCAGGCACATATCTGGGGAGAGAAAACGGAGAAGAGAATTGGGGGAAGGAAATACGGTCATGACAGGGTGTGAATTGAGTAACCTCTCTGACAGTGAAGAGGATGAAGTGTGGCATTACTGCGCGGGTAGAGTGGAGAACCAGCACCCGCCAGAGTGCGTTACCCTGTTGGACTCTACAGTGGATGGTAAAATTGACAACTGTGGAGGGGACTTGGATTTACCTCATGCAGCAATGGCCGAGCCGATACCCAATGAAGAGGGGTCTGAAGAGTTGCCAGATTGGAGTTCAGAGACACTGGGAGATCCTGGTTTAGAAGGGGGAGAACTTGAAAGAATTACTTCCACCGAAGAGGTAGTAGAGACCGTTAATTCCAGGCCTAAAAGAGAGATACGACCTGTAGTCAAGCTAAGCTATGATTGTCTGGGACAGCCCACTAACCGACCTTTAACTCTAATTCATAGAGGGATGGTAATAAATGTAGAAAGTGGGGAAGAGTCAGAAGGGAAAGCCTGTAACACTATGTGGTGTCACCCTATGGCACAGTGTATTCGTTGTACTCGGGTAAACCCTTCTGCTGAGCCTAAAGTCACCATTAAGGTGTTGAGATGTAATCTCATGGGGTCATGAGACGTTTAGACGGGGGAGCATGTAACCCAGTAGGTTATAAAAATGCTGGTAATACGTTTTCAATTTATTAGTTTGTAATTTAATTTACTTGAGAAATAAAATGTGAATTAACTTCGCATCTGTGTTAGTGAGTGTAAGGTATTTGTTCCTTTAAGAACGCGCGTGCATGAGATACAAGTTTGATCTATGGGTACAGGGGGGAAAACGTGGTATTAACCATCATGTTAGGTGTTTTTTTATTTTATTGGTTTCAGGGAGTCAAGTCCCGCCCTCGCGATGGTTTTTGGACGATTTGAGTGGTGGTACGGGGGAGATTGAAAAAAAAGAAAGACGGGAGAAGTAGAGGAGAGACGAGTTTATGTGAACAGTGAATTTAATTGACGATTTATAAGTTAAATCATCTTTAACTGCAATGTAGATCCGAGATATGAATCGCTTGTGTGTTTGTTGGTGTTTATAGCCTGTTTTTTTCCCGTGTGGTTAACCTGCCGTGCGGGCGTGTATCCGAATTTCTCCGGTCAGTCATCACTGCATATATTAGCGCATTGGAACGTGTAACCTAACCAAACTGTTACCGTATCAAAGACTGTTTATTGCTGCGGTTTCCGGACAATCTGAGGACCAGATAGCGCCCCAAGTAACCGTGATATTTGGGGTTCCTCTGGCGCCGCGGGAGGTGTAGTGCGTTCGGCCAACGAGCGAGCGAGAGGACGAGGAGCTGCGCGCGGCCGGCTGCTGGAATCGCGGATACCGCATTTGTTCTCACGCGGAATTGGAGGTATTTGTTTTGTTTTAGTTGTGCTCAGGAGAGTGAAGGGGCCATTTGTCGTTTTCCCGGCCACCACGAACACAAGCCACGATTCAGGCCTGCAACGGGGTGGGTTGATTGTGTGTGTGTGTGTGTGTGTGGGCCCACAACTGTTTAATCTGAGTATTTTGTATTAAACATTGCACGGATAACGTGAACTATTCAGAGTATTTCTGTTTATAATTAGGAAGTTATCTTGGGTTTTACTTTATTGGGTATACGGAAAATTTATATTGTTTTTTGTTTGCCGGTATTCTAATTCCTGTGCGTTTGGCATCAGAGTTATTGTCCTTCTGAGACTGAATTGTGATCCAGTTAAAAGTGAGGATAATTGTGTGAATATTTCACACATTTAAATTAATTCCTTGAGCCATTTAATATTCAACATTTCTATTTCAATTAAATTTTATTTTGTTCTGTAATTTTACTTGTGTTATTCCTTGAAAGTGTCGGTTTATGCTATTGTTTAGAGGGGTGATACATTTAATTTGAGTAACATAGTACAAGGATAGAAGAGCTTATAATTTAAGTTCTAAAATTCAAATTTACTTCACTTAGTGACACCAGAGGGGCCTAACGTCAACATCTGTAGGCATATAGTAAGTGAACTTGGGGCGCTGTTCTCTATCTAGTTACGAGAAGATCAGGTAGGGGGCGCTACATAAGGTCTATTCGCACCCGCAACGGTCTTCACTGACAGGGTGACTGAAGTTGCTGGGCTTCAGGTTGCTTGAGTAAACGAGTGTCAGTTGTGGTGGAACACTTGTTCCTGCAGCACATTCGGTCTCTCTGATTTGTGTGGTTTGTTTCTCGAAGCAGAAGCTGCGCATATTGAGAGACACTCGGAAAACCACACCGGAGAAGCGCTGCTTTCACACACTTCTGAGAAACAGGAATATTCTGTGTCTTAGGTAATGTATTGTTTTTTATTCTAACACAAATATCCTGAAGTTTCGTTGATCTAGGCTACTGCTAATTTGACTCTTTACATCGAATTTTCTTATTCATTTTAGTGAAATGATATTTAAAAATGTATATTATATTTAGAAGATCCCGGGGGTAGTTGTCACACGGGGGAAGTTGTCACAAGAGCTAAATCTCAGTTTTGATTTAAAAAGCAGCATTAGCTCTGCATGTTCGTTTCAAGCATGTGGACACGAGAATATCTTTTAGTTCAGTCCTGAAATTAAAAACAACCCTGCAAAACAATGTAGGCTAGTTGTGATAGCTGTATTATTGATTGATTGATTGATTGATGGATTGATAGATTGATTTTTTTAAAAGGATTTCACCATCAAATCTACATTTTGGCTACAGATAGGGTGGAGAAAGCTATGCATCTGTTTAATTTAGCAGTCTGTGTGTGCTAGAATGATTAAATGTAAAAAATAAAATACAGTAATTAAATAACACTCTATGGCTGTAACCGAGAACAGAAGACTTTATTTCTGACTGGTGAAAAAAGTTCCATTATCCGCATTATTACACTGACTGTAATGGTATTGCAGATTCACACCCCATACAAAACATAATTAACCTGTCTTGCACTAATTCTATCTCAAACCATATAGATCCATACGACATGACCTTTATTCTCATGTAGTCTATATTTATTCAAGTATCTGCTGTCCTCATTACATGATCGGATGTGATATGCTGTCCTGGTGAATATGATGAAATTTCAAAATGTCTTCAGAGATGTTAATGAACTCCAAGTGTATGAATTTTGAAAAGTACAAATATTCCATGCAACCTCTCGATTAATATGATCATACAGCCTGCATGCAAATGAATGATAGAAGATTAATAAAATTCATTTTAAAACAGTTAAGCCTGTTGCACTGCAAGATATCTCAACTTTCTAAAATAATTTAATGTCAACTTAATTTAAATATCTCATAATTCTTCCCATATCCACCATGGATGTTTGAAAGGGGGTATTTTATGAAACTGCAAAAGTTTCATTTTTGCAAAACCGAACTCGGGAAGAACAGAGAACACAATGCCAATTCATCAAAATGACTGGCATCTGCAGTTGAAACAAATGTTGCATTTACACAGATGACGTGAGCGCAACATTTGAATTTAAGCAGCGTTTGCCTGCTAAGTTTTGACATTCATCATTCTTGTTTGTCTGACTGTGAAAGTAGATTAATGTAGGAAGATTACAAAAACTCTTTTGAATGCATCACAGCAGGCACACTGTTGTGTTTTAAAATGCTGGAATGCTGGAACAAAGTGAACTAGAATCATTTTTAGGATCTCCATTTTCTATAGTCGCTTTCATACAGGTACATTAAAGCACTTTGATTCATAAATGAGCAGTTATGTAACAAAATATCCAAGACTGAGTGTGGCCTTTGAAAACCCCTTGTGTTTTCGTCCAGCAGGTGGAGACAGAAGTGTTTTGACTGAAGGATGGAGGGCTCTGGTTGGCAAGGTGGAGAAGAGCTGCCTGGAAGCCACGTGTACGAGGTGATGGTGGTCCCAAACTCCACTTCCCCTCACAGCTTTCCATTCGCAGACGTAGCCCTGCTGCAGACCTTCAAGCCGCTTATCATCCCCTGTTACGTTCTTGTGTTGCTGGTGGGTGTCTTTGGCAACTACCTTCTGATCTACGTCATCTGCCGCACGAGGAAGATGCACAACGTCACCAACTTCTTCATCGGTAACCTGGCCTTCTCAGACATGTTGATGTGTGTGACCTGCGTCCCCTTCACACTGGCCTACGCCTTCAGCGCTCATGGGTGGACATTTGGACGCTTCATGTGTTACCTGGTTTTCTTGATCCAGCCTGTCACTGTATACGTGTCTGTTTTCACCCTCACGGCCATTGCTGTCGACAGGTGAGTGCGGCCACCTGACCTTCTAATTATTTCACTAATGGCTCAGACTCTCGATATCAAAGATGAATAGGGTTAAAGTGGATCACATCACTTGAGATGAAAGGATGTCCAAAGGATGTGCACTTAATGATGGTTCTTTTGAAAAGGGTTTTGAGTCTTTGGAGATCATTAGAGGTCTCTAAAGTGAAGTCTGCAGTTTGAGAGAAGGTCACTATCCATGCTGTTTCCCCACTACTGCTTTGATGTTTGTTGACAAAATTGAATTGTTTCTTAACGCACAAAATATGTAATATTTCACCCTGTAAATCCCATACAGAAAGAAATAATTATATTTTATTGTAGAAAAATGAAGCCTATTTTAAGATCTTTGCATTGTAACATTATTTCACATTTTATTTTTATTATTTTACATTTTTATTATTTCACATTTTCTCATTACATAATTCAAAAAGTATTTTTACTCTAATCTCAAAAATAATAATAAAAAAGTAAAAAGTTGTAATATTATTATTAAGTTATAATAGTATTTCAATGTTGTAGTAGTGAATTAATTTAAGTTGATTTAAATACATAAAACTCATTCTATTACTGTGTTTTCACTGTAGTAAAAATAACTATATTGATTGTAAATGTAATACTATATATATATATATATATATATATATATCATGATTGTTCATTATCTTCATTATTTTTATACAAAACATGTTTTTTTATTATTTAATTTAATATTGGGGTAATACCTCAATGAAAAATAATAAAAAAAAACATAACTGCATATTACTGTTGTAAAAATAGCTATATTGATTTTTTTGATAATTAAAATATTTTAATATAATTTAGTATAAATAATGACAATAATGTATGCATTATTTTATTAATGAGATTAACAGGAATATAAAAAAAACTTGTAAAATGTAAAAAGTCCGGATGAATTACTGTAATAAGAATTCGAGTTTAAAAGTGCTTAATGGTACAAAGAAAAAAAGAAATTAACATGTTCTATAAAAAGTAGGGATGCACCGATCCACATTTTTTCACTTCCGATCCGATCCCGATACCTGACTTTGGATATCGGCCGATATCGATACTTTTGTGATACCAGAGCTGTGTTTGCTTTAATATTATTTATCATTATTGTTGATTTTATATGATGCTGAAATAAACTCCTCTCTACAGGCAAGGATGATATGTACGTATGTATGTCTATATATATATATATATATATTAAACAATAGGTAGACAATTAATAGTAGTAGTAGTAGTAGTAAAATCTTTATTTGTCCCTTTACAGGGCAATTTAAGTAGCTTCAACCTCACAAAACAGCAAAACATCACAGACATTACACACACACACACACACACACACACACACACACACAAAAAAAAAACCCAAAACCCCGGGCATTTATAAATCTTCGTCTAGCTACTATTAAAATTAAAATTCATTCACGGTGCCTTTGCTTTGTTTCAAATAAGTATTTACACTCATCACTGCGTTTGAAACAAAAGACCTAGAGGCTTTAGTGGTCCTCCACTTGGGCACTCTATATCGCTTTCCTGAGGGAAGCTGAAGCATCTCAAATTCTAGAAACAAAATGTGGGATGTATCCTCTAGGATAGTTAAAGACTTCCTAAGAACACTTCTCTCACACAAAGCAGACAAACTCAACTGCACAGATCCTGTAATCTTTGACCCTAAATTATTAATGTGCTGCAGCTGGGATCTACTTTTAACATTTAATCCATAAAACCAACAGATCATAGCAAATGTTAAAACACTTTCAATAAAAGATCTATAAAACATTATCAATATGGATTTAGCTTCTTCAAAGGACTTAAGCTTTCTCAGTAAAATATAATTAAACAAAGATACACATTATACAGGCCTACACAGTGCTTTAATTTCAGGAAGGTCTACTAACATTATTCAGGTATGGTCTAAAAAGAATTATAATAAAGTAATCAAAAGTAAAATAGCACTGCAAAGTTTATCATAGATAGATTATTAAAGCTGAAGTAATTCATTCAAGAGCTGTGAGTGATTTTCTCTTTGCCTTTTGTTGTTTGATTCTCAGTAATGTCGCAATCGTCACATACTGCTGCCCCTTTAAGAACGAGTTCAGATTTCATAGTCTACTGATGCACCATATTTTCTCCCAACTACTTCCATACGTTCATTTTAGACATAAACGGTTTAAGTGTTAATCTCCAAGCCGGTCGATTTGACATTTTTGTGCAGGTTACATTTGATCATTTAGACCCCGTTTACACCTGGTATTAAAATGCGATCTGTATCCAGATAAGTTATCCGGATAATAAAAAACGCATGTTAATGCAAGGTGTAAACGCGTTGTGATCGGATCGTGATCGGATCTGCCTGACCACATCTGGAGGTAGTCTGGCTCGCATTGTGTCCGGATCTTTACTAGGTGTAAACGCAATCTGGTTGTTAAAACCACATATGTATATTTTACTCCTCCCAAAAATGCTAAAAAATAAACGAGTGAGAGCGTGTTATAGGCTATATGTCATGTTATAGCCTAGTCAGATGCGACACGCGACGCATCACCTCAGATGAGCAGAGCGTCTATTCAACGTGCAAACATCGCAAATAAAAGTGAAAGTAAGTCACAGACGCAGTTAACACATCTTCAAGTAAAGAAACGAAATTATCTTACCAGGCCTGTTGCCACTCTCTCTTATTGATGTCTCTGATTTGGAAATTAGCTGATGATCAATAAAATGCCGCTCAGATCTGTTGCTTATGGTGGCATGCAATCCAATAAATCTGCATATAACGCAGGAGGTGAAGATCGGATTTATATCCGTTTTGCAAAAACACATTTATGTGGCCAGGTGTAAATGGAATCAGTACTTATTATCCGGATAACTTATCTGGATACAGATCGCATTTTAATACCAGGTGTAAACGGGGTCTTAGACACGCATATGAAGCTCCAGAGTATAATTTGCTTGTCTTGTTGCGGTCTGTTTCGGAGCGCGTGCCGCATAGGGAACAGCATCTCTTGCGCAAATTTTGTGCTTTTAATAGCTCTTTTTATTATTAAAATCGTCCCGCAATTTAGCAACAGCAGAGACTGCATTTTACAACAATCACAGATCGTGCTGATTCTGTCTTAAGGTTTTAGTTTTAAGGAGAAATGACAGAGCACCGCCGCGATGGGAAGGAAGTTGGCTAGACAGAATGCGGCTATTGTTTTTTTACCTCAATATATTCTTTAATCTTTGGAAATCAAGTGTAACCAGGCTACGTTTCCTAAGCAGGGCTGTCGTGTTGTGCTTCCTGTGGCACCGCGTGAGAGATCTCTCTCTTTCTCTTCTGGACTGCGAATTGCAAACATGCATCACAGACAAATAGTTTCATTAATACGGCTTTGCAAACATTGCATTTTGCTGTCTTGCTCTGCTGCGGTGTTTCCAGTGTGAAATATTTTTCCACCATAGGATTTCCACACAGCGAACATGTTAGTAGCTCAATGCTATCCTGCTAGCTGGCTGCAAACTGCGGAATGGATTTCCTGAGCGGGGGTCTGTGTACTGAGCCCTATTTTTTACAATCTATGATTGAGCTGCACCCCCGTTTAGGATATCCATTCCACAGTTTGCAGCCTGCTAGAAGACTAGCAGGCCCGGCGGGAATCACTTTTGGAGTCATTTCAGCAGACAACGTTAAACCGCAGACATGACTCATAAATATCGGATTCCTCCGCAGGTTGGATCGGAAAAATCCGATACGTGAATTACGCTGGTATCGGTCCCAATACCGATACTGGATCGGATCGGCCCCATCCCTAATAAAAAGGCTTAATTTTAAACATAATGGTTTTTTTTTGTTTAGTTTTTTTTTATTTGGGGGTAATTTTAAAAAGTAAAAGTAAATATAAAATAATTAAATGTATTTTTTAATATAATATAAAATCTCTTTTGTGTTGTAACAGGTACTATGCTACAGTTCACCCTTTGAAGAAGCGGATCTCAATGGCGGCTTGCGGTTACGTGCTGTCTGGGATCTGGCTGCTGTCGTGCGTGCTAGTCGCTCCCGCTGTGGCCCACACGTATCACGTGGAGTTCAGAGAAGAGGGTCTGACCATCTGTGAGGAGTTCTGGTTGGGCCAGGAGACCCAGCGGTTGGTGTACGCCTACAGCACACTGCTACTGACCTACATCCTTCCTTTATCCGCAGTCTGTGTGTCTTATTTCTGCATCTCCGTGAAACTCCGGAACTGCGTGGCCCCCGGACACCGCACGCGGGACCAGGCCGAGGCCCAGCGGGCACGCAAGCGGAAGATCTTCAGGCTGGTGTCTCTAGTGGTGGTGGCGTTCGCCGTCTGCTGGCTGCCCATCTATGTGTTCAACGTGCTGCGCGACATCGACATCCGCCTCATCAACAAGCGTCATTTCCTGTTGATTCAGTTGTTGTGTCATCTGTGCGCCATGAGCTCGTCCTGCTGCAACCCGTTCCTGTACGCGTGGCTGCACGACCGTTTCCGCGCAGAACTGCGCAAGATGTTTACCTGCCACCGTCGCATTGGCATTCCTGCAAACCACTGCGCGACGGCAAGCGTTGTACTATGACGTCAATGTGGACTTCAGAAAAGATAAAAACTCATGAAGTGCAATTTAATAAAGGCCAACAAAATGTAAATACAGGAAAATATATGATGGATGGAAACACTAAGGCTTCTCACAGCGAAATCCTTTTTAATTTTTCACAGAAAGAAAAGTGCAGCGTTATTCAGTTAACTGTATGGGGTTTTACAGACAAAGACCCAGAACTAGATATGATGAATGAAGATAGTTTGCAGTTTCTTTAGCAGAAGTCAGCTTCAAGACTCACACTGGAGTTTGTAGGCCGCCCCGCTTACAGTTACAAAGATCACACTAGTAATACCATACTCCAAGATCTAAGCTACGTACTTGCTTCAGGTTGCAGTTTTTTTTCAGTAAACAGTAATTTGAAATGTTCCTATTTTTGTTTTAGGAGTTCCCAAAAACAGTTTAACATGCATGCAAGGATAAAAAAACACTTTATTTGTCTTATAATATGCATTTATTTTTAACTGATTTGCTCACCGACTCCCAAATGATTCGTACAACGACTCATTTTTCCAAACCACTCCTTTGCATGATGCTAATCGGCGGTGATTGGTCAGATGACAGACCCAGTCAGTTATTGTTTGTTAGCATAATGCATAAACATATTGATAAAGCACTACAGTACTACAAGACGCTCTATTCTTTATGACAACTCCAATAACAGTGAAAAAACGTTTTACATATTTAAAAAAAATTAACATTGGAGACCTAGAAGCTGCGCTGAGCGTAAATTACACACACGCGCGCGCACACTCATACTTATTGCGCCTTCCGTCCTCGCGCCCCGACGCTACAAAACCGCTCAAAACCCATAAAAGCAACAATTATTAATGTAACCCTCTTCGTCTGTGTGCTCCCCTAGATGTCTCTGCGTTGTGTTTAAATGGTGTTGAATGAGGAGGACACAAATATCGTGGTCATCACGGTAGCAGATTTATTTTGGGCTCTCTTATTCTCCATCAGCTATTACGCAGCACACTGCAAAATCTTTCCACAAGGAAAACAGAACTGTAAACAATATTATTATATAACAATATATTACAATATATTTAGTAAACAATATTAAAAAATAAAAATGCATACAAAACTATAAAATAAAATACAGAAAATACAGAAAAACAGAAATACAAAACCATCCATCACAAATAACTGCACATATATGTTAGTTACCATCTTTAACAGTTATATATTTCTTTAAATAACATGGATGGCCAATATAATTCAAGAAATTAAATAGATGTGGCAGAGAACACCAAAAAACCCTCCTTACCTTTCCACAAGGAAAATAGAACTGAATTAAAAACAGCTCCACCCATGTGAAGAAGGCCTAACTCACACAGTGAAACACTCATAGAACACAGCTCCCCCTTAAGGCTGGGAGAAACATTTTACATCATTCCTACATCAATACTTACAGGTTGTGATTCATAGGAGGAAGCTGATCCATATACACTGAGTAAGTAAGTTACTGAGCCCTCCTTCAGGAACAACCGCTTGCGAATCCACATTTGAATTCATTTATGTTTTTGAACGATTCGTAATTAAAATGATGAGAACACAATTGGGCTATACTGTTGCGGTATCGTTGCAAATATGAACTCTAACCAGCGATTCTTCACATGCTCGTCCCTGGTAAATGAAAACAAAGTGGCTGAACTATCTTTGCATTGTAGAACACAGCGTCTTCTCGACATGATGCTATGATGAAGTATTTGAATGTGTAGACTTCAAGTTTACACTTCCGTGTGTCTGCGCAGTAACTGGGCGCGGCCAATGACCTCTCTACGTCACGATGTAACAGCTAATGACTCGTTTCAAAAACAATTCATTTCATAGACTCAGAGTCGACTCTCACTTTGGAAAGACAATGGCCCTCATTTATCAATCTTGCGTAGAAACGGGTGTATATTTTGGTGTAAGATTATACTTACACTCCTCTCACCGCCTGATTTATGAAGATGTGCGTACCTTTGAAATCCAGGTGTACGCAATGCCTGCCCTTGATAAATCCCGCGGCCGAAAACGATCGTCATTAGAATAACACGCCCCTAAATATTCAAGTCTCCGCTCCCCCCACACCCTTATTTTACGCCATGGACACACGGAAGACGGCAAAGAAGAGAAACTTCTCCGACGTGGAGACGAAATGACTTATCACAATGCATTATTTTACAGCACATCTTTTGAAATTAGCATTCAATTTCGAATCACGTCACATGTATAATAGTGATGATGATGATGTGATGTGAAGTATCATTCATTCACATTAATAATTGCATGACAATTTGTAATAGTATTCTTCTTATTATTATGATTTGCATTAATGATGCTTATTGTTTTTTAGAAGAAGGATGTCGTTATTATTATTTCTATTATTATCATCATTTAAAAGAAGAAGAATGTATTTTTTATTATTTTGTCAGTCTGAATTATTTTTTGGTCATTGAAAGCCTTTCATTAGGCTACCGAACCCAGTCCGTGCGCACCTGCCGGGGATAATCCTGAAACGTCAGGGTAAAGTGGGCTCGCAACTGAAGGAATATATGCTTACAAATCAAATGCTTTGATAAAGTCACACAAATTAAACATTGAAGTCCACGTTACACAAAAATAAATACTGACGTTTATAATTTCGATGTTGTTTTTTTGTTTGTTTGTTTGTTTTACAGTGGGTCATAATATATCATATCTTTTAGTTTGTCAGTGCGTTTTGTGGTGTTAGGAATTTTTCTGCGCATTTCCTCACTAACTCAAAACGTGCTTACACCACCTCCTGAGCTGGTGTAGGATTCGAGCGTGCCGTACGCCAACGTCCATATTGATAAATCTCAAACTCACCGTGGTTTTGAGTGTACGCAAGGTGTACGCTGGAAATGTGTTGTACGCACTTTTGATAAATGAGGGCCAATAACTTTATATGCGGTGCACTTTCAGATATAAATCTTAGCAGGATGTTTTCATTCCCTTAGAGCTAGATTTCACACCATATGAACAGTCATTTTCAAAAATCCATGATTTAACACGTTAAAGACCTTTCTCAAACACAAAACAAGTCCATATTTAATTTCTGGAAGCCGGTCTAAATAAGCAAGCACTGTTCCTGCATTCAGATGTCAAATACAGACATCAAATACAATACATGAAAAGAACATTTCAGTCACACTGGTAACTTCTATTACAAAGTAAAATCTCCAGAGAGGTCATTCAACTTATTTGACATTTAGAAAGAAAAATATTGATTAATACCTTGATTATAATCACTCACTACAAATACATTGAAGCAGCAGTGCATTCCAGAATCCACCCCTTCATAGTGAACATCCCAAATGAACTGGAGAGTATTTCCACATCAAAGACGGTGTTTACTAGCCGGAACAAACTTTTCTGCAATGTTTGCTGTTCCGAACTTCTAAAACAAACTTTGTTTTAGCGTTTGTTCAAAATAATGTCACACCAGTTTGTTCTTCAATTTTGCTTGTGGTATATCAGGGTCTAGTTCAGGCAAAGAAAAAAAATTCAAATTAGCCATTGATTTACTCGCCTTCAAGTCCTAGGTGTATTGCGTATATCCATGATAAAAGTGCTCCATGTGGCTCTGTGGAGTTAATAAAGACCTGCTGAAGCGAAGTGATGCATTTGTGTAAGAAAATATCCATATTTAAAACTTAAAATAAAGTACTCTAGTTTGTGCTTATGTGTCGAACCTTTATTGAAGCTGTATGGAATTAATGAGGAGAAAATAACGAATCAAAGTACTTTCATGCTGCTTCTTCGTGTCTCACTGGAAAAATGTATGCACTGTTAACTTAATTAAAATAAGTTTATAATACTTAGGGCAATTGTTTGTGCTCTGTTGTGGTTCATTCACACATGCGCAGTAGAGGATAGCAGGCAGACGCACAAGGACTTGTGCCTAGCCTGGATGCCAGCCCGAACTCCGCCCACAACATTTTTTGGTCAGGAAGTTCGGTCTGGACTCAATCCATTGAGGAGTAATTATGATCAGACAAGAAACGTTCGTGCCAATCAAATTGCCAGGGCGGGCTTTATACGATGATGGACAGATTATCAGCAAGGACGTAATCATCACGTTATCAAAGAGCGCTTAACTGGTTTCCCTGCAGAGATGACTGCAGCTGGAGAATTGAGATGTATAGATTCTGTTTCTGTCGCGTCTGTTGTAAAATAAATCGACAGCGCATTAATTTTAATAGACAACCAGAGAACTGCAATCAAGGCATTTGTTGATCGGAAAGATATTTCTGCCGTCCTTCACACATGATTCGGCAAAAGTGTAACTTAAGGTCGCTAACAAGATGGGACATAATGAAAAGCCTGTGGTCGTTGTGGTTTCTCCTTTGGTCGCACTCATGGAGGAGTAAGTAAAAGAAGCAACACTCGTTATTTAACTTCTAAAATAAGTAAAGTTAGGCTACGTTCTCTAGTTGACAACTGTATGCAAAGTAGCTGACTTACTGCGTTGCTCTGATTGGTTGTAGGTTTACCGACTATCCAATTGAGTGCAGAGTTGTTTTTTTTCCTGGTTCGGTTAAGACACGCCTCATAATCAAAGTCCTACAGAGGAGTTTCAGACTCATATTCCGACAAGAATATGAGTATGACGAAGTCAGGCTAACTTGTGCCACCACCGCGCGAGCAATTTCAACTGACTTTTTTTTGTCACTCAGTGATGGGGACCGCCATGTCATTTGCGTTTCCTGCCTAGGAGAGGATCATGCAGCACTTGCGCTCGCTGACGGGGGCTGCCCTCACTGCGAGCAATTGCCTATGGTGACTCTGAGGACTCATCTGGCTTTCTTCTCTGAGTCTGCAACACTGCCCGCTGCAGTGCTGCGCCGTAAAAAGCCCTGTAATCAGCGGGTCCCTGAGCCTCTTCAAGCTCGCGACAGCCTGCCAGCTTCGCCAGATTCTCTCGGCTCGCTGACTGATGGCCATCGGCCGCCGCCCACCACCGATTCCATCATCAATGACTACGAGACCGCTGGATCTGCAGAGGAGGCCAGCTGTTCTCTTCTGGCGTCAGATAGTGAGGACTGGGCAAGCTCCGTGGACCTCCCCCCTACGGTTCCTGAGTCAGTTGGTAAGAGAGCCAGCATCGAGTCGGAACTAATGCGTCTACTCTCACAGGCCATGGCGAGCCTCAGGCTCGAGTGGGAGGCACCCACGCAGCCTGCGCACAACCAACTGGATGGGTTTCACCCAAGCTTCACAAAGAAGTCGCAAATTCCTGGAACGCCCCCTTCTCAGCCCGAGTACGTTCCTCTGTCTCTGCTGCATTCTTGTAGTGGACGGCGCAAAAGACAGAGGCTACCTCTCACTTCCCCCCATGGGAAGCCAGAGCGACCCATCTTTGCCCGCCCTCTGCTGGATGGCGTGCTAAGTTGGCACCACCTTCAAAGGCTTGATGAACCTCCTCAGCTATGCACATGCTTACAACACTGCTGGCCAAGCTGTGTTGGCTCTGCACTCCATGGCCATACTGCAGATACTCCAGGCTGACCTTCTCCGAAAGATGGACGAGGAAGGCCTGGAAGCTATCAGCGTGCCGGATTTACGCAGCGCCATGGACCTGGCTCTTCGCGCCGCAAAATCTGCTGCACAGGCCATCGGGCGGACTATGGCTTCTCTCGTTGTCGCCAAGAGACACCTTTTGTCTGACGTTATCGGAGATGCCGGAAGCAGAGTGTTCCTTGACGTGCCCATCTCTTCGACCGGCCTCTTTGGATTGTGTTCTGAGTGTAATAAAAATTCCCACAAACAGTGCTCATTTCTACACCTAAACACCGTCACAATACAGGGCTTGTGTCCTAGTCCAAGTGATTACAGTGGCTCAATCATAAGTTTATCAAATGACAAGAAAACATTTTGTGCGCAAAAAAACAACTAAAAATAACGACTTTATTTCAACTATTCATTTACTTCTCTCTCTGCCTCGAGTCAGGTTACTAATTTAATAACGTAAGCTTCTGTTATTGTACGTCACACGCATCACACACATGACCAGCGTCGGCCAATAGTGAGCCTACGTGTGACGTTAACTGACTAGAGGCTCATTAGGGGTGTAACGATACATCGATATGGATCGATGTATCGATCAAAAGTCTAACGATACGATGCATCGATGTCACACACAAAATATCGATATGAGATACTTTTATTTTGACAGTCTCTACTCTCCACGTCCTCACGTAACATCCGTTTCCGCATTTCCGCCTTTCCGCCAAAGCACGCGTTTGGTTTTTCTCACCTGCCTGTCAATTGTGTGTCGGATTGCGAATGAGATGGAGCAACAAAGTGGCGGTAGCAGCGAAAAGACAGGCGCTGAACATTTTGAGGCTGTTGTCGGGCGCAAATCGTGGGTTTGGAAACATTTAGTATTTTCCAAAAAAGATGGTCAGGTAAATAAAACCCATGTTATGTGTACACATTGCCAGTACAAGCTAAAATATTCGGGAAACACCACAAACTTGTCAGTGCATCTGAAAAGAAAACACGGAATCGAGGAGAGTAACGTTAATTTGGCTGAAGAAAAACAGCCTCTCTCACTCCCCATGAAGAACTTCTTTGCCCCGACATTAGCCCACAACTCCAAAAGAGCAACTAGCATTACGTCCGTGATCGCTTTTTTTATATGCAAGGATATGAGGCTCTACAGTGTAGTTGAAAATGAAGGCTTTCGTCACCTACTACATACTCTGGAGCCGAAATATAGCATTCCATCAAGACAGCACTTCAGTGAAAGTTGCATTCCGAAGCTGTACAGACAAGTGAAAGAGAAAATACAGCATACACTAACTGATGCAGAACGAGTCGCAATCACTACAGATGGATGGACATCCTGTACAACCGAAGGTTATGTAACTTTGACCTGTCATTATATTGACACTGACTGGCAAATGAAGAATTATGTTCTGCAGACACGTGTTTTGAATGACTCGCACACCGGGGTAAATCTTGGTAAAGTCTTGAGAGAAGCTTGTGAAGAGTGGAACATACTTGACAAAAATCCTGCACTGGTCACCGATAATGCCAGTAATATGGCAATAGCTGGAGCAGAGGCAAATCTGTCACCTCACATTAAATGCTTTGCGCATACCATTAACTTGGCAACACAGAAAGGCCTGAAATGTGCTGGTGCAACATGTCTTTTGGGAAGAGTGAGACGAATCGTGTCATTTTTTCACCGCAGCACGATTGGTACCACAGTTTTAAAAGAGAAGCAGAGGTTGCTCGGAATTCCAGAACACAAGCTTAAACAAGATGTGATCACTCGCTGGAACAGCTCCTTTGATATGCTGGAATGTTTTTTGGAGCAACAAGCTGCAGTTTGTGCTTCACTGCTGGACAAAAAACTAAGGAAACTCTCAAATGACCTGCAGCATACCCTCAAAGAAATTAACATCACTGTTGCTGAAGATATGGTTAAGCTACTCTCACCAGTGAAAACTGCCACCACCATAATGTGTGAGGAAGAGCAGCCAACTGTATCTGTTATTGCCCCTCTTCAAGCTAAATTGTTGAAACATTTCACTGTCACAGCTGAAGACTCCAGTGTGATTACAGAGATGAAGCAGATAATGGCAAAGGATCTAGAACATCGATATATGGATGTGAGACAAGTTCTTTATAGAGCATCTGCGTTAGATCCCAGATTCAAAAATCTGCCTTTTTTAAGTGAAGAGGAAAGAGATGCAACCTTCCAGTTTCTCATCCATGAGGCTTCAGAATTGATGATCCAGAAAGTAAGAATTAATTTTTTAGTTTCAGCAATATTTTATAAATTTTATATATTTTATAAATTCATTAATATGCACAACCTCTTCATTTGGTATGTGTGTGTCTGTGTTATAATCTACAGAATGACACAGTGTCACAGGTTGAAAATGCAACGGCTCACTCATCTGCTGACAAAACTTCTGATGATGATGATGGCGACCCTGAAATGATGCCAGTGTTCCAGGCTGAAACCACTGAAGAAGGTGTGTACAGTATGTACACACACTGTACTTAAACATTTGTCTATTCTTTGCTGTTAACAGTCTGAAAATGTGTTTTTATTTATCAATTAACAGCTGTAAGAGGCATCTGACATAACTAAGCCATGCATTATTTTGTTGTAATTTTAGAACATGTTCCTCCTTTCAAGAAGTCAAAACCCTTTGAAGATCTGTTTGGTGACACATTCTGCACTGCTGACCCTAGCCAGACTGTCAAGACCCCTAAAGAGCTGGCCCATGCTGAAGTTGTTAAGTACAGAGACACTGCATCTTTGAACTTGGGGGGTAAGGTGTTGGAATGGTGGAAAAGTCATCAAACTGAGTTTCCCCTCCTGGCAAACCTTGCCAAAACATACAGTGCCCTCCACAATTATTGGCACCCCTGTTTAAGATGTGGTCGAGGACTTTTAAAAATTATCCCTTTTTTTAAACAACATAGAATCCAAATGCAAAAAAAAGAGAAAAATCCAACCTTTTATTTAAGTACATTACTTTGGTGGTAAAAAAAAAAAAAAAAAATTAAAAAAATAAAAACTTCAAATCATGTGTCCCACAATTATTGGCACCCCTGATGTTAATACTTTGTACAACCCCCTTTTGCCAACAAGACAGCACTTAATCTCCTCCTATAACATTTCACAAGATTGAAGAACACAGAGAGAGGGATCTTTGACCATTCTTCTTTGCAAAATCTTTCTAGATCATCCAGTATCCTGGGCCCTCTCTTGTGCACTCTCCTCTTTAGCTCACCCCACAGGTTTTCGATTGGATTGAGGTCTGGGGACTGAGATGGCCATGGGATGACCTTGAGTTTGTGACTGAACCATTTTTGTGTAGATTTTGCCACACGTTTTGGATCATTATCCTGCTGAAAGACCCAATGACGACCCATCTTCAGCTTTCTGGCAGAGGCCATCAGGTTTTTATTTAAAATGTCCTGGTAGTTCAAAGCGTTCATAATGCCATGCATCCTAACAAGGTTCCCAGGGCCTTTGGAAGAGAAACAGGCCCACAGCATCACAGATCCTCCACCATACTTCACGGTGGGCATGAGGTACTTTTCGGCATACACATCTTTTGTTTTACACCAGATCCACTTAGAGTGTTTGTTGCCAAAAAGCTCAATCTTAGTCTCATCCGACCAAAGCACACGATCCCAGATGAAGTCCCAGTGCCGCTTGGCAAACTCCAGACGTTTACGTTTGTCAGTGTTAGTGAGAAAAGGCTTTTTCCTAGCATGCCTCCCAAACATCTTGTTGGCATGTAGAGAGCGTCTGATGGTTGTTTTGGAGATTTTGTGACCCCAAGATGCCACTATTTGATGCAATTCTGTGACAGTGAGCTTAGGACTTTTTTTTTACTTTTCTTAGCATCCTCCTCACAGTGCGTTGTGGCAAGATAAACTTGGGACCTCTTTCAGCCTTGTTTGTCACTGTTCCTGTTGTTTTAAACTTCTTAATGATTCCTCTAACTTTAGATATGGGCAATATAAGGTGAGTGGCTATTTTCTTGTAGCCATTGCCTGACTTATAAAGGTCATCACACATCTGCCTTACTTGAATGGTGTGTTCTCTTGTCTTTAGGCCTCTGTGTCATGTCATATTTATACCCCAGGGAAATAGGAAGTCATGAATTACTAATTAAAAGTTCCTAGATATCCTGACCAACATTAGCAACTACAGAAAATATATATTTTTTTAAAAATCAATTACATTTTTCAGCGGAATTGTTAGGGGTGCCAATAATTGTGGGACACAGGATTTGAAGTTTTTATTTTTCTAATTTTTTACATTTTTTTTTACCACCAAAGTAATGTACTTGAATAAAAGGTTGGATTTTTCTCTTTTTTTGAATATGGGTTCTATGTTGTTTAAAAAAAAGGGAGAATTTTTAAAAGTCCTCAACCACATCTTAAACAGGGGTGCCAATAATTGTGGAGGGCACTGTACATGTGCATTCCTGGTACCAGTGTACCGTCTGAGCGCGTGTTTAGCACGGCAGGTGACATTGTCAATTCAGAACGCAGTGTCCTCTCTCCTGAACGTTGATCAGTTGATTTTTTTAAAGAAAAACCTCTCAAAAGAGACCACTGCACTGTAGCACTTGTTTGATTCATAGATCTTATGTTGTGTGAAAGATCAAATGTCAGATAAGTTTAAGTTTTATTTTTGTATTTTTTTATATCAGTTTGTTTTATTTCATTTATTTATTCAACTAGAGAACCTCAGTTATTTTCACTATTTGCACCTCAGTTACTATTGCACATGTTGGCACAAAGGACTGGAAGGCTTTATTGACTTTATTGACCATTATAAGCTTGATTGATTTTATCAATCTCCCCTCCATTATTTATTTTTATTTCTGTTGTGTTGTAAATGTCCCAATTGGGAAAGAGGGTGCAATTTTCAAAGTGTTTAATTAAACATTCATGTTATATATCTTTTGGTTGCATTTGTGAGTTAATAGAAATGGAACTGGTTGTGTAAAGTGGCGCATAATATCTAAATATCGATTAATTGATCGATATAGCAATGAATCGAATCGAATCGTATCGAAACATTTTTTGAAGGATCGGCAAATATCGTATCGCTGGCTGAAAGAATCGATATCGAATGGTATCGTGATGATCTGTCCGATTTACACCCCTAAGGCTCATAGAGAAGGAAGCTGCCCGGAAGTGCTTTCCTTTCTTCAAGAGCTACTGGATAAGGGGAGGTCCCCATCCACGCTCAAAGTCTATGTGCCGGCCATGGCAGCATTTACAGAACCTGCGTCTGGCCTGTAACTAGCGAAAAATTATCTGCTCCTAAAAGGAGCTAAGAGGATGAATCCTCCCAGACCCCCCTCTATCCCCATGTGGGACCATTCTATGGTGCTAGAAGCCCTGAAAGGAGCCCCATTTGAGCCGATCCAGATGTCATCGGATATGAAACACAGTGTTTCTCATGGCTCTTGCGTCAGTAAAAAGTATAGGGGATCTACAAGCGCTCTCAATGAGCACAACCTGTCTGGAATTTGGGCCTAATGACTCAAATCTTACTCAAACCAAGACACGACTATGTGCCTAAATCCTTCAACACACAGTTCAGGGCCTAGGTTATCTCCCTGTCTGCCCACCGGTTCATAATGAGGAGGAAAGCATAGGCCTCCTTTGCCCAGTCAGGGCGTTAAAGACCTACGTATCTTGCTCGTCTGCTTTCAGAAAGACTAAGTAGCTTTTCGTTTCATTCAGCGGTCACGTTAAGGGCCTAGCCTCTTCGAAACTGACCCTATCCAGATGGATAGTTGATATCATAGCACTGGCATACACTACAAAGGGACTTGAGTGCCCTTTAGGTGTTGGCCTCATCGTGGGCATGGTCTAGCGGGATTTCTTTACAAGATATCTGTATGGTGGCAGGCTGGGCCTCCCCATCTACATTTATAAGGTTTTATAAAATAGAAGTTCCCGCCTTACAAGACAAATTGCTGTCAGTTAAAGAGTCAAGTACCACCTGCCCCGTCGCCTCGGCGTAAAGCCCATAAAATAAAAATAAAGCCCATACTGTCACTCAGTACAGGAAGACTGTGTGTGACACTGTTATAATGAATAGCCTTTCTTGTGGCTAAATCATTTGAGAATGATGCTGCTAGTCTCTATTCTCGGACTCTCTGTGAGTTCATGGTGATTATGCACTATATGCGCCCCGGGCATTTGCACCTTGGGATTTTGCTGTTGGATTTCTACATGCATGGCATTTTGCATGGCATTGTCCCCCTAGCGTAAGATATTACGCAGTACGAGTAGGGATGGGTACCGAAACCCGGTATTAAACGGGCCCCGGTACTGAATTTTGAAAGACCGCTGTATCGATAAGCTCGGACGTTACCGGTTCTGCTGTCGGTACTGGAGAAATTACACGCAAGTTGGGCTACTATTTATTATTCCTATAAAGACGTTATCTCGAACATGTTTATATCACCAGCCATTTCTATATATAAACTATATTTTAATTAAACCATATGTCTGTGATGCAAATTTGCAATTCGCAGTTCAGAAGAGAGAGAGAAGAGAGAAGAGAGCGATCTCTCACGCAAAGCCACAGCACGCGCAACACGACAGCCCTTGCTTAAAGGTGCCATCTGGAACTAAAAATCAAAAAATATTCCATATTCCATAACAGATGGGGGCAGTATACCTCCAGAAAATGTGTTGTGCCGCTGCCGCACGCACTCACGTCTTCAAACAACACAAACGAGCGCTGTTTTGCTCTCTTTCTCTGCATATTATTCAAATCATTTGACACGATAGTAAAAGGTCGGAAGACCGCAGTTTCACATGGAGCATTTGGAGATTTCTAGAGATCAGAGACTAAATGAACAACATCTCAACACTAAATGATGAAGACCGACTCATAGACGCCTGTCTCAAAAACAAGCTGTTGCATTTCGACGATATGGGAAAATAAAAGCCTGCAGGCTATTATTTTAAGTTTATGGTATTCGTTTTGTTCATATTACACTTTTATTGTTAGTTTGAATTAATTTGACTGACAGCATTCGCTGCTGCCAGCTCTCATGAATTCACCGTGAGACACATGCAATTAACACTTAGCAAGCAGGTTAGTTAAGCTCTCAGATTCTGTCAATTTTATTATGCAATTCAAACAATAAATACCGTTTTGGCGCTTGTACATGTTACACCACAGATCCCTAGCGCACGTGAACCGATCATCTCTACTAGCTAGCTGCTAATGGAAAAAGAACACGAACACTGTTGAAAGATACAGTATGCTACAACTTACCAAAATGTATTCCTCATGCATAATGTCAACCAATCATTTTTTGAACTCTTCCCTGAACTGAAATGTAGTAGTGGGCTGTATTTCCACACGACTGACATCAGGTTTAAGTACACACAAGCCGGCGCGAGCGCGACTCACTCGTGTAGTGCAGTTTGGCTGGTGGTAACGTTGCCCGGCCGCATACCGCCTCCCATGGCCGGAACTGGTATTACGACACCTGCCGGGCCGGGCTAGTAATTTAGCATGCTAATTTAGGTTTATATCTCGGCAGCAAAAACTTGCCAGTTTTTTAATTACATCATTGCACTTATTTCTTCTCATTCTTTTGATGCGTGTAGCTCATTTTTTGGATATTTTTACCTCAATTATTACATATGCCACCTTTAATGAGTGACAATGAGGACAGAACTAAACATCCAACGTGGTTACACTTTAGATCTGGGGTATTATTCTAATATATTTTGTATTTCGGCTTCCAAAGATTATAAAAAGAAGATATTTGAGATAAAACCGTTAAAAAACGAAACGATCTGTCCAGCTTAACTTCCTTTACTTCACAGCACTGCGGAGCGCTGTCAGTTCTTCCTAAAACCCAAACGTAACCGTCAGAATCAGCACGATCGGCGATTGTTGCAAAGTGCTGTCTTCTACTGTTGCAAGATCAAGAAAATAGCTATTAAAAACACAAAAACCTGCGCAAGAGACGCTGTTCACAAGGCGGTGCACGCTCCGAAACGGACTGCAACGAGACAAGAAAAGTAACCTATATACTTGGGCTTTGTGCGTCCTTAACTATCAAATATACATACAAATGTCAAAATGACCAGCTCTGAGATTCACTTAAACACAGTTTATTCACTTAAACACAATTATGTCTTAAACGGACGTAAATAATAGGGAGAAAATGATGGTGCATCAGTCTTAAAGGGGCAGCAGTCTAATAGCCTAAACCTGCTGACGATTCAGCCATTAATGCAAATCAAACAACAAAAGGCAGAGAAAATCACTCACAGCCTTTGAATGAGTAACTTTAGATTTAATAAGCATTATTCTATCTATGATAAACTACAGTGCTATTTTATATTTGATTAATAGGTTTCTTTTCAGACAGAAACAATTACCTGACAAGATATGTTAGTAGACCTTCCTGAAATTAAAGCACTTTGTATATAATTTGTACCTTTGATTAATTGTATTCTTGTGTTTGTACTTGTTTTTTTTTCTTATGTGTCCTTTTTGTATAAACAAAAAAAGCCTGCACATTGCTGCATAACAAAAATATATTTTTCTTCGTTTTGCTTTTATATTTTAAATTTCAAAATATAAAGTTTAATTATTTTCTTTATTCTTAAAAAAAAAAAAAAAAAAAAAAAAAAAACACCAAAAAGAACCGATAAGAATACCGTTAAAGTACCGGATCGATAAGCGGTATCGGTAAGAGTAGTAATACCGATAAAACCTTAACGATACCCATCCCTAAGTACGAGAGAACCTTGAATCTCGTTTACTAACGTAACCTCGCTTCTCTCTAGAAGAGGGAACGAGTACTGCGTATCTTGCCGTGTCTGCTACACGCTCTGGTTTGCTTTGCGATGAAAAACCAGTGATATGAGCCCATCGAGCTATATTTATAGGGCTAGGCCATGCCCGCTTTGGCAGGAGCGTGACGCAATGGGCGCAAAGCTCCCCATTGGACCATCACCAAAGGGCCGCTCTCATGCTAAGCCACCTTGCCTATGTCTGAATGCTGCAACAACATGTTTTGCAATGATTCAAAATTAAGGATAATTTTTTGGCTTCAATATCTCGAGGAAAAAAGGTTTTCCCCTAGCGTACGATATTACGCAGTACTCGTTTCCTCTTCTAGAGAAAACATCTCGGTTACGTATGTAACCCTCGTTCCCTGAGTAGGGAACGGAGACGTTACGTCGGATGACTGAAAATGGGGTTTTCGCCTAGAAAGCCAATCCTCTTTGAGTATTAAAAAACGAGCCAATGGCAAAGAAATGCCATGGGTCTGCGGAATTTGCATAGCGTATCTCCGCCTAACCCCGTGAGTATAAAAGGAGGAAGCCCCGTGGGGCTCCATATGGAGGATACTGGAGTGACCAACCCATAGGGTGGCTAGAATCTTAACTCCAGGGGTGGCAAGGTGGCTTGCCGAGGGAAGACACATGCTCAGAGACGCTTACAGTGGAGAATATACATGTGGAGGTTACTAGCAGGAACCATGCACACGGAGGCACCTAGCCGACGCCCAGGCAACAGACACTGGCGCCAGCATCAACAGTGCTGGAGGACTCAGGGCTTCAACAGAAGGCTCAGCTGAGAAGAATTCGCACCTATCCAGTCCGTGGAGTGGAGTGGCGAGCAAGCGAAGACACCTGAGCGGGTCCAGTACTGGCCGGTTGAGCGAGTACAAGAGAGGACACAGGCTCCACTCGGAGGTTATAGAATCTCGCGAATGTGTAGGTGTCGCCCAGCCTGCAGCTCTGCCGATGTCTGCTAGCGAGGCGTCTTGCGCTAGAGCCCAAGAGGAACCCACACTCCGGGTGGAGTGGGCTGTCACACCAAGGGGGCACGGTCGATCTTGCTGCTGGTAAGCCAAAGCGATGGTGTCCACTATCCAGTGAGACAGCCACTGCTTTGAAAGAGCCCTTCCCTTTTGGCTCCCACAATAACAGACAAAGAGCTGGTGTGAGGTCCTGAAACAACGCGTTCTGCCTACGTAAGCACGGAGGGCAAGTACTGGACAGAGCAGTGCCAGAGATGGGATGCAGCTCTTTGAAGAAAAGATTTTCCCCCAGCCCTCCACCGGGGGAAGGAGTGGGCCTGCAACCACTCCCTGAAGAACTGCAAGCCACATCTGAGCTGCCCGTAACGGGAGCTACGCAGCAGGGCTGCGGCGCTGGTACGGGCAGGGGCGCCTCCCTGCGACCACCTCCACGGCACGGCCCGGTGCTGCTGGGGCTGGACGAGAGGGGGCGGAAGTCGCAGGAGGGCGCATTCGGCGGCTAGCGAACTGAGGCATCTGAGCCGGTGGCTAGTTGCAGCAGAAACCACAGGGTCAGACAAAGCCACAGTCCGCTTGGGCGGCCGAGAGCTGTTGGGCAGAGCTCTCGACCGCGCCACCGAAGAGGCCAGCCTGAGATATGGGAAAGTTGAGGAAACTGGTACACTCAGCCTTGCGCAGATCAACCAGGTTAAGCCAGAAATGTCTGACCACACATGTGGACATCACCTGACTCAGGGAGCATGCGGTCACCTTCGACGCTCGTAGAGCAAAGTCGGTGACGGCAGGCAACTCAAGGATGAGCCCTGATTCAGCCCTACCCTCGTGCATGTCACTGCACACCCCAAAGGATGGCAATAACACACAGTAAGGTGGCAGCCTGCCCTGCAGCTCTATAGGTCCCCGCCACCGGAGTAGACAAGCACCTACGGATTTGGGGGGGGGGGGGCAGTTTGGTGCTTAGGGTTACCACGGCCAGTGGAGGCGCTGTGGGGACACATAAGTGTTGCCACAGAACACTCCACTGGGGGGAACCCCAGTGTACCATAGACTGCGGCCTCTACGAGGACAGAGAAAGCAGAAGAGGCCGCTGAGTGATCGTGAAAAATCAAAGGGGACTTCCACGATCTCACGGCCTCTTCATGTACATCCGGGAAGAAAGGATTTGGGTTCGTCACCCTCAAAAACCAATCATCAGCCTTAAGTGCTCGGGACATGGCAGAATTTTCCACACAAACCCGATACTCGTGGCAGCCAGGGAAAGCATAGCTGTGAACCCTGAATCAAACTTCCTTTGCTAGCACATCCGGGGACAGCAGCACAGACGAGCCATCTCCAGAGGACTCCAGCTCACCTTGTGATGCAGCGATAAACATGATTTCATCAGCTGGGGGACCAAATGAGAACGCGGGCCCGCGTGGGTTGCAACGTGAAAGACGGGGTGTGGACCGAGGAATTTTCATCGGTTTAGTTCCAGACCTGAAGTCTTTTGGTCACCCTGGCCACCAGCCGAAGTATTATCGCACGTGGAGAAAAATAGTTCGGGTTGTGGATAAGGGGACTCTCACTCTATTGAGCTCTTTGAGTCTCAACCGTTATACATTGCGATGATCACGTTCCCACTGAGAGAACGTGACACACCCACGTGTCTGACGTGTCTGAGCGTGATCAAAGCCCAAACACGTCAAACAGCACTCGTGCCCATCAGCTTACTCTATTAAAATACCGCACTCAGGAATACACGGGCAGATTGTCTTTAAAAAGACGTGCCGCGTGCACACTCTTTCAGTGAGAGGAGAAAACTCCGCGGATGTTGAAGCGACCAGGGAGAGACACACACACTGGCAGACCACTGCTCAGATCGCAGGCAATGTGAAACTCGCTGGGTACCGCCGTCACACCAACACCAGAGAGTTCGCTCGTCTCAAAGAGGTGAGTCACAGTAGTAAACTCAGATTGTGTGGCTTGTGGAGTGAAGAAGTTCTCTTGGCTCCGAAGCGAAAACATACTGCGGTTGCGTCCGCTTCCTCCTTTTATACTCACGGAGTGAGGCGGAGATACGCTATGCAAATTCCGCAGACCCATGGCATTTCTTTGCCATTGGCTCGTTTTTTAATACTCGAAGAGGATTGGCTTTCTAGGCGAAACCCTCATTCTCCGTCATCCGACGTAACTCAGAGTGACTACAAAAGGGAACCGAGGTTACGTTAGTAACCGAGGACGTTATTAGTTTTAAAATATACAGGCATCAATATACCATCCTGTAATACCTGAAACAATGTCGCTATATCTTTTACAGTATGTGTGAATTTTTGGCAACCACAGCTGTTAGATGAGTTCAAAAAACATGTAATTTTTACAGTCACCATGAAATCAAAATTTATAAATCTTATTTTTATGGAATAATGCCTTATTTATTATAAATTGTTTATCCATGCACATCTTTTATTTATTTATGTTAAATAAACTTTTTGTCTCTCAAGACTGTTCAAAAGACTGCATCTGTGGACACAATTTATTTGAATCAACTCGATCTGGTCTCAAATATCCTAATTTGGTGAGTGAAACTTTTCAGCTCTATAAAAGATCATCTGAAAAGAATAATAGTAGACCAGTAACGATTTGTGGTGTAGTCACACATACTGTGTATTGTTGAGAATTTTAGGCTTGGGCCTTTTTCATGAGTCTGTAGGAACCTTTTAAATTATTTAGTTAATACTCCTGAAACGGTAGGAGCTATAGAAATAAGTTTTATAGCTTGGCCCTGTTCTCTTGAGTCTCTGCGAATCATTTAATAAAGAGGTTTGGTCCATTGTCATGGGATTGTAGGAGTTATTAAAATAAAGTATAAGGTTTGGTCTTTTTTTTGGAGTCTGAAGGAATTGTAAAAGAAACGATTTAGTCCGTTCGTCCAGAGATTGCAGAAACTGTATAGGATTTGGTCTTTTCTTTCGGCCTTTCTCATGAGTCTGTTGGAGCCTTTTAAATGAAATAGTTAATTCGTGTGAAACTGTAGGAGCTATATAAATAATTTTTATAGCTTGGCCATTTTTTTTTAAGTCTGTAATAATCATTTAAGAAGAAGGTTTAGTCCGTTCTCATGAGAATGTAGGAGCCATTGAAATATAGTATAAGGTTTGGTCTTTTTTTTTTTGGAGTCTCTAGGAATTGTTAAAGAAACAATTTAGTCCGTTCATCTAGAAATTGCAGAAACTGTATAGGATTTGGTCTTTTCTTTGGGCCTTTCTCATGAGTCTGTAGGAGCCATTGAAATATAGTATAAGGTTTGGTCTTTTTTTGGAGTCTGTAGGAATTGTTAAAGGAGTCATAACCAATTTTCACTTTTCCACGAGAATCAATGTGTTATGATTGCCTAACGATTATACATTGGCCGGGAAGCCGACATTCAAAAGTGAAGCGTTTGTTTACCCCAGGGTTCGTAAACCAGCCCACGTGCACGCGCACTCAAATACGAGATTTTAATTTCTCCCCCGACGTCAAGACGGGGCAGGATATACCATATATGGACACCGCAGACATATGCTGGAGGAAGCCCGTGCTGTCCCTCTCCCCCTCATATTCAGTCAAGAAAGATGCAGAAATGTAGTGCACACGTGAGTTGCTCTGTGGTTGACTGCCAGAATCAACATTCAAATGTGTTTTCTCTACCAAAAACGGACCAAACTACCAGGGACCAGTGGATGAAATTCATTTTTAATGACGCTGTTCCAACAACCCTATCAACTGGCTCAACGTTAGGTGTCTGCGCTAAACATTTTACACAGGAATCCTTTACAACGTTCATTTCGAGTCGGACAATAATGCCTACAGAGTCAGAGTGCTGTATAGAGATGGAACAGGTATAGTTTAGTAGTTTAATTACGGTTATTATAACGTATTTGTCATCTGCTTGTATGTATCCATTATTTATTAATAGCCTACAAGTCTGCTGTTTCGGACCAGATCCGAATGATGATCAAACATATACTGATGAGTTTAATAAAGTTTATTGTACATCACACAAGATGAAGCGTCAGTTTTACTTCAGAAAATCACCGTAAGAGCTGAGTAAACACAGTAACGTTAAGTTATAAGAAGTGCGTGAACGTGAAACAAGGCAAAAACAACACATGATAGCAAACGTGATCTCTATAACCACTGTAAGCTGATAAAAAAGTAGACTACATCTCCGTTAATGTAATCTACATTAAATAAAAGGTAAACTTATGTGGGAGAAAATAGCAACAAACGTTTTAGCTCGTTACTGATGTCAGTCAAAATTATTGTCTTTACCATTCAGAGACATTGATGTAGACGTCCTTCCATTGACTCTATATCTTCCGTTTTCAGCTCTGGCTCAAACATAATTGAGCCGTTGAATTCCGTAGGTCGCGGCCAGGTCGGGTTCATTCACAATTTGCACCATGATGTTATTTTGGAATGATATGCTGAAGTTACCTGCGGTGTCAAGCCCCCTCCTTCCTGCCACCAATCAACGCGCCCCTGATTTGCATTATTAAAATGACCATCCACGACAACCAAAATATCGCATCAGATCTCACGAGACAATAATGCATTCAGAAATAAGGGTCAGAGGAGCTCTGTGTTTATTTTTTTCCACTTTTCTTTTTTAGAAGGGCCTGATAAGACTATAAGAGAGCGTGGGTATCCTAGGTAATACTAGGTTATGACTCTTTAAAGAAACAATTTAGTCTGTTCGTCCAGAAATTGTAGAAACTCTCACGCAACTCTCACGCATTGGCCGTGAGACACCCGCATTTGATTGGTTTCACACGCTCACACGCCACACCCCCGATTTCTCACGCTGAAGTGTCAATCCTCCCGTTTTTCCGGGTTTCTCACGTATTTTAGCTCTTTTACTGTCTTCCCATGTTAGTATTTCCCGTAAAATATCTCGTATTTGTACACTCTGATTGTGTGAGACGTACAAGCTCGGACAGATTCGGCTCGAAGTCGATCGTCCTCGGATGCGGTTCCGCGCGCGCTGTAACACAAGCTTTGCACACAGCTCGAAGTGAGGTCTTGCCGGTCTTGCGCACCCAACGCGTCATTTTTACCGCGCTCGTGCAGACGCGTCGAGTATAAACAAGGCTTTACTCCATGTCAGCGCGCGCAGAGATCTCAAGGTGCAGAGACCTCTCCCAATCATCTCCAGCAGAAACAGCCTCCCCGTTTCCCTCGTAAGCTGATCTTAGTATTTAAACATTCTCTATGGTATTTTTTTTAATGACACAATGCTCTTTCTCACACATATGTGGGCTAGTTCTAAATTCTTTAGACTTTTTTATTAGTGCTTTATTTTTAAAGTTTGTGAGTAAGAATCGTGAGGAAAAAAACACCTTATTTTGGTGATGGTTCCCGGGAAATCTCCCTTTGATGTTGACAGCTATGGGTCGGTCAACTGCCTGAAAGATGAGTTTATCTATTGATCTATCTGCCACTCCACTAGTTATACCGCAAATTAGTTCCAAATCTCACGTGATCTATAGCGAATGAATATAGATCATCTATAGCGAATGACAGCTATGGGTCGGTCAACTGCCTGAAAGATGAGTTTATCTATTGATCTATCTGCCACTCGTGATCCACTAGTTATACCGCAAATTAGTTACAAATCTCACGTGATCTATAGCGAATGAATATAGATCATCTATAGCGAATGAACATATAAACATATAAGCACATATAAGCTGAGTAAGTAAACTAATTATTTGTCTGTGTAACTGAAATGGTCAGTCTAAAGCCTGCTGAGAATCTAAATAAGCACCTTTAATGGCTCAAACACTTTTTGTTTTGTTTCCACACCTTTGATGGCACTTCTCCTGTCCTGTACTTGCCATGCTAAGTCTGCACTAAAAATGGAAATGGCACTGAGGCAAACAACAGAAAGACATGGAACAGAACCTCCAAATGTTACCATTGATCAGATGATGGACAATCTGAATGCATATTTGGGCAAAAGGCTGGGACTGATGAAATGCCTTGATGGCAGAAGTATGGCATCAAGAACTCAGAGAGTGTTATATGGGCCTTGCCGGACATTAAAAGGGCTTATGGAAAGATGCAGCGCTTAAGGACAAACAGCAACAGAGATGGATTGTCTGTGATTTTGGTAAAAGAAATTCTACAGCAGTGTTTCCCAACCCTGTTCCTGGCGGCACACCAACACTGCGTGTATTCTTTGTCTCCCTTATCAAACACACCTGATTCAACCTATCAGCTCATAAACAGGTGGGTTAATGAGCTGATGGGTTGAATCGGGTGTGTTTGATTAGGGAGACAAAGAAAACACGCAGTGTTGGTGTGCCGCCAGGAACAGGGTTGGGAAACACTGTTCTACAGCATCAACAGAAGTGTGAGACTGACAAATCACAACGTGAGTACAAAGCAGAGAAAAAAAAGGTTTAAGCACTGTCTGAAAAATTGCAAAATGAAAAGAAAGATTCTTTATTCTTTAGATATTCTTTAGACTCTAAAATTATATACTCTATCAGGGGGGGGGAGGAGGAGGAGGGCGAGCTGTGCCCGCAGGCTTTGGTGGTTGTGGGGACTGCTTGGGGCTTGCAGCAAAAGAGTGGGATAGTTTAGTTCCAGCATACACCAGTTTTTCCATTTTCTCTGAGAAGCACAGAAGTGGAGATTCTGGAGAGAGTGATAACGTGTCAGGTGAGAGGGGCTGTTGCTCTGGTGTTATTGGAGGGTGTAAAATGCTGTCCTGGTTTCCCTCGCTGTTTTCCAGAAAGTCGTCATTGGGTGCTGAATCTGGGAGCAGTTCTGATATGTTCCGGTCTGTCTGTGGTGAACTCTGTGGGCAGGGCTCTGCTGAGATTGTGTCCCTGAGCAGAGGTTGTTGTGGCTGAGTGGTGTTATCGTTTGTCCTTGTGTGATATATCAACATGTCCATTCAGTAGGGGTGCACGATTCAGAAAATGTCACGATTCGATTCGATATCGATTTTTAGGCTCAAGATTCAATTCAAAATCGATTTTCGATTAAAAAACGATTCTCGATTCAAAAAACGATTCCCAGTATGTAAATGTAGTTTACTTTTTCCTATGTGATTGATTGTAGTAGACATACAATTTAAAAGAAAAGAAACACAACAAATTAAATGTAGTTTGATATTACTTTATGTATTCACTTCCTGCGTTATTATGTATAACACTTCCTGCTCAGCTACTGTTCGGACGCTCCTGCTTACTGCTCCGCGCTTTGCTCTATCGCTTTAATTAGGGCCCGAGCACTAACAGTGCGAGGACCCTCTTGAAACTGTTAGGGTTATTTATTTATTTATTTATTTCTTTTTTCTTTTTTTCTGCAAAGTAAGCGGCATTTTCGGGGCCTCAACATGCTCAAAAACTCACCAAATTTGGCACGCATGTCAGGACTGGTGAAAAATTTCGTATTTTGTGGGTTTCGCGGATGGGCGTGGCAAAATGGCTCCCTAGCGCCACCTAGAAAATTGGAAAAAATTAGCCCCTCGTCCACGTTCAACCTACAAACACGAAATTTGGTGGGGACGTGCATCATATCAAGACGCACAAAAAAGCCTCAAGAACCCATACCCTAAACTCAACAGGAAGTCGGCCATTTTGAATTTGGCGCCCATTTTTGGACGATTTACACACTCAGTACTTTAACGAACTCCTCCTAGGGATTTAGTCGGATCGACTTCAAATTTCTGCTGTGCCTTCTAAAGGCATTGACGATGTAAAGTTGTGCTATCTGCACATTTTCGTCGATGGGCGTGTCCGTGGCGTCCCGCCCTGAACAAATCTACATGCTGACATTCACCCACAGTAATAGCGCCACCTGCTGGCAACAGGAAGTGACCTTTAACGAAGCAGCCCCCATCGCATGTTTGACCGACATGTACGAAATTTCTGTGGCACATCTACCATGTCCAGACGCACTGAAAAGTCTCTTGGAGCGATGCCCTAAACTCAACAGGAAGTCGGCCATTTCGAATTTTACCGCCATTTTTGGATGATTTACTCATTACGTACTTTAACGAACTCCTCCTAGGGCTTTAGTCGGATCGACTTCACATTTCTGCTGTGCCTTCTAAAGGCATTGACGATGTAAAGTTGTGCTATCTGCGCGTTTTCGTCAATGGGCGTGTCCGTGGCGCCGATAATTCGCCATGAAACAGGAAGTTGTAGTAACTTGGCTGTAAATGTCCAGATCTGCACAAAATTTTACACATTTGACAAGAGTCCCGCCCTGAACAAATCTACATGCCGACATTCACCCACAGTCATAGCGCCACCTGCTGGCAACAGGAAGTGACCTTTAATGAAGCAGCGTAGCAAATTCACAGCCGCACCGGCTGAGCTGCAAAATATGCAACGCGGCCGCCTCACACCCCGACGCGATACAGGTGCGAGGGCCCGCCCATCGCTGCTTGCAGCTTTAATATTTTTTATATATTTTATCTCCTTTTCACCTAATTTTAACTTCAGCAAATCAGCACAGTGCTCAGACGCTGGGATTACTTAAAAAATACTTCACACTTTTATTCAACCAGCCTCTCACTGCTTACATTCCGGGGAAGAGAAAACACAACTCCCTACATTCATAAGGATAAGAAAATGCCTCTTCGGGAATCTACTTGCTGCTCTAACTGCCACAGACTTTTACAAAGGATTGCAGTTCTTGAAACAAAGTTAAATTCGGGACCGACAAACCAGACGGAAGGCACAACAGAGCTCCGTCATGGACGCCCTCAGCGCACAGCCGGTGAGTCCCATGAATCTAGTGCTCCTCTGCAGGCTATACTGACTGAGAAACAAGCCGATCAACTTACAAATCGATGGCACAAACAGGGAGCGAGACCCAAAGGCATTCGAGACATCAGATTGTCACGAGCACCACATATTTCAGCAGTAGCATCATCTATCTTCAATCTTTTCTGGAGTCAGAGGCAACTGTTTCAACGGGATGGCCATCACCCAAACAAACTTGGTTCAAGAGTACTACAGGACAACATCTACTTCTCCCTCCATCATCCTTCTGCTGTGTGTGCCAATCCATTCAACCTGAATGGCACTCACACACCTGGACATAGTATGAACGACCACAGGACTTCACTTCAACACCTGAATGGACATATTGCTGACACATCACACAAGGACAATGATAACACCACTCAGCCACAACAACAACCTCTGCTCACGGATACAATCTCAGCAGAGCCCTGCCCACAGAGCTCACCACAGTCAGACTATGACATATCAGAACTGCTCCCAGTTTCAGCACCCAAGGACGACTTTCTGGAAAACAGCGAGGGAAACCAGGACAGCATTTTACACCCTCCAATAACACCAGAGCAACAGCCCATCTCACCTGACATGTTTTCCGTCTCTCCAGCATCTCCACTTCTGTGCTTCTCAGAGAAAATGGAACAACTGGTGTCTGCTGGAACCAAGCTATCACACTCTTTTGCTGCAAGCCCCCAGATACCAACCAAAAAACGGCAGGCCCCAAAACCACCAAAGCTTTCGGGCCCAGCTCGCCCTCCCCCTCCTCCTCCTCCGAGAGTTCTTCGGCCTCTGCCACAGCGCCAGGGCCCACACCCTCCACCATCGGCTCGAGGTGAACCAAAAACAACTGATACCAGCTCTATGTGAAATATTTTGGGTCCTCGCTATGAAAACAATAACTTTATCAAATGTTTACAGAACCAGCGGGAACCCAGTGTGCCTGAATCTTTCTCTATTGCTGTTCATTTACATGATATAAAATCTAAGGCCTTCAACAGCCGTACAGCAAACCCATCTTATCTGGTGCCTATTACACGCCAAACTAAGACTGCTGTGGGGACAAAAAGTAAGACTATAAAGTTAGCACTTTTAAACATCCGCTCCATTAAAAATAAATCACTTCTAGTCAATGACTTAATAACCACACACAACCTGGACTTCATGTTTCTAACTGAAACTTGGTTAGAAGACAGTTGTAGTTCAACGGTCCTAAACGAAACATCCCCTCCAAATTTTACGTACATGAGTGTCTGCAGAGCGGGTAAGAGAGGCGGGGGCTTAGCTGCTCTTTTTAAAGATGTTTATCAATGTAAGCAAATATCATTTGGGAATTACCCCTCTTTCGAATATCTGGGTATTGTGTTAAAAGGTGCTCCACGTATTTTACTTATCATTGTTTACAGGCCTCCAAAATACTCTCCAGCCTTTGCTGAGGACTTTACAGAACTGTTATCAACAATTGCCTCTGAGTTTGACTGTTTTGCCATTGCTGGAGATTTTAACATTCACATAGATAATGCAGAAAACAATATGGCAAAAGAAATCAAAACTGTTTTAAAAACTTTTGATCTGACACAGCATGTACATGGTCCCACACACAATCGTGGACACACTCTAGATTTACTTATCAGTATGGGTTTAAACATCTCATCGATTGTTATTAAGGATGTAGCACTGTCTGACCATTTCTGTATTTTCTTTGATATATTAATCTCTCCTGCCATTGAAGCTAGAGCTGTGTCTGTCAAGAAGAGATGCTTAAATTAAAACACTGGTGTGCTATTTATGAAGGCTATATCTTTAAAACCAAGCATATCTGCTGACTCTGTTGATTTTCTCCTTGATTCTTTTTAACTCAGAAATTAAGAGTGTAATTGATGATATTGCTCCTGTGAAAGTCAGGAAGAATAGTGGCAGACAAAAAGCACCTTGGAGAAACTCAACAGCAGTGCAAAATATGAAAAGACAATGCAGAAGAGCAGAACGCATGTGGCGGAAGACAAAACTTGTAGTCCATTATAACATCTACAAAGACAGCATCCATGCTTTCAATAGGGAACTAGGCAAAGCTAGACGGACTTTCTTCTCAAATATTATAAACAGCAATATAAACACACGCACTCTTTTTGCTACTGTAGAGAGACTGACAAACCCCCCAAGCCAGACTCCCATAGAAATGCTCTCAGAAAGGAAATGCAGTGAGTTTGCTTCTTTCTTCTCTGAGAAAATCAATAACATCAGAAAGGTGATCAGCACATGCTTGAGTTGCTCTGGGGTCAGGCAGACCAGACCAAAACCTGAGAAAGTAGTTACTATGTCTGATTTAGAAGAAATTGATGGCACAATTTTGGTAGAAACCGTACAGCACCTTAAAACATTAAACTGCGCCCTTGACACACTTCCCACATCTTTTTTCAAAAGTGTGTTAAACTGTTTAGAAGCAGTTCTCCTAGAAGTGGTAAATGCCTCACTTCGCTCTGGGAGCTTTCCGAACTCCCTGAAAACTGCAGTTGTCAAGCCCCTCCTGAAAAAGAGCAATCTGGATAAGACCATCTTGAGCAATTATAGACCGATCTCAAATCTTCCTTTCATAGGCAAGATCATTGAAAAGGCTGTCTTCAATCAGTTGAACAAATTTTTAAGCTCAAATGGATATTTTGACAATTTTCAATCTGGTTTCCGATCGCATCACAGCACGGAGACAGCGCTCATAAAGATAATAAACGATTTTCGCTTAAATACTGATACAGGGAAATTATCCGTGTTGGTACTACTCGACCTCAGTGCTGCATTTGACACTGTTGATCACGACATACTTCTTGACAGGCTGGAAAACTGGGTGGGGCTTTCTGGGATAGTCCTAAAATGGTTTAGGTCATACTTAGAAGGGAGAGGTTATTTTGTGAGTATGGGAGATCATATGTCTGAGTGGACATCCATGACTTGTGGAGTCCCTCAGGGCTCGATTCTTGCGCCACTCCTATTCAACCAGTATATGCTCCCAATGAGCCAAATAATGAAAAAGAACCAAATCGCTTACCACAGCTACGCAGATGACACACAGCTCTACTTAGCCCTATCGCCTAACGACTACAGCCCCATTGACTCCCTGTGCCAATGCATTGATGAAGTAAACGGTTGGATGTGTCAAAACTTTCTGCAGTTAAACAAAGAAAAAACTGAAGTTATTGCGTTTGGAAACAAAGATGAAGTTCTCAAGGTGAATGCATACCTTGACGCTAGGGGTCTAACAACTAAAAATCAAGTCAGGAATCTTGGTGTGTCTCTAGAGTCAGACCTTAGTTTCAATAGTCATGTCAAAGCAATAACTAAATCAGCATACTATCATCTGAAAAATATTTCAAGAATTAGATGCTTTGTTTGCAGTCAAGACTTAGAGAAACTTGTGCATGCTTTCATCACCAGCAGGGTGGATTACTGTAATGGCCTCCTCACTGGCCTTCCTAAAAAGACCACAAGACAGTTGCAGCTCATACAGAACGCTGCTGCCAGGATTCTGAGCAGGACCAGAAAATATGAACACATCACACCAGTCCTCAGGTCTTTACACTGGCTGCCAGTTACATTTAGGATTGATTTTAAAGTATTATTACTGGTATATAAATCATTTAATGGGTTAGGACCTCAATATATTGCAGATATGCTAACTGAATATAAACCCAACAGATCGCTCAGATCATTAGGATCACATCAGCTAGAAATACCAAGGGTTCACTCTAAGCATGGAGAGTCTGCTTTTAGCTATTATGCCAGCCGCAGCTGGAACCAGCTTCCAGAAGAGATCAGGTGTGCTCCTACAGTAGTCACATTCAAATCCAGACTCAAAACACATCTGTTTAGCTGTGCATTTACTGAATGAGCACTGTGCCACTGTTCGTCCAACTGTTACTGCACTTCATTTTATTCTAAATGATTTTAATTGACTGTATTTTATTTTTATCATAATTTTTATTTTTTATTATTTCTTATTTTTTATTCTAAACTGTTTTAATTATTCTGATTTCTTTTGATTATTTTAATTTCTTCTATGTAAAGCACTTTGAATTGCCATTGTGTATGAAATGTGCTATATAAATAAACTTGCCTTGCCTATTCTTCATATACAAAAATAAAAACTTTTGCAACTAAAAAGTGCAAATTGCCAAGCTTTGGCTAGCTTTCAAAAACATTTTCTTCAAGTTTCATTTAGCTTTAAAGTGCTGTAGGCTACCAGGTTAACTGTTGAAATGTGAACTTGACTGGGCACATTGAACTTAATAAAATTAGGCCCTTTCTTTTTAGAACTGTGGCAACTACAGTCCATTTAACGGAACTTTTGTGATGTGTCAGGATCACATAATGGATCAACATATACTGTATGTGTATGTGTGTGTAACCAGTTCATAGTCCTCCACTGGCTGGAATGTGTAAATTCTTTTGCAGAAACAGAAGCTGGTCTACGTGTTCTGGAGTGAGCATGCTCCGCTGTGCAGTTATTATGTCTCCGGCAGTTGAGAACACTCTTTCTGACGCAACGCTAGTACCTGGGATGCATAAATAGCGCTTAGCTAACTTAGCCAGGAGGGGAAAGACAGTCTCATTGCTCCTCCACCAGATAAGGGGGTCTTCTGAGAGTGATAATGGGGGGGTTTCCAGATACTTTTTCATCTCCTCCTCAGCTCTGGTGTTGGAGGATTTAGTAATAGGGACCACCTCGGCATCACTGAATGTCTTGCCTAACAGGCTCTCCAGTGAAGTACATCTTCTTTTAGGTCCAGGAGGGCCTTCATCATTTAGCCCCTCATCTGGGCCACTGGGCACCTCAGCATGATCCTTAGGCCCCACCTCTTGCTGCAGTAAAAGATCATAAAAGAAATTATAATCAACAAATAAGCCTCATATTTAAATTCCAAGTTTAGTTCAGTGTTATTATCCCTTGTATATAATAACAAGGTCCCATTACAAGATAAAATGGAATACATCTCAAACATGTGACCCTGGACCACAAAACAAGTCATAAGTTGCACGGGTGTGGCAATAGCCAACAAAACAATGTATGGGTCAAAATTATTGGTTTTTTCGTTTATGCCAAAAAATCATTTGGATATTAAGTAAAGATAATGATCCTTGAAGATATTTTGTAAATTTCCTAATGTAAATGTAGCAAACATTTATTTTTGCGAGTGAATGCAGCACAATTGCTAACAGAAATGGAAAACTTCAAAGGCAATTTTCTTAATATTTTTAGATTTTCAAATAGTTGTAGTTCAGCTGAAGTATGAATCTCAATTTTAAACAAAATGTATCCATAAGTCTGGTTTTATGGTCCAGGGTCACATATTGGTGCATCTCTCCACAAGTAACATTCATCACACACACACATGCATGCGCACGCACACACACTGTGTGTATGGTTGTGCTAATAAAATCTGTATTATAAGCTAATTATGTTAAACACATAATTGTGATATAATACAGTTGTACAACATTGTTTTACATGTTTTATTGTTAAAGATATACAGTAAATAGTTAGCCTACCTCAAGTGCTGCAGCTTCAGCTATCACTTTGGACTGTATGTCATGCTGCTCATCTTGGGAGATAAATGGAATCTTGGGTCCAAAGTTGAAGCTGTGTAGAGCATATTTTTCTCAGCCACAGTCGAGTATCTCTTTGACAGATCTTCGTGAATGGCCTGCTTGATTTCTCGGACCATTTGAGTGTCACCGCTGAAGCCTGTTTCTGTGTCGTGGAGTAACTGTGCGTGCAACGGAGCAATCACGGACAAGGTCGGTGTGCTATCCTACACATGATGTTGGTTGCCTCCTTTATTGGTTTCAGGGTCACAGCGATTTCTTCGGCATTGGTGACATCCGCTTCGCTCAGGGTACAGATATCTGTTACACTTTTTCTCACCTCGGGAGAGAGAAGTGCAGCGCAAATGGCTGGTTGTTGCTCGAGGAATCTTTCAATCATATCGAAGGCACTATTCCATCTAGTAGCCACGTCCGTCTTTAACTTGTGAGGTTGTAGTTCGAGTAGCTTCTGTTTCTGCTCGAGGATATGACTTGCGCTAGTGCTGCGGTGAAAAAATCCAGTGATTCTCCTAATCCTCCCCAGCAAACGTGACACAGTCGGCAGTTTCAAAGCTCTCTGAGCGGCGAGGTTAATGGTGTGTGCGAAACACCTAACGTGCTCGAAGTTGCCCAACTGCGTAGCAGCTAGCATGTTGGCAGCGTTATCTGTGACGATTACTAGGTCGGAGGTTGTGAGATGCCATTCCTGAGCAACAGTCTGAAACATCTCATTCATATGTGCTCCTGTGTGGCTCTCATTCATTGCACGAGTTTGCAAAACACGACTTTCAAGTTGCCAACAATCGGTGATGAAGTGAGCAGTAAAGGTGACATAAGATTGAACTGCTCTCGATGTCCAGGCATCGCAGGTTAATGCAACTCGTATTGCTTTCTGCAAAACGCCGTGACCTGTTCCTTTGTCTCTTGATATAGCTGAGGTATCGCTTTTTCGGTAAAAAGGCGACGGGATGGTATAGTATACCTAGGCTCAATTATGTGCATCATATACCGAAAGCCTTCATTGTCTACCTTGCTGTAGGGGCGCAAATCTTTTGAAATGCAATAGGCTATGGATTGAGTTATCTTCTTTGCCCGTTCAGAGTTCGGCGGGAGTTTAGAGCATTGAAAGAGAGTGCGTTGGTTGGCGGGTAAATTAGTTACTTTAGGTTGTTGTTCGTCCGCGTCTTTAATGTTAATCTCTGGGTGATGGCGTAAGATGTGATATCTCACATTTGTGGTGTTTCCAAAATACTTAACCTTTGCTTTGCAAAGCCTGCATACAGCATGATTCCTATCAAGTTCTGTCTTTCCCTCGAGGTTATAAAAGCCGAAATGTGACCAAACTGTCGCCTTCAGTGAGGATGGAGCAGGTTAAATAACTCTTTCTGTGAGGTTTGCCATTGTTTGCGCCGAGCTGCCGACTGACTTTTGCTGCAATTCTTCTTTTGGTTATGACAAGAGTGTGCAGGCGTCAGTATGAATTCGACGCAGCGCCATCTATGGGAATGCCGAGCTAAACTTATTTCAGGACAATTATAGTATACACGGCAAAAAAAAAAAAAAAAAAAAAATCTGAATCGATTTTTGGAATTCTATGAATCGATTTTGAATCGGCAAAGCTTGAATCGCGATTCAAATGTGAATCGATTTTTTTGCACACCCCTACCATTCAGGTGCTGAAATGAAGTCCTATGGTCATTCATACACTCTAAAAAATGCAGGGTTAAAAAATAACCCAACCTTAACCACGCCGCTGGGTCACTATAGGACAGAACACGCACTGGGTTGGTTTGACCCAAGTGCTGGGTTTCTCCATTTAACCCATCTTGTTGGGTCATTCATTTGACCCAACCAGTGGATGAAATTGACCATCTTGCTGGGTTAAGTCTTACTCATGTCATGTGCTGGGTTATTTCCTGTATCATTGCCTAATTAAAATTAGTAATAAATATTTTTTATATTACTAATGTAAAATAATGATTTTCTCTGTAATACAATAAACCAGAGAGGCCACTGTGATTTCAATCATTTATTATTATTTATTTATATATATATATATATATATATATATTTTTTTTTTTTACATTTTTAATACATCTCTTTAATATTTTTTTTTGTAAACAATTATTACAATTATACAATGTATACTCATTCTAAGGTAAAAAAAACAACAACGGTTCATTAAGTAAGGTCTTTATACACCACTGAAAACATATGTATGATATTGCATTTCTGTTTACAGATCCTCCTAAATGTTACACAATGCATCTTTAAAAGTCATTAAGCAACTAATATGAACTCTTATATGATTATGATTTCATTTTTTAAGATGTGTTGATTTATTAAGAATAGATACAAACAAACGTAAAATGTGACTAAATATCACAGGGTTTTCCTCAAATTTGACAGAGGACGACTCTTTTCCATTAATTTGATACACGGCTTTGTGTATTTAACATGGAAAAACAAAATAAGACTTTGAAACAAAGATCACCATCCTCCGGCAAAGACTCAGACTTGATGGCGTGGCCTGGAACAATGGCAACAGTCTGACGTGTTCCCCTCGTTACATCCCTGATGCCCCTGGTCATGTTGGTCCCCACCTGTTGATTACACACAATCACTAAGAGTGTTGCAATATAACTGACATGCAAGTTAAACTTTTTTTGTGAAAGTATTTATATTTTTTATTGCAAACATTACCAAATATGTAATACATCTAAACAGACAAGCAGTCTAAAATAGTCTGAGATTCAGGATAAGACAAAAACACGATTTGGGAAATGGATTCATGATGTACTCACTCATAAACATTTTGTAAAATTTTGAACACAAAAAAGTTATGGACTGCAGCTTTAAAAATGAACAAAAATCTATTTTTAACATTTTTTATGTTGCAAACAGAGATTGCACCTTTAAATATTCTAAACCTAAATTACTTTCATAGTTATCAAACGTCAACCCTTATTGAAGTAGAAACACTAAAGCAAAACTTACAGGTCGCATGTCAAGGACCTCTGTGCCTCTGTGGTGGTGGGTCTGAAGCCCTCTCCTCCTCTCCGTAACGTTAGGAGGAAGCAGAGTTTGCAGGACATTTAAAGCTGTCTCCCCTTTAGCAGCTAAACAATATGAGCATAATACACAAAGTTGCATTAACATTTAAATAGTATGTTTAACAATTCATATTTTTAAAGTAGCATTTCTGACTTTTCTGCCCTGGTGTTTAAAATGGCACATTGTGAATATAGCAAAAACTATTATTTGGCCTCAAACATCGCGCATACTTGGTCCATGACCACTGCCTTCAAGGCTAGCATATGGTAACTTATGTATACCTCGGGTCTTAACAACTTGTAACGTTAATGGGTTTTCGGGGCGAGATGAATATGAAATCGATTTATTTATCCTTGCCTCAGTCGCCGTTTGTAAAGATTGCACGTCATACAATTCCCCTACAACGTTTTTTTTTTTTTCAATAACGATCCGTTCCGACATCGACATTACAGAAGAAACACACATACTGTGCTGGAACTTACCCCCGTTGCCTTCTGACGAGAATTTCTTAAATGTGCCAGCAGACTTTTCACACACAACTCAATATACTTTTTCCCCGCAGTACGTGCGAGTCTGGGACTAAACAGCCTACTGCGCGTGTACGGTTTCATTCAAAATGCTTTCCTCACTTTTAATTACTAAACGTACACAATAAATATGATATTTACGTGATGGAATTACAATTTAAACTGCGTATTTCTTTCAATAAGGCTGCTGGTTTACAACTAACGCGCCATTTTGTCAAAAAAAAAAATCTAACCGTAGCGGTTACTATTAAATGTTTTACAGAATAAATACGTTACCCCTCACACTTCCATATCAAAAACTGTATGCTGAACAGCGAAATTATTAGAAATATTGGTAAACATTCATATTAACTTACCATAAAACACTGCCCGTTCGACGTCCTCCTCGAGTCAGAAGTGAAGAATCCAGAAAGTTCCGCAAAGAATAAACCAGTTGCTGGGTCAAAATAACCCAACCAGCTGTTTATTTGTGAATTACCCTCTTACAAATCATTTGACCCAGCATGAGCAACCCAATAATGTGTTTACAGTGCCCCAAACAACCCAGCATTTTGACCCAGCACAATCAACCCAGCAATTTGTTTACAGAAACAACCCAGCATTTTTTTTAGTGTACTGTGTCCAGGTGTGTGTGCGCCATTCAGGTTGAGTGGATTGGCACACACTGCAGAAGGATGATGGAGGGAGAAGTAGATATTGTCCTTGAGCACTCTTGAACCAAGTTTGTTTGGGTGGTGGCCATCCCTTTGAAACAGTTGCCTCTGACTCCAGAAAAGATTGAAGTTGTCAATGAAGTTCACTCCTTTTATATTGCAGGTTTTTTGCAGCCATGTGTTGAGCCCAAGCAACCGAGAAAACCTGTTTGTTCCTCTTGCTGGGAGTGGTCCACTTATGAATGTCTGAGCTTTCAGTCTTTTAAGTGTTTCAAAAAGTTAATTGAAATCCTTCTTAAGGAGTTCTGACTGCTCTTTATGAATATCATTCTTCCCCACATGAATGATGAGTCGATTTGCAGTCTTATATTTCACCAGAATGTTCTTAAGTTCCAAGTTTACGTCAAAAGTTGTTGCTTGTGGAAGGCAGCATGTAGTTGTATTCCTGCTAATAATGTTTCTGATTATGGAGTCGCCCAATATCAGAGTCCTGGGCCCCGCTGTGCTCTGAGCTGAGTGTCGCTGTCTGCTCGACCTTGAGTGCCAGTTAGCATCAGTATTAGCTAGCAGCTGACTCAGTCTTTGATCGATCACATTCATCAAATTCAGGGATTCCTCATTCATTAATACTTCAAATCTGTTCTCAAGATAGGCGGTGGTAGGAGACCAGTGTTTGCAATCCTTGTCAGAGCAGTATCTGGGGTAGAGGATGCTATTGCAGCAATATGTGATGCTTGTGACTATCTGATGTCTCGAGTGCCTTTGGGTCTCACGCCCTGTTTGTGCCATCGATTTGTAAGTCAATTGGCATGTTTTTCTACACTCAGTACTGCCAAGTAGATTCCAGAGGCATTTTCTCTTATCCTTTGGAATGTAGGCAGTTGTGTTTTTTCCTTGCCCGGAATGTAAGCTTTCAGTGGGAGGCTGGTCGGAGAAAAGAATTCTGCTTTTTTGTAGTAATCAAGCGTTTGAGCACTGTACTGGTTTGCTGAAGTTAAAATTAGGTGATAAAAGGAGATAAAATCTAATAATATAAAAACGATAGAGCGATTTAAAATTATAAAAGCGATAGAGCAAAGCGCGGAGCGGTAAGCAAGAGCGTCTGAACAGCTGAACAGGAAGTAGCTGAAACAGGAAGTTAAGCTTCACTTTCTACCATGGATGCCGGTCCTACTAGTCCTTTATGAATATGGCTAGATTCCTGGATGGCGGCCTGGCTCTTTTTGGAGAAACAAGCTTGGTTTGAAGCAGTGATATTGTCATCCACCTCGTGTTTCCCACTCTTTGCCTGCCTTAGAGAACGAATCAGCTTCTGGATCACCTGATCAGAATTTGGTGGAGCTTGACACTTCGTTGCAATATGAACATCTTCTCCACACCTATAGCAGAAGTAGACAGCTCTTGTTCTGGCTGGCTTGTATCTTAAAGGCGTGAAAACAGACTGGGACTGCAGTGACGGTTTTGGTCGCTGCTCTGTGACATGAGGTGAGTATTGAGTAGAACTGACACTCAGAACAGCCAACTGCTGTTGTAAGTGGTGGACCTGTTTCCTTAACTCATGAACCTCTGAATCATCATTTTTTCAGTCTTTTTGATTGGTTTTTCTTTAGTATTAATCGCTAATGGTGAAGTAGAAACTGTTTGGTGCTCAACTCCACTTATTTGGGTTCTTAATTCTTGAAGCTCGGCCTTGAGTTCCTGGTAACTGATGTGCTGGCTCTTTCCTCTTCATGAAATTGAATGGCCTTGGCTTTTGCAGACATTCTGTGGTAAGCCAATTCACTCTCCTCCGCCTCACGTATTTCTTTCAACAGACTCAGGAAAGAAGGTGGGTGATTTTTTCTTTCTCTCAGCCTCAGTTGGATCAACATCATGTCAGAATTCACAGCCCCTCTAATCAGCTGCTCCACCCGTACTTTATCAACCATACTAAGGGCATACCCGGCGCTATGGGCGGGCCTTAGGGGGTCGGGCCCACCTACCGAGTGCCTGTGCCCCCCCTGTGCCCCCCTCTCCATGCAATTTGCATTTAATAAATTATTTTAAAAATAAAAATAATGTATTGAATAACTCATGCGGAGATTCCACTCCCAAAAACGTCGACTTCAGCTGTATTAAGAACATGAGTGGGACAGTTATTTTTATTACTCTTCTTAAGTTGCACCAGCCCTGACACAATGCTAAATCATAAAACAGATATGTACAATAACATGACGATGTCCTTTAATCGATTTAAATAGTTATTGATTTAGGTTTATGTGGTTGTTCAATTACGCCTTTATATTTGTATTGAATGTGAATGTAAATGGTCCAGGGGTAGAACTTTTGCCAAGCGTGCCAGAGGTTCTGGGTTCTAATAAATTTTTTTTTTTCATCAAAACTGATTATGTTTATCAGTGGTTGTATATCAGGCAGAGACAAAACATCTTCAGAACATTTTGTGTTTTAATTTCACCGGAATGAATAGAGTCTCTCCACAACGGATTGCACGCGCAAGTGCAAGTAGAGTGTAGAAAAAAAACACATTAGCCTATCCGCGCCAGCGGCAACGAGCATTTGAACAGTTGATTTAAAAAACACATTTCTGCGCTAGATCGTCTCTTATTTAAAAAACCAATGAAACAAATGCTCTGCTAGTTAACTGAAGATGTTTTGTTTATTTGTATTGGTACATTCGTGCCGGGATATGTTTCAAAAGTGGTGGGTACAACATCGATGATGGGGACATATCCCACCCGCAAATTATGCCTGGTACTTGAAATCGGCGTGAAACTGTTGTAGCAATAGTTGGTTTTTGTCCTATAGAAAAATTTATTGGATGTCATAATTAGGCCACCCCTACAATATTAAATGCCCGTCCATTGGTTTGTTTCTGCAGCCGGCTCTGCTAAGGGTCAGTCCATCTCATTTCCACTACTTTGTTGAGGGTCTTCTCCATCCTTTTCAGGAATTCAGACAAAGCCTCCCCCGTGCCCTGGCGCATAAGACGAAATTTGAAATACAAATCCTCACCAGACTCAGATGATCCAAAGGTGTTCTCCAATGCTTCCAAGTACTGCGCAGTAGAGGTCTTTTCGGGTGCTTCGACCCGAATTGACCCGAATCACTTCTTACCCGAACCCGACGTGCATAAATTATTTAAAAAAAAAGAAAAACCCGACCCGAGACAGACCCGATAAAATTAGACCCGAGTCCGACCCGACCTGACGCCATTTCCTTTAGAACCCAACTGGACCCAAACGTAAACGGCATTTACAGTGTGCACAGCCTGCAGCCCTGCGTTTCTCAAAAATGCGCTTAACATAGACGCACAAGTGCACGCTGAGTGCTAAAATGTCAATCACACATCACTGTAACCCTTTAAGTCCTATAACATTTGGCATAATGTTATTTACCGGACCACAATGATTAGAACCACCTCAAGGTAAAATTTACTGATGGCTGTTTTTAAAATAGATTTTCATTCAAATTCTACCAGTCATTGACTTTTACTAAAACTGTGTTATTTAGCCTACAAACCCATTGTTGCAAAGTTGTTTAGATAAAATGCGCTTAAAACAGGGCATTAGAACCACAATAGCAGTCAAATTGGACGTTCTGAATCAAATCTTAATATGGTAACGTTATTGCATCAACGCATTTAACTGCACGTCTTTTTTCCTTCTTTATCAACAATGATCACAAATCATTGTTGATAAGGATGACCCTGGATGTTTCTGTTCTACATATTCGTTTTCCCTCACCTTTTTCGCAATATCTGTTTTATCGTCTCCATGCTTGTCTGACAGTTTCACGTATTTTTAAAATTGATTGACAGGCCTGGCTAAACGACAATTCAAAAACTTGCATGTAGTCAAACATCCCTCCACATGATGGCGCACTAGTTCTTCTTTGCAAACGGAGGGGTTGGTTTTTGTGGAGCGAGCAACTGAGTAAATAAATGCTTATGCTTATATACCATTGCACGTAAAAGCGCAGATTCGCTCTCTCACTTAAAAAAGTCAGAACGGTCATAGAGTTGTTTTAAATGCTGCAATTTTGTTAAATGCCCAACATTGTTTAAAATAATTTGGGTCTTCTCGGGTCCATTTGGAAAAGGCATATTTATTTTAAAGTCCCCGTGAAATCAAAATTGAACCTATTTACTTTGTTAGCGCATATTACTAGTCTTGTGGTGAACAATTAATCCGTGCAAGTGAATATATATTAAAAAAATGTTTTACCTTAGTAATCTTTAATCAAAATCTGAAAAGTTACTTCCGGTCTGGAACGGTTTCTTTTTCTGATGACGTAGGTTTCACAGTTTGGGTGGGGAAACGCTTAACCACTCCCCTCAAACCGTTAGTTTGCTATGAGCGAGAGATGGAGAGGAGGAGCGCTAGAGTAAAACCCTGCCCTCTGTTCAATATTCCGTTTCACTTGGAAATACGTCACAGCACTGGAGAAAAATCGTTTGCAACTTCCGGTTCACGGGGGCTTTAAGTTACCCGAGATCCGAGGCCACTAATACCGAACCCGACCGGTGTCCGAGACACTCGTCGGAGTTTTGGACCCGAACCCGCTCGGGTCTCGGGTCGGACCTCGGGTTTTCGGATCCAAGTGGACCCAGTGAAGACGTCTACTGCGCAGCACTCGCTTCAGGATCAGAGAATCTGACCGCTCTTACAATGTCCATCGCCGGTCCCTTGAGGCTCTCCACAATTCGGCGTCTTTTTTATTTTTCGGGGCATTCACACTCTGTTATCAGCAGTCTGGCTTGGTCCATCCAATTTTCCATATTCTCCTCACCCATGGGGGTTGGAACTACAGCTGAAAAGGTGCACAGGCGTCAGTATGTGTTGTTGTCACTCGAGTGCTTTACGGTCTTTTCAAGCACCTCACCCATGGCGCATATGATTGACTCAGGGGAACTGTCAGTGGCACTGTGTGGAGATATCAAAGCATGTACATCGCTAAGAGACTTTCCTTCTTCCCTCAGGAACTTTGCAAACTTTTCCGTAAACCCTGCAGAAACATTGTCAGATGTAGATTCCGTGGTCTGCATTACTATGACTCTCCAGGGCTCTCTCATTTCTCCCCTGGTCACTTCAGGCAGTATGCGCTTTGGGTCAATGGCTTGTCTGCACTCACACAACACCAGGAGGTACTGTGAAGTGGGTCCTTCCTTCGTGTCCCTTACACGAACTCTCCCTAGCACTTTTACTGCTTCCATCATCACCTCTTCAATTTCAGCCACTTCGGTGTGAACAGGTACGGTTAACAGCTTTAAGGCATGGGTCTCTTCAATGCTAGCATCTTTGCACCAGTTGGCCAACTCTGCCTGGAGACTGGAGTCTTTTGTTTGAGCCATGTTAACACTTTATGCACTTTCCAGTTAATTACAGGGTGCTTTGAACTAACTTTCTTTATTTTTCTTCTTTCTTGCAGCAAACTATTGTGTGACTCACAGAGGGAGATCCCGGACGAGCCCCCACATTATGTAGCGCCCCCTACCTGTCCTTCTTGTAACTAGATAGAGAACAGCGCCCCAAATTCACTTACTATATGCCTACAGATGTTGAAGTTAGGCCCCTCTGGTGTCACTAAATGTAGTAAATTTGTATTTTAGAATTTAAATGATAAGCTCTACTCTCCTTGTACTATTTTACTCAAATTAAACCTCTCACCCCCTGATAAATGTCGTAAACCAACACTTTTAAAGAAATAACACAAGTAAAAGTACAGAACAAATAAAAGACTTAATTAGAATAGAATTGTTGACTATTAAATGTCTCAAGGAATTAATTTAAATATGTGAACCGTTCACACAATTAAATTCACATTAAATGGGTCACAATTCAGTCCCAGAAGGATAATAACTCTAATGCAAAAAGCACGGAAATTAGAATACCGGCCAAATAAACAAATTAGCCGAATACCTAATAAAGTAAAACCCAAGATAACTTACTAATTATAAACAGAAATACTCTGAATAATTCACCTTATCCATGCAATGTTCAACACAAAATACTCTGAATAAACAGTTGTGGGCCCACACACTCAACCAGTCATACACTCAACCCACCCCGTAGCTTATAACAAGTTGACTGAACACAAATAGCAAAGATCGAATGAAATACTAAAAATCAAGAGATACATTTAGTAAAATTCATTAATTGTAAGTTATACCCTAACAGTTTTTTGAGTCCAGAAACATAGGTAAAAAACGGTCAAACGGACAAAATATCAGAGCGCACTGTCAAAGCATTAAAGGAGCTGTATGTAAGAAATTTATTTCAAAATAATCATAAAATGGTCCTGATATGTCACTAGACATATCAAATCATGTTCATTTCAAATACTTATATCACTGACAGTAGTCCGGCCAGGATATTGTCATTTAAAAAGTGAAGTTGCAGCCCTCAACTGTCATTTTGTGTTTTGGTCTGATGCTCCACCCTCGACCGATCTACCAATCACAAAGTCAGTAGTGTTGCATCATTCGGGTTGCCAGCTCTGCTCTAGTTACCACAGCTGCAGATACACACGTGTGGGATTAAAAATGTTGGATCCTGTAGCCTATCTGGCAACCTTGAGTCAGGGGGGAGGCGTAGGGGATACACCGCTCTACAGTATTTTGAAACTGACTGCAGTACCAGTTTTGGCCACAATCTTACATACAGGTCCTTTAACTAAAAATGTGCATTTGTGAAAAAAAATGCATTTGTGACTTGCTCTTTTTTAGTTATTCTTGCGGATCCGTGGGAATGGTTATCGTTTTGAGAGCATTGTCATCCTTAACGCAAAAAAATTCAAAGGGAAAACATTTCAGTTTTTTGTACATCGTTGTTGTGTGAATGTAGCCTGCCTTCGTCATACTCATATTCTAGTGAGAAAATGAGTCTGAAACTCCTCTGTAGGGCTTTGATTATGAGGCGTGTCTTAACCGAACCAGGAAAAAAAAACTGCACTCAATTGCATAGTTGCACAGACCTACAACCAATCAGAGCAACGCAGTAAGTCAAATACTTTGCATAGCATAGTTGTCAACAACAGAACGTCTCGGTTACGGATGTGACGGAGATTGGGGGGGTTTCGCATAGAAAGCCAATCCTCTTCGAGTATTTAAAAACGAGCCAATGGCATGCAATGCCTTGGGGCTGCGGAAATTTGCATAGCGTACTCCGCCCTACTCCGTGAGTATAAAAGGAGGAAGTGAACGCAACCGCAGTATGTCTTCGCTGAGGAGCCAAGACTGAACTCGGCGTCTACCCAGCGATACAGCAGAAGTGGCAGGGAGACGTAACGTCTCCGTTCCCTACTCAGGGAACGAGGGTTACATCCGTAACCGAGACGTTCCCTTTCGTAGTCACTTCGAGTTACGTCAGAAGTGACGGAGATTGGGGGTCTGTGCCATCACGCCATCTTCAAGCGGTCTACCAGTGCCCTGCGAAAGTCTGGACCCCTGAGCCTTACCTCTTTTTTTTTTTACAGGGATCCCACTTTGACACAGGATTACCAAGGTACACTGGGAAACATATCCCGGGAGGGACATGCTACCAGATGCCTACCGAAGGGAGGACTTACAAATACGCATATGGCCGCATAGGAACGCATATGGAATCACTGGAGTACCAACCGCAGGTGGCTACTAAAATTTAACTCCAGGGGTGGCAGATGGCTTGCCAAGGGAAGACACATGCTCAGAGAGGCTTACAGTGGATAATACACATGAGACGGTTACCGTGGGGAACCGTGCACATGGAGGCCACTAGCCAGCATCCAGAGCAACAGCAGTGGTGCCCGCATCGTCGGTGCTGGAGGACTCAAGACTTCAATGGAAGAACTGAGGAGATATCGCACTTATCCAGTCCGGGGAGTGGAATGGCGAGCAAGCGAAGACACCTAAGCGGGTCCAGTACTGGCGGAAGCGAGTACGTGAGAGGACACCGGCTCAATTCGCAGATTATAGAATCTGGCGAAGGTGTTGGGTGTCGCCCAGCCTGCAGCTCTGCAGATGTCTGTTAGCGAGGCGCCGTGCGCTAGAGCCCAAGAGGAGGCCACACTCCGAGTGGAATGGGCCGTCACACCAAGGGGGCACGGACGGCCTCGCTGCTGGTAAGACAAAGCAATGGTGTCCACTATCCAGTGGGACAACCGTTGCTTTGAGAGAGCCCTTCCCTTCTGGCTCCCCCCATGACAGACAAAGAGCTGGTCTGAGGTCCTGAAACACCGCGTTCTGTCGACGTAGGTACGGAGGGCGCGTACCGGACAGAGCAGTGCCAAGGCTGGGTCTGCCTCCTCCAGGGGCAGCGCTTGCAGGTTCACCACCTGGTCCCGGAAGGGAGTGGTGGGAACCTTGGGCACATATCCAGGCCGGGGTCTCAGGATCACGTGAGAGTAAGCCGGCCCGAACTCCAGGCACGCTTCGTCAACGGAGAATGCGTGCAGGTCCCCCACCCTCTTCGTGGACAGGAACTTTAACTCTACTGATTGCAAAGGCTCAAAGGGATGCTTCTGCAGAGCACTTAGAACTACCGAGAGGTCCCAAGAGGGTACGAGGGGAGGACGAGGCGGATGTAGCCGCTCCCCTCAGGAACCTGATGACCAGGTCGTGCTTCCCTAAGGACTTACCTTCCACTGCTTCATGAGAAGCGGCAATGGCCGCGACGTAAACCTTAAGGGTGGAGGGCGACAGCCTGCGCTCCAACCCTTCTTGCAGGAAAGAGAGCACGACTCCGATCGAACATCTCCGGGTGTCTTCTCCGCGAGAAGAGCACCAGTTGACGAAGAGGTTCCACTTCAACGCATAAAGGTGTCTCGTGGACGACGCTCTAGCGGAAGTGATGGTCGCCGCCACCGCAGGTGGCAGCAAACTCAAACCTGCCTCCCGAGTTCCCCGTCTCTGAGTGAGTAGATCTTGTCTCAGAGGAATAGGCCAAGGAGGTGCTGTCGCGAGGAGCATGAGTTCGGAGAACCACGTCTTGGTGGGCCAATAGGGGGCTACCAGCAAGACCTGCTCCTCGTCCTCCTTGATCTTGCACAACACCCGTGCAAGAAGGCTCACTGGGGGAAACGCATACTTGCGTGGGCCCTGCGGCCAGCTGTGCGCCAGTGCATCTGAGCCGAGCGTACCCTCGGTCAGGGAATAAAACTGGGCGCAGTGGGATGAGTCCCGGGAGGCGAACAGATCTATCTGTGCCTCCCCGAACTGGTCCCAAATCAGCTGGACCGTCTGGGGATGGAGTCGCCATTCGCCGGAGATAGGGCGGAGCCGTGACAGCTCGTCGGCTGCCAGGTTCCGGTCTCCTGGAATGTATAGTGCACGAAGGGACCTCAGGTGCTTCTGACTCCATAACAAGAGGTGGCGGGCGAGCTGCGACAACCGGCGTGAGCGTAGACCCCCCTGGTGGTTGATATATGCTACTGCCGTGGTGTTGTCTGAGCGGACAAGCACATGTTGACCCCTGAGCAACGCTCGAAAGCGGTGCAGGGCCAGGCGTACTGCCAGCAGCTCGAGGCAGTTGATGTGCATGAGGCGCTGGGGTCCTGTCCAGGAACCCGCGGCTGCATGCCCATTGCACATGGCACCCCAACCCGTGGTAGATGCATCCGTGGAGACAACGAGATGCCTGGAAACCTGCTGAATAGGGACGCCGGTCCGTAAAAAACTGAGGTTCGACCACGGGAAGAAAGTTCGGCGGCACGCTGGAGTCACTGGAACTTGGAGCGAGCCGCGATGCCACGTCCACCTCGGGACTCGATCGCGAAGCCACAGCTGAAGCGGTCTCATATGAAGCAAACTGAGCGGCGTTGCCGCGGCCGCGGATGCCATATGCCCCAGGAGCCTCTGAAATAGTTTCAGTGGAACCGCACTCTTGCCCTTGAACTGTCGAAGACAAGTCAGCAGTGAGTGCGCGCGCTCGCTCGTGAGCTGCGCGGACATGGCGACCGAGTCTATCTCCATGCCGAGAAAAGAGATCCTCTGCACGGGGCAAAGTTTGCTCTTTTCCCGGTTTGCCCGGTTGAGACGGGCTAGGTGCCGGAGCACCAGGTCTCTGTGTTCGCAAACCTGTTCTCGAGAGTGAGCCAGTATCAGCCAGTCGTCGAGATAGTTCAGGATGCAAACCCCGTGTTCGCGAAGGGGAACAAGGGCTGCCTCGACGATCTTCGTGAAGACGCGAGGGGACAGAGCTAACCCGAATGGGAGAACCGTGTACTGATATGCCTGGCCCTCGAAAGCAAACCGAAGAAACGGTCTGTGTCGAGGCAAAATGGAGACATGAAAGTACGCGTCCTTCAGGTCGATCGCTGCAAACCAATCCTGAAGCCGAACGCATTCGAAAATGCGTTTGGCTGTGAGCATCTTGAACGGTAGTCGATGGAGAGAACGGTTCAAAATGCGCAGGTCCAGGATCGGTCGTAACCCACCGGTCTTCTTGGGGACAATGAAGTAGGGGCTGTAAAACCCGGACCTCATCTCGGCTGGAGGGACCGTCTCGATTGCACCCTTCGCCAGCAGGGTCGCAATCTCCGCTCTCATGACCGGGGCATTGCCACCGACCATCGTGGAGCGAATTCCCCTGAAACGGGGAGGAGACCGTGCGAACTGAATCGCGTAGCCGAATCTGATCGTTCTGATGACCCAGCGGGACAGCCCGGGAAGCTCTAGCCAAGCTTCCAGGAAGTGTACCAGCGGGGTCATCCGAACCACAGACGTCCCCCCGGAGGGGCAGCGAGGCGGGTCGACCGGCATGCACGCAGGAGTTACCCCGCCCGGATGCACCGTCGAAGCCCGCTCCCCCACAGAAGAAACCAGGGAAGGCAGAGCGTTCCTCGGGGGTCTGTTCTGCCGGGGGTCTGGCGACAGAGGGGGAAGGGAGTAGCGTAGTCGAGGGACGACACACGCTCCCTTCCGCACCCTCAGAGACAGAGAGGAATGAGTGGGCTGACGCACTGGGACGTCGAGCCCACCCATGCCGGTCTGTGTGCTCAGTGATGATGTCAAGTCTTTCTTTAACCAACTCAGGGTGCTGCCCACCCGTGGGTGAGCAGCGGGGAGCTGAGAACAAAAGATTCTCCCCCGGCCCTCCACCGGGGGAAGGAGGGGGCCTGCTACCGCCTCCTGGGAAAAACTCGATTTCATCACTGAGCAGCCCGTCTCAGGGACGTCGCTTTGCCTGGCGTTTAGCGGGGCATGCGGCCTGAGGGGGCTGTGACGCCTGCCTGCGGCCTCCTCCACGCCGCGGCCCGGATGAAGGCTGCTGCTGGGGCTGCGTGGGAGGGAGGGGAGCCGCAGGGGGACGTCCTCGGCGGCGAGCAGAGGGGGGCGTCTGTACCGACGGCTGGGTGGAGGCAGCAGCTGGCCGTCGGGGCAGAATATATTTAATCGCCTCTGTCTGCTTCTGGGCAGTCGAGAACTGCTGGGCAAAGTCCTCGACCGCACCGCCGAAAAGGCCAACCTGGGAGAGTGGGGCGTTGAGCAGACGAGTCCGCTCGGCGTCCCGAGTGTCTGCCAGGTTGAGCCAGAGATGACGCTCCTGGACCACACTGGTGGCCATCACCTGACCAACGGAGCGAGCGGCCACCTTCGTCACCCGGAGAGCAAGGTCAGTGGCGGCTCGCAGATCCTTAAATGCCGTTTGGTCAGTCCCGCCCTCGTGCATATCTCTGAGCAGCTTCGCTTGAAAAACCTGCAAAGTGCTCATCGCATGCAAAGCGGAGGCCGCCTGTCCCGCCGCTTTATAGGAACGCACCGCCATAGCAGACGAGAACCTACAGGCTTTGGATGGGTGCTTAGGAGGACCACGGGAGGAGGCGCTCTGTGGACACAGTTGCATCGCAACAGAGCGCTCCACCGGGGGCAACCCAGTGTACCCGCGGGTGGCCCCACCATCGAGGGGAGGAAAGGCGGGGGAGACTAGACTCCGCATGCAGCTCGGGGAAGAAAGGCACTGGAGTCGGCCGTGGCCTTGCGGCGGCAGCTTTGTCCAGAAACCAATCATCCATCCGCGAGAGATCGGGGCAGGGCGGAGGGTTCCACTCTAACCCGATACTCCCAGCGGCTCGAGACAGCATGGCCGTCAGCTCGGGATCAGACACGGGCAACGCTGGCACTCCCGAGGGAGGCAACGCAGCCGCATCCTCATCTCCCGAGGAATCAAGCCCGCCTTGTGATGCTGTGATTGACATCGCATCATCATCTGGAGCGCCGCACGAAACTGCCGGCGCCCCCGAAGAGACAGCCAACTGAATCGAACTGGCGCTCGCTGGCTCTGCCACTGAGGCGGGAGGTGTGGCCCGAGGAATCGTCGGGGCTTTATTCCACACCGTCACCGTCAGATCACCGGGCCCCCGAGTCGACGAGCTTCTCGTGGAAGAAGCTGATCGAGTGGCGGGGACCGGGACTCTCACTTTTGTCAGATCATTGAGTCTCGACCTCAGTGTAGATATGGTCATGTTCCCACAGAAGGAACATGAGTCATCCACGAACGCTGCTGCTGCATGCTGAATACCCAGGCATACAGAGCAGCGATCGTGACCATCAGATGACGATATGAATCGACCACACCCAGAAGAGCACGGGCGAGCCATCTTTAAAAAGACGTGCCGCGTGCAGCTCTTTCAATGAGAGGAGGAAATTCACTCTTTAATGCTGAGGCGACCAGGGAGAAGCGCAAAGTCTGGCAGACCACTGCTCAGATCGCAGGCAATGCAGAAACTCGCTGGGTACCACCGTCACACCAACACTGAAGAGGACGCTCGTCTCGAAGAGTCTTGAAACAGTGAGAATGGCTCTCAGGAGTGAAGAGTTCTCTTGGCTCCGAAGCGAAAACATACTGCGGTTGCGTTCACTTCCTCCTTTTATACTCACGGAGTAGGGCGGAGTACGCTATGCAAATTTCCGCAGCCCCAAGGCATTGCATGCCATTGGCTCGTTTTTAAATACTCGAAGAGGATTGGCTTTCTATGCGAAACCCCCCCAATCTCCGTCACTTCTGACGTAACTCGAAGTGACTACGAAAGGGAACTTACTTATTTTAGAAGTAAAATAACGAGTGTTGCTTCTTTCACTTGGTCCTGCGACCAAAGGAGAAACAACACTTGGAGTGCGACCAAAGGAGAAACAACAACGACCACAGGCTTTTCATTACGTCCCATCTTCTTAGCGACCGTCAGAGCCAGCTGATAAGTCACACTTTTGCTGAATATCTTTCCGATCGACGAATCCATTGATTGCAGTTTTCTGTTTGTATATTAAAATTAATGCGCTGTTGATTTATTTTACAACAGACGCGACAGTGGAATCTATACATCTCAATTCTCCATCTGCAGTCATCTCTGAGGGAAACCAGTTAACTTAAGCGCTCTTTGATAACGTGATGATTATGTCCCTGCAGATCATCTGTCCATCATCGTATAAAGCCCGCCCTGGTAATTTGATTGGCACGAACATTTTTTGGCTGTTCATAATTACTCCTCAATGGATCGAGTCCAGACCGAACTTCCCGACCAAAAAATGTTGTGGGCGGAGTTCGGGCTGGCATCCAGGCTATGTAAACTCCTGACAGATACCACATGTAGATATCTACTGTATGGGAATTTGAGATCTATTGCGAAATTAAAAGCATTTTTAACAGTAAAAGATTTAGAGATAGTGATCCATGCCTTCATTACATCTAGGCTGGATTATTGTAACTCGCTGTACCTTGGGGTGGCTAAGTCTTCCTTATCCCGCCTACAAATGGTACAAAACGCTGCCGCCAGGCTTCTTACTGGTACTCGAAAGAGGGAACATATTTCGCCTGTTCTTGCTTCGCTTCACTGGTTGCCAGTCGAATACCGTGTCAAGTTCAAGGTATTATTATATGTGTTTAAGGGGTTAAATGGTCAGGCGCCCCAATACATTGTTGACCTTCTCCACAGGAAGTGTTCTAGACCTTTAAGGTCATCGAACAAGTTGATGCTTACTATGCCACGATCTAGACTGAAATTAAAAGGGGATCATGCTTTTTCGGTCGCTGCTCCACGTTTGTGGAATGATTTGCCGGATCATGTAAGGCTGTCTCCCAGTTTTAAATCATCACTAAAGACTTTTTTTTCTCTTTGGCGTTTGGTCAAATGTAATTTTATAATGTGCTTTATGATGTGCTTATGTTATGTTTATGTTGGTTGGAGTATTTATGTATTTCATATTTTTTGAACTGACTGTACGGCACTTTGGTCAGCAGTGGCTGTTTTAAACGTGCTTTATAAATAAAAGTGCCTTGCCTTGCCTTGCCTTGGGAACCACATGCGTCACATTCATATATCTCAGTTTTCACATCTCACACTACAATGAAAACAGCATTTTTAAATGGATCCGCTTGATTAGTGTGGACATAGCCTAATGTAATTAAAGTATGCTCCATTAGGACGGCTGTGTTAACTCGACTGATTCATTACTGCTATTTATTGACATAGTAACAAATGATTCTAAACTTGTCGGGCTGTTTTCAAAGGATCCACAAGGGTGAAATACCCATGAAATTGCATTCAAAACCAATTTTTCTTTTGCAATGTTACATTTCTTTGAGTGGAACAGGATATTCAACGGATATTCATCAGGGGAAGTGTCTCTGGTGACTATTACATTTCACTGCGAGAAGACATTGCAAAAAAAGCTTTCTTTGAAATCATGCACAATAAAACCAGAAACCTTTCATGTTGACGAGAGTCCCAGAAGCCTGTGCGCTCCAGTAATGACTACTTTTTTTGCCATTCACTTTTCCAATAGCAATTTCCTGCTTAAGAAATTGTAATCATTAAATGCACTGTGAATGTGCAGTGCAACGTCAACAATGTTAAAGTCGGATCTATCATGAGGGAAACCAACCAAAAAGGTAAACTGATTCATCTGTGTTTTGAAGAAAAAGCTTCTGCAACAAGCTGTTTAAATTATTGCATGCTATTCCTTAAAGAATAAATAAAGATTTACTTTTAATCAATTGTATGTTCAGTGTGCACTACCATTCAAAGTTTACGGGTTGGTTAGATTTTTTTTTTTTTTAAGTCTCTTATATGCTCACAATTCATTTTATCAAAAATACAGTAAAAACTCAAAATAACTGTTTGTTATTTGAAATTGTGATGATTCCTGTCTGTTTCCCTTGTCTTGTGTGAACTTTTGCTATTTCCTGTTCCGTGCCATGTTTTGTTAGCCTGGCTGCGCCCTCCTACGCACTTCCGCTCAATTTCATGAAATGAAATGAACTAGAGTCTGGTTGAACCAGGCTAATGTTTTGTAGTCCTTTGTAGTTTTTCTTGTTGATGAGTTCCCCCAGGTGTTTCTGATTAACCACGCCCCCTTGTTACCTTGTTTAGCTTGTTTGTCTGTGTATTTAAACCTCTGTGCTTCAGTTGTTGGGTGTCGGTCGTTGTTATGCTGTTTCTAGTTTCCTGGGGTCTGTTTCAGAAAGGAGGTTAAGTGAAAACTCTGAGTATGTTAACCCTGAAATGAGGGAAACTCTGGGTTTTCCGTTTCAGAAAGGGGGGTATATCAAACCCGAGAAAGCAGAGTAAGTCAAGCCCGTTTCTGAAAGAGAGGTAACTTATACTCAGAGTCAGTTACCATGGTAACTTACTCTGTGAACCTAACCTGGTCGGGAGCAGGTTTTCTTCAGTAAACCCAGAGTTTCTTGCGGTCTCCTCTCCTTTTTTAAAGAGGAAGTGCTGTTTAAACACCAACACTAAAATGTATACACATTCTTTAAGGAATATATATATATATATTGTTTGTCCATGGTTTAATTGACTAAATCTGTTTTGCGGCACTTTGCCAAAAAATAAAAGGATTAAAACATTTGCTAAACTTTTATTTGATTACCACTGTTTTGGATAATATATTTCTATTAAATCATTGAAAAAATTGTAATAAAATTTAATTATTCATGTTATTCAAATTATTCATGATAAAAAATAAGATGTCAATCATAATCATAATCAATTATTGAAGTTAGTTGATATTATGTTTTATTGAACAAATGTTTAATTTATTTAACTGTCATTTTAACTGATGAAAATAATAACCGTAATTTAATAATGCAGTTTACATATTTAACAATTGTTTAATACCATAAACCGTGATATTTTCTGAGACGGTTCTCATACTGTGAAACTCTCATACGTTACAACCCCACATGGGGGAGTCCCCCACCCCACCCCCGCTGTTAAACAAGTTACTCAGCAACTTTTACTCATGTTTTAAATTAACTACTTTTTACTTGAGTAGATTTTTTAGACTGGTATTTTTACTTTTACTTAAGTAAAAATGTATCAAAGTAATAGTAGACTACTTTAGGTTGAATAACATTCTTCCAGTTTCACCTCTGATATTATAACAGTTACTCTAAAATAGTTATGAATTATTAACAACAAATGACATCTTCAACGGTGTAGTTAGATTAATGTAATAATTACTATCTCTAGAAAGTACATATTACTAAATCCTATATCAACCTCAACCACTTGATTAATACAAGGAGGAGAGACAAGAAACTGCACTTTTAATGCTTTCAAATTAACAATATACAATTGCATGAATTATTCTTGAATATAATTATATAAAAATATACTTTTTAAAAATGTATGCTAAATCCACTATTGTTTTATACTGAATTGGTCTATAGTTTATGCAGTAGCCTATTTAATGTAATTGCATCATATTTTATTTTAAATTAAAGAAGAATTAAGAGTAATCCCTTTAATTAAATTACAATATTTAGATTACTTGGTAATTAATTATACCCAACACCTCTTTTTGTCTGGCGCTGTTGCCATGGTGACTCGTAATATCTGCGCTCCATTGATAATGGCTTTTTATAGCTGTGGTGCACGCGCTTAACTCAGAGTTGATTGAACTAACTCATTTCAGCTGTTCTGTAACCGAAAACTCGGAGTTTCTCATCTCAGGGTAAGTTCAAGCTTTAAAGTTGGTTGAACCTCCTTATTGAAACGGGCCCCTGTTCTGAGTACCCTGTTCTGAGTTTACCCTGGTTTATTTATTTATTTGTTTGTTTGTTGGATTATTAAAGTGCTTGCGATTGGATTCCACCTCTGTTTCCTTCTTGCCGTATCATAACAAAATCATTTTAAAATGTAATTTATTCCTATGATGGTAAAGCTGATTTTCAGCATCATTACAATCTTTAATCACATGATCCTTCAGAAATCATTCTAATATGCTGATTTAGTGCTCAAGAAACATTTATTATTATCAATGTTAAAAACAGTTGTGCTGCTCAATATATTTGTTTAAACCATAATAACCAGACCCTAACTTCACGCAAAGCACTTTTCCACATCGAAGACCGTTTTAATAAATATGAATGTTGGCATGGATTTCAGTGTATGCACAATCTAAGATCAAATCTGTGCATACGCACACTGTAGAAATGAGGCTCAAGAGTCCTAACAACTACAGGTGTTGTAGATAATCACATTAACTATGGAAAGTAGCCTAAGTTCATGCTTTCTTTTAAATAAATGCCAGATGGGTTGATATTTTGTTATCTAATGCAATGACATTTAAAACTTTTAAAGTGTATAAATACCTTGTGTAAATGCATCAGAAATCAGAATACAAGTCCTTGAATGAGCTCCAATTGCCAGAAAGCCTTTTATTCAAAGCAGTTATTGATCTTAAAACGAAAATATCTCCTGAAGGACCAGAGAAATACGACAACATAATAAGAACAAGCACTTTTAATCATTGCCATAGCCAAGATCATACCTGCAGGACAATTTAGATGGTCTGTATCACCGCCTCAAGCAAATGAAAGAATGAAAACGGCTGATATTAATGATTCCATCACACACACACACACACACACACACACACACACACACACACACACACACACACACACACACACACACACACACACACACACACACACACACACGACGTGAGCAGGAACAGCTGTGACTTGGGACACTAATAATATCAAGGTCACGGAAATTAACTTTCCTGGAATAATACATTCGATGGACGATGGCAAAGGAAAATCCAGGGTTTTTAGAATGCTTGGAACACATCTGTGTTTTATGGCAATGAATTCAACCAGCTAAAAAGAAGAGGAAGGAGCTCCATGTGAGATTTGGCTAATGTATATGGTTCAGTGCTACATGAGCTTCTTTGGGCAGCATTGGATTTTTTTTCTCTGTACCAATGTCAATAACAAATTTAGCAAAAGCCTACTTAGGAGATTTGCAATTTAGGTTCATGACTCCAGAATTCAGCACTACATGGCAATGCTTAGAGGTTGGAATAATGGAAGGATGCACCATTTCTCCACTGGCTTTTACCATGGCAATGGAAGTAATCATAAGGGCATTAAGGTGGGTAGTAGGAGGAGAGCGCTTGGCTTCTGGGATGCGACTACCACCAATTAGAGCATACATGGATGCAGGGGTGGAGTGGGACCAAAAAATATACCGGGAAATTCCGTAGACCACCGGCCCTTGTCGCCGGCACGATTTTAATAGCCGATAGCATTTACAGTTTTACTGATTTAAAAGGAACTTTGTTGTACTAGTATGCTGGAGTAAAGTTCGTAAATGGTCGTTCTTTCCCATAGTAATTTCTAGAACTATGTTGGGTGGACTCTGTGCCTCTAGGGGGGTTCGGGGGCATGCTCCCCCGCAAGAAAATTTTGGACATTTTAAGGTTAAATGCATCAATCTCGTGCTCTCTGAGAGATCGAAATTAAGAGCTTCAACCCATGAACTGCTCGTTGAACAAAGAAAAAACATTATTTTGTACCGGGACAATAAAGAGGGCTCAAACATCTTTTTAGTTATGAGAGTCTCAGTCTGCATTACAATATCAATGGTATTTTAGGATGCCAAACAATTATTATAATAATGTAATAATGATTTATAATTATTCCTATGACGTACTGTAAAATCCATTTATAGCCTATAAATGTACTATGTTGTGGTGAATGCAAGATACATAATTCACCTTTGTTAAGCGTAGTTCTATACACTGTTGGTTGTAAACACAGCACTCTGTTCTTCACGACTGTTAAGGGATCGCGTTCCCTTTAAATGCTCTGAACGTGTGTTCACGTGGGACGCATGTCAGCGCCATTTGCTATTATTATGTTTTCTTTCTAATAATAAACAACACACGCATTCGTGTGCTCAAAGTGAGAAGTTGTCTGTCGCAATTTACTGCAATTTCCACACTGGTGACCCCGACATTAGTCTGCTGGACGTATCCAGAGACACGACACGACCATGACCGCGAACGCTGTCACGCTTAAACTCCCCGAATTCTGGGAATCGTCAGCATCTGCATGGTTCGCCCAGACTGAAGCGCAGTTCGCGTTACGTGAGATCACCGCGGATACAACGAAATACTACTATGTTGTGTCGGCTCTCGGAAATTCAACAGCATCCAGAGTGGTGAGCCTTCTTACAAATCCTCCCGAAAATGAGAAGTATGCAGCACTCAAAGCCCACCTATTGAAAACGTTTGAATTGACGGACACTGAGAGAGCCAACAGGCTTTTCTCACTTCAAGGACTGGGTGACAGCAAACCGTCTGAGCTCATGGACCGCATGCTGGATCTTTTAGGTGAGCACAGACCAGATTTTCTATTCACACAGTTATTTCTGCGTCAGCTACCTACCCAAGTGAGAGCTGCATTAGCTAACACCACAATCACTGACTGTCGGAGACTGGCTGAAGAGGCCGATAAATTTTTTCTGGCGAGTCAAGGACATTGTGCGGCCGCGTTTTTTCCCGTGCACGTTGCTACGGTGACGGGGGACGATTCCACACTCATCGGTGCAACCACTTCTCGTCGGCAGCAGTCTTCTGGCCCCCAACAGCTTTCAGGCTTGTGTTTTTATCATGCAAAGTTTGGAAGTAAGGCTACCAAATGCCGTTCACCATGCAGTTTTGGTGGTTTGGGAAACGCCAGGGCCGGCGCTCAGTAGTGGCCATGAGTGTCGGCCGCGTAGACAGGCTGCTTTTCATCCGTGACAGCATCTCCGGACGCCGCTTTCTGTGTGACACGGGAGCACAGAGGAGCATCCTGCCTGCATCCCGTTTGGACATGGTGGCCGACAGCCACGGCCCCCCTATGGAAGCTGCCAATGGTAGCCCCATCCGCACATATGGAACGAGGTACGTCGAATTGTGTTTCGAAGGACAGCAGTTCGGCTGGGATTTTGTTACAGCAAAGGTAGCCATCCCCCTCCTCGGTGCTGATTTTTTGTGTGCACATGGATTGTTGGTGGATGTTAAGAACCACCGTCTGATTGACGCCGTTACGTTCTGTTCATATACGTGCACGCTCAGCGAGGCCGACTCCATACGACTGTCTAGCATGCTTTCAGCTTCCGATGATTTCCACCGACTACTGGCCAGTTTCCCGGCCCTCACTCAGCCCACTTTCTCTGCATCTGCCGTCAAGCATGGTGTGGAGCACCATCTCGCCACTTCTGGCCCACCCGTCTACGCCCGTGCTCGGCGCCTTGACCCGACCAAGCTGGCCGTTGCAAAGGCTGAGTTTGCGAATATGGAACGTCTGGGTATAGTCCGCCAATCCGACAGCCCGTGGGCGTCACCCCTCCACATCGTCCCCAAACCGGGCGGTGGCTGGCGGCCGTGTGGTGACTACAGGCGGCTTAATGAAGTAACGACACCTGACCGATACCCTGTCCCGAACATACAGGATTTTTCTGCACACCTGGCTGGAAAGATGATTTTTTCCAAAGTGGACCTCATCCGGGGATACCATCAGGTGCCAGTACACCCACGGGACATTCCCAAAACGGCAGTGATCACGCCATTTGGGCTTTTTGAGTTCCTGCGCATGCCGTTCGGCCTTAAAAATGCTGCCCAATCTTTTCAGCGCCTCATGGACTTTTCATGTTTTGCGGGACCTGCCTTTCCTTTTTGTGTACTTGGATGACATCCTGGTAGCGAGCACGTCCAAGTCTCAGCACCTGGCACACCTCCGAACCCTTTTCGAGCGGCTTAGCCAACATGGATTAATTGTCAATCCCGCCAAGTGCCAGTTCGGTCTCTCCACCATCGACTTCCTGGGACACAGAGTCACTAAGGACGGGGCAGTCCCCCTCCCATCAAAGGTGGAGGCAGTCACACAGTTCCCACGTCCGCTCACTGTCAAATCCCTGCAGGAGTTCCTTGGGATGGTGAATTTTTACCACCGCTTCATTCCTCGGGCTGCTCAGCTCATGCGGCCCTTGCACGAGGCCTTGAAAGGTAAACCCAAGCAAGATGTGGACTGGACTGATAGCAGGGACGAGGCATTTGCTGCCACTAAGGCTGCCCTAGCGAACGCCACCATGCTGGCACATCCTTCTCCTACAGCCCCCATCGCCATCACCTCGGACGCCTCAGACTACGCTGTGGGTGCTGTTTATGAACAGTGGGTAGGTGGGGCCTGGCAGCCGCTGGCTTTCTTTAGCCGTCAGCTGCGCCCCTGTGAGCGGAAGTACAGCACTTTCGATCGGGAGCTGCTGGGTCTCTACTTAGCCATCAGACACTTTCGTTCAATGCTGGAAGGCCGACATTTCACTGCTTTTGTGGACCACAAGCCACTAACTTTTGCCATGGCCAAGGTAGCTGAGCCGTGGTCCGCCCGCCAGCAACGTCAACTGTCCTACATTTCAGAGTTCACCACGGACTTGCAGCACGTTGCTGGTAAGAACAACTGTGTGGCGGATTGCCTATCACGAGCTGTGGCAGGAGCAGTCCATCTTGGTTTGGATTACGAACGCATGGCGGCGACTCAGTCCACAGACCCGGATGTGCAACTCCTGAAGACCTCAAATACAGGGCTGCAGATCGAAGACGTGGTTTTTGGTGATGCTGGCACATCTCTTTAGGTAGTCCCCGGCCGGTCGTTCCCTCAGGATGGAGACGACAAGTTTTTGATGCCATCCATGGTCTCTCCCACCCAGGTTCAAAAGCGTCACAGAGACTGGTTGCAGCAAAGTTCGTTTGGCACGGTCTCAAGAAGGATGTTAGGGACTGGGCTAACACCTGTGTTGAGTGCCAACGTGCCAAAGTACACCGCCACACTAAAGCCCCGTTAGAGACTTTCCCGGTTCCTGAGAGGCGTTTTGACCATGTAAACGTGGACCTGGTTGGTCCTCTGCCCTTCTCTCATGGTTTCACGTATCTGTTAACCATGGTTGACAGGACCACCCGTTGGCCTGAGGTTGTGCCACTGACGTCAGTGGCGTCCGTCGAGATGACACGGGCATTTATTGCCACCTGGGTTGCCCGTTTCGGCACCCCTTCGGACATATCCTCTGACCGAGGTGCGCAGTTCACGTCTGAGCTGTGGGGCGCTGTCGCACGGAGCCTCGGAGTAAAACTCCACCACACGACCGCATATCATCCGCAGGCTAACGGACTCTGTGAACGTTTTCATAGGGCAATGAAGGCTGCCCTGCGTGCCAGCCTCAAAGACAGCAACTGGGTCGACAATCTCCCGTGGTTGATGTTGGGCATCAGGACTGCACCTAAGGAGGACCTTCAGTCCTCATCCGCTGAGCTTGTTTATGGACAGCCGTTGCGGGTGCCAGGGGATTTCGTCCCTAACACCACAGTTCCCTGGTCTGCTACTCTTCAGCGATCTACTCTATTGGACAATGCGAGGCTTTTCGCACCTGTCCCAACTTCCTGTCACGGCCTCCCTCAGTCGCACATTCCTACTGGTCTTCAGACGGCTGACTATGTTTTCATTCGCCACGATGCCCACAGGGGACCGCTACGCCCACCCTACGAGGGCCCGTTCCGGGTTCTGGAGACAGGGGACAAACATTTTGTGGTGGACAGGGGTGGCAAACCGGAGCGACTCTCCATTGATCGCCTTAAGCCCGCTCACTTGGACATAGCTAGGCCTATTGACCTGGCTCAGCCCCCACGACGTGGACGGCCTCCTGCTCTGCCCCCACCCCTTGCTCCCCTACCTCCCACACTCAGTGCCCCACACCCGTGTCATAACGGGACGCAGGTTGCAGTGGGGTCTCCTCGACCTCCGGCACAGCGCAGCCGTTGTGGCCGGCTAATACGCCCACCTCCCCGTTGACTGTTTAGTTCTTTTCCTGATACGGTGAATTCTGGGGGGACGTGTGTGGTGAATGCAAGATACATAATTCACCTTTGTTAAGCGTAGTTCTATACACTGTTGGTTGTAAACACAGCACTCTGTTCTTCACGACTGTTAAGGGATCGCGTTCCCTTTAAATGCTCTGAACGCGTGTTCACGTGGGACGCATGTCAGCGCCATTTGCTATTATGTTTTCTTTCTAATAATAAACGACACACGCATTCGTGTGCTCAAAGTGAGAAGTTGTCTGTCGCAATTTACTGCAATTTCCACAATGTAAATGAGTATTTCAAAAGTATATTTTAACCTACATTACACTAATATAGGAAAATTAAAATACTTTTGTCCTAATTTCTTCACTTGCAAGAAATAAACCCTTGAGCTTTTATTTAGGAGAAAACACCAGCAGCCTGATGATGATCGCGTGAGCAAAGTAATCACGCAGCACAAACTGGATGCTATTCTAATGTCAGTTATTATAATGGCGCAACGCCATATCATGGTTTCAATTTTAGTTTGTTGGCAAAATATAATGCTAGAGACCTTAATGTTAGGTTTTACATTTAACATCTTTACATATCTGTGTTGGGAAAAGGGAGAAGAGAGAGTTCGGCAAGGCGGACTCGAACTTGCGTTAAGCGCATCAAAAAGCTGTTTTCAAGTATTTTACGCCCTACGACCTACGCCACTGAGGCTGTTTCAAGACGGGTTTCGTTTTGCTGTAAAGACAGGCACTTAGTGCAAATATATACTCCGTTATATAAAATGTAAAAAAAAAAAAAAAAAAAGAAGTTTTCTTCCCTTAGCTTGGGCCATGGCGAACTTCCAATAAATACATTTTATCCAGACCGGGCCGGCCCTCGCGGCCTCGAAACATCACCGGCCCACCGGGAAAACTCCCGACTCTCCCGATTGCCACTCCGCTACTGCATGGATGACATGACAACCCTAACTACAACAGTAGCCTGCACTAATCGGTTGTTGGGTAAGTTAACCAATTATATTGAATGGGCATGAATGCAATTTAAGCCCTCTAAATCAAGGAGCATCTCGATAGTTAAAGGAAAGGTAGAAGATAAAATATTCTTCATTAATGGTGAAGCAATACCAACAGTTTCTGAGAAGCCAGTGAAGAGTCTTGGGAGATGGTATGATGGGGATCTAAAGGACACAGTTCAAGTGGGAGAAGTTAGACGACAAGCAGTGGAAGGGTTGAAGAGCATAAACAGCTGTGCTCTACCAGACAAACTAAAACTGGTGCTTTCAGTTTGGTCTACTGCCATGGTTGCTGTGGCCACTGACCGTGTACAAGGTTTCTTTGTCAACAGTGGATAAGCTGGGAGCATTAATATGTTCATACATCAGAAAATGGTTGGGAGTTCCACGCTGCCTCAGCAGAGTGGGACTTTATAGTAAAGGAATATTGCAGCTGCCAGTCTCTGCTTTAACGGAGGAGTTTACGTGTGCCAGGGTCAGACTGGAAAGGACCTTAGTTGAGTCACGTGACAAATGTGTGAGGGAGGCACCACCTGTGTTAAAAACTGGAAGAAAGTGGTCAGCAAAGAAATCTGTGGCAGAGGCAAAGGCTGCCCTTCACATGGGTGATATCATGGGACAGGTACAGCATGGAAGAGGGGGTTTTGGGCTCAGTTTAGCTCCTCATAAATGGTACAAGGCAGGCCCAGCTCAAAGGAGGAAGCTGGTAGTCAACGAGGTGCGAAAGCAGGAGGAGGGGATGAGGGTTATAAAGGCCATTTCTCAGGCCAAGAAGGGAGAGTGGATGAGATGGGAGATGTGGGTGGCAAGACCTTTGGTCAATGGAAGAGAGTAGGATCAGTTTCCTTATTAGGTCAACATATGATGTTCTCCCATCACCGCAGAACCTAAACCTTTGGGTAGGAGAGGATCCCTCTTGTCCTTTGTGTTCATCGCCTGCCACATTAAGGCACATTTTGACAGGATGTAAGGTAGTGCTTAGCCAAGGTCGGTTTACTTGGCGCCATGACCAAGTATTGCGATGTTTGGCTTTATAATTGAAAAGCAAGCACAACATGACCAATAAGTTGCCACCTGTTCTAGCAAAACATTACACACAAAAGACAATATTCCTCCGTCCAGGTGAGCAACCACCAAGTATGCTCATCTGGCCACTGAGGTAGAACAGCAATGATGGAGAGTCCAGGTTTATCCAGTGGTAGTGGGTTTGTCAAAAATTTGTGGCGCACTCTACAACCCGGTACCTCAGAGACGTCGGATTCAGTGGCCAAGAGTTGCATCGCACAGTAAAAACACCAGAGTCACTGTTGAGCCCTCCTGAGGTGTCGTGGGCTAGTCGATGAAATACTGAGAACAGAAGGTACCCACTTGAAGACCCTAGAGATGTCCCCTATTCGGCTCATTCCAGATGGTTGTCGTGCTGGTTTACTGGGCAGTCGTGTGTGCTGACGTGCCAAGTACACTGCAGTCGTTAATGCCGGAGAGAAGGAGATTCATATCACCATATGGAAAGAAGCGTAAATGAACGGAGTAGTATAATTTACAGTAAAGCTACGTCTTAGTTTGTGTTTATCTTTGTGAAAGCCTAGTACAAATCAGCATGAGGTTTTAACATCTACTCTTGTGTAATGGGAATCATGTTCTGGACACCAGGGCGTTATAGGCTTTTATTTACGCATTTACGTCAAAGGCATCCAGCATCAATCAAATCATATGAAATCTCCGGCAAGATTATAAACTACTTCCTGCACTAGCAGCTATTCATAACAGCACTAACTGATTCAAACCAGGATAAAATGGCATTGCTCTGTAATATAAAACAGTACAAAAAAATAATAATGGAGAAACATACCAATTCAGACAAAAAATATTTTTATCAATAAAAATTCAGAACATTTACAAAACAACTAAATTAATGCAACAAAAAATAAATATCAACGTAACGAAAAACTAATCTTAAATAAAAACTAATCAGAACTTTACAAATTATGTGTAAATGATATGACAAATCACACTTGCTTTAGCTCCTTCTGAGCTTTTACAAGCAATTTAATCTCACCCGGAGAGCGAATGTATGATTCAATTTCACTGTCCGATATGTCTTCGTCTCCGGTCACTTCCAGCTGTGGAATGTCCACCCTCTGTCGCTTGCGACTCTTCACGCAAGGGGGTAAAAACAAGTGCTTTTTACCCCAGTGGCCTGCTGGTAGATGACACTCCGTATCTTCTTCATCAGCAGGATTCTCACATTCGGCCTGGTCAGAGTTCTCTGAGGAAGGCGGTTCGGAGCGGTTCGATTCGGATGGGCCATTGTCACATTCTGTCGTTTGGGTCTCTGAGAGTTGATTTTGCAGCTGTTGTTGGTATTTTTTAACGGCCCTCGAGAGCAAAGCCCTGCGGTGCTTCAGAATGTCATCCACCAGCGTGGTCACGGTTTTGGGCTCCACTGGGACGCCCCTCAGCCACGGCAGCTCTCGGCCGAGTTTACACAGTACCTCCAGCAGCTCGCTCACCCGCTTCAGGGCCGTATCTCGGCTTCTGCGCCACGACTGCTCTGGTGCTTTTCCAATCTTGCAGAACGTTGTGAAGGAGTATTTCATGCGGGCCTGCAAAAGATGAACAATCATGAATAAATTCAATCAATATTTCCCTGCAGGAAAAAACAGTGTAAAGCTTATGCTTTTTTTGCAAAAAAAAAAATAAAAAAAATAATTATATATATATATATATATATATATATATATATATATATTTCATCACAACACTCAAAGGTCACTCAAATAGAATAAATGCATGTTTACACTACTATTCAAAGTGTGGGGCTGGTATGGTTTTGTAAATGTTTTTGAAAGAAGTCTCTTATGCTAACCTATGCTGCATTTATTTGATCAAAAACTGAATTTAAAACAGCTGTTCTGTATTTTAAAATATGAATTATTCTGTAATTTTCAGCATCATTAGTCCAGTCTTCAGTGTAAGGAAGCCCATTTCCACCACATAAGAAAAAGAGACGCAATTTTGAGATTAAAAATAGAAATTATGATTTAAAAAAAAAATAAAAAACATAATTATGACTAATTGAAAATAGACTAAAAGAAATTAAAGTCAAAATTACATTTAGAAAATTATAAATTGAAATAGTAAATTGAAATTATGAAATAAAAAATTCAATTGTAAGACAATGTCGAAATTGACAGATCAATTTTAAATTTAGTATGTCAATTTTGACAAATCAAAACTGAGATCAAAAGGTCAAAAACTAGCATTTAAAAAGTCGAAATTTAAACACTAAACTAAATTTATGACATACTAAATTTAAATCACAGTCAAATTAATGAAAAATAAAAATGATCACATTGAAATTGTGAAACGATTAAAAATGATGACAAAAGGGTGAAATTGACATGTCAAAATTATGACATACAAAATCGAAACAGATTAAAAAGTAAATTATAATATGACTAAAAGTTAAAATTATTACATTGAAATTATGAGATTAATGTCAAAATTGTGACAAATCAAAATTGATTTAAAAAAATAATTATGACATTACAATAAATGAGATCAATGTCAAAATTGTGACTTAAAAGGTCTATTACGATAAATACAAATTCAAAATTGTAAAACTAAATAGAACTGACAAATGTATGACATTGAAATAATGAGACTAAAACGTTGATTACAAAATAGGGATGGGACGGTATGAAAATTTGATATCACGGTTATAGTGCCCAAAATTATCGTGATTATCAATATTATCACGGTTTTGTTAAAATTAGATGAAAGTGTTCAAAAAGAACTGATACTCACACGGAAAACATTAACAAGTTTTATAATTGAAAATCAACAAACAACAAATAAAACAAGCAGCTCTATGCAGTTTTTTAAACAAGATTCTATTCTATGGCATTTTCTTCTTTATAATGCCCGTCGTCAATACCAACGCATTATTACACAGCGCACATCCATATCAAAACGGACACGCACTCTCGTTTCATTCAAACACAACTTGCTGTCTTGCGTCTCCAGTTTTTGATTGTATTGAAAATGAAATCAGAGTTGATTTATTGTTTACAGAGTTTGATAATATTGGTGTGATATATCTCGTCTGGACGATTGTTTTACAAAATGTTTTTATAAACAGATGAGATTTAAAACATTAGCTAATCTCATTATCAATTCAATATGTCCCCGCAATTATGTGGTAAAAATTAAATCGGTGTAATACGTGATGTATCTATACATTACTATACCTTAAAAAATGTCACTCTTAATAAGTCTTATTTGAAGTTGTTCGTTCGTCTTTGGCTCAAAGCCACTTGCTGCAAACTTTTCTTGGCGGAAGCTTCACGTCTATTTCAAGTGAGTGACATAAAATGTTTAAACTCGAAACAACATTTTGTGCCCAATTGTTTACCAGAAGTAGTTTTGGTTTGAGGTTGAAGTTAACTTGCCTTGCGTTCGATATACACCAGTGGGTGATGGTCAGACGACTCGGCAGATTTGAAGTGTTTCTATAGCAGTGACTTTTTGTTCGGCAGACAGGGTGACTATCCTCGATCAAGTTTCCCTCAGTACTTTTGTAAAAAGCCAAAATATGACCACACCTCAGATTTGGTCCTCTTAAAAGGCTGAAAAGTCTTCCGAGCACGGTCACTGCCTTCCGCCATTCCTTCTCGAATAGTAATTAAAAAAATGTAAAAAACATTGCATGCAGCGCGCGCCTGCGTCAGACTGGCCGACGGGATTTACAGTGAGTTATTAAAATCGCGATAATCAAACACGGTTTTAATGATAATTCAATTTTAAACGATAATACTAACCTTCGGTATATTTTATCGTGGTTTATCGCGAAACCGGTTATCGTCCCATCCCTATTACAAAATTGACAATTTCAACTTTTTATCTCATAATTATGATTAAGTCATAATTATAATTTACCAAAGCATTATTTTTTCCCCTTATGAGACAGAAACAGGCTTCCATACCAGTGTCACATGATCTTTCAGATTTCATTCTAATATGCTGATTTTGCTGCTCAAGAAACATTTCTGATCGTAATCAATGTTGAAAACTGTGCTGCGTGAGTTCATGTTATATCATGTTACATACTTTCAACAAAGAACTTCCACATTTATTTGATCTTTTGTAAAATTATAAATGTATTTACTGTCACTTTTAATCAATATAAAGTGTCCTGACTGAAAAAAAAGGATTAATTTCTTTTTTTTTTTTTAAAGAGAGAAAAGTTCTGAATGGTAATTCACACTTGTTTTATGTTGTCCTAGTTCACTGTCTTACAAACTGCATCATTTGAACACAAATGTCTCGCTTTCAGAAACACACACTCATCAGAATATGACGTCACTCACCGAGGGATTCAGCGACTGCCAGGCCACATACATTGATCCCATGAGGAGAGGCAAAGGCTGGCGTCCCGTCACAATCCAGGTATCAGCAGCAAGTTCAATCAAAGCAGACATCCGGTCCAGCAGGCGCTGGGGGGTTTCAGAGAGCACCTCGTCCACCTGTGTAGGACCCAGCTTGAAACTACAAAAACAATAAAAAAAAACAATAAACAAACAGACTTTTACATCGACTAAAATATCGTGGAAGTCGTGACAGCGTCAGACTAACTCGTAGCAGAAGCTTTGCATCAGGTCTGTGATTCCTGTAGTGGTGGCCTTAATGTTCAGACTCTTTATGAGCTCTTGATATACCACGCCGATCTCAGAATTGTCTGCCCCCATCAGGTAAGCAACAGTTCCAATGGTAATATGCCAGTTTCTCTGGCGACAAACGCAGAGTATGCAACAGCCTCCCAAGACTTCTTTCTTGGTTAAGGTCACATGGAGGAAGTTCGGGAGATTGTAAGCGCGCTCAAAAAGACTCACTACTTCCGACTCCATGTCGTTGGTTAACCTGAGGATACGGCACATCGCACGCACCCGGATGAAGCCTGGAGAGACAGAAAAAAAGAGAAAAATTACAATCCAATAATACGGTCCATACAAAAATGAAAACCATGAAAAGCCAGTAGTACATAAATAATACAAAAGTGGCATAGACCAAGACACTAGAAAGGGACTGTTTACATAACAACAATAGGTAACACTTTACAATAAGGTTCCATTTGTCAACATTAGTTCACTGCATTGGTTAACATGAACCAAAAATGAAAAGTACAGGGGCTGGAAAATGAAACAGAAACGCCTGGTTTTAGGTCACAATCATTTATTAGTACGGTGTAGTACGGCCTCCTTTTGCGGCCAAACAACATTTGTTCATCTTGGGAATGACAGATACAAGTCCAGCACAGTGGCCAGAGGGATTCTGAGCCATTCCTCTTCAGAACAGCAGCCAGGTCAACCAGATGCTGGTGGCGGAAACATCTTTCTTCAAAACAGTCCAAAGTGACTCGGAAATATACAGATCTGGTGACTGCGCAGCCCATGAGAGATGTTCAACTTCACTTTCATGTTCATCAAACCACTCTGTCACAAGTCTTGGTGTATTCATGGTTTTACTCTGGAGAAGTCTTAACACTTGGACTGTTGCTGCCCACACCGTAACTCTCTCGTATGTGGGACAGACAGAGAAGATGGACTCATCAGAGAACAATACATGTTTCACATTGTCCACCGCCCAAGATTTGCACCGTTGATGACACCGACATCTGGCAGTGGTACGAGTGACCACATTTTTGGCTATAGCAGCTCGACTGAATATTGACTTTGTGGAGCTGCTGATGAACAGTTTTGGTGGAAAAATAAGAGTGGAGGTGCATGTTTAATTCTGCAGAGAGTTGGACAGCTGTGGTTTTTTTTATTTTTTTTATTCAAATCAGATTATTAGCTCTCTATAGATATACATTTCTCTCAGACAACTTCCTCTTGTGTCGACAGTTACTCCTGTTGGACATGGTTCATCCTATGTGGTGAAATGCAGACATTAACTTGAATATCATAGCTTTGGACACACCACAAAGACTTACTGTCCTGGTCACAGATGAACCAGAGAGACGCAGACCAACAAGTTATCCTTTGGCGCTTTTCCACTGCATAGTACGGTACGGTTCGGCTCAGTACGCGTCGACTCGACGCGGAACAGTTCGGCTCGCTTTGCGTTTCCACTGCAGTAGTACCTTCAAAGTGTGTGGGACTGATCGTTATTTGCGCGCGCCTCTACTGCCATGACATCATCTTAAAAGCGCCACATTTTCAAACCCACAACACAGGAACAATGGAGACTATCGAGGGGATGGTGTTCCTGATTCTCGATATGTGGTTGTTTTTAACTGCTAGACGGAAAAATGTGTTTAAAATGAGGCTGATGGCAGCAAAACAAAAATACTGCTAAAAAAGTGTTTCGTGTCGCAAATCCAATGACGCTAGTAGTGACGCTGGTAGTGACGATTCTGTCTGACCAATCAGTGATCTGCAGTGTTTCACGTCACATTTTAGTACCGGTACGGTACGCTTGGAACCTCAACAGACCAGGTACCATTTAAAGCGACCTGAAGCGAACCGTACTGTACCGTACCATGCAGTGGAAAAGCACCACAAGTGAGCCGTACCGAACCGAACCGTACTATTAGGGCTGGGCGATATGGCGATATATATCGTTACCGCGATAGAAAACGTCAGTCGTAACAGATTTTTTTATTCCGTGTATACCGCGAAATGTAAATAAGTGGGCGTGATTAACTCCCGTGCAGCGCGCGTGAGACTGATGCTGAGATTTGTCAAAGAAACATGGAGAAAGCAGATCAAGAGGATCCACAAAGGAATTACATTTTCTAAGGGATTGTTGTTAACGTGATATGTTCGGGGGGAAAGACAGCCGTCAACTTGAGCAGAGCAGCAGCACCCAGGCTACAGTTTAGAGGAGTGCACGTTCGCAACGGGGAAAGCATGAAGTTACTTGATAACAACATTTCATAGGCTATATCAATATTATTACGAGAAATAACCTTAAATAATATATAGTTATTATCCGCATCTTTCCTTCTCTTATGTATAGTTACTTTTTAAACATGAAAATCGCATTCAGCATAATGAACATCCTGCTTGTTAAAACAAACGTATAATCCTGTTTCTGAGGCAAAATTACTAAATATGCAGCGCGAGTTATATATATTTTTTTAACTCCAAACAATTGCCTACTGAACCAGTTGATAAAATCTTCCTTTGATTCGATCCGTGATTAACTTCACTCTCAAATTAATCGATCGCATTTTGTTGACGTAAGACGTGCGCGTGCACATGCACTGAGAGGGAGCGCGCGGTGTTCGACGCACTGGTGTGTATAATTTAAACTACACTGACAGTAAACACAAACAACACTAACAGTAGCTGCGGTGTGGTTTTCATATTGCTGCTCTCCTTCTTGTCACTTCTGAACTGACGGGTTGCCATATATAACAAAAAGAGCAAAACAAGCCTGTTAAAACAACAGTGCAGTCTCCGGTTGTGCAGGAATACCCTTCTCCGTTAAAAACGCAGTATAATAAGCACATGTGGTAAAAAAATATTATAATTATATTATATATATTATAATTATATTAAAAACTGATTGATGAAGTAAAGCAATGCATGAGAATTTTCATTTCTAAAGTATTTGGGTTTATTTATTATACAAAGCCCTTTTTGTCGATTTTTTTTTTTTTAGGATAACTATATAAATAACTATATCGTGAAATATATCGTTACCGTGAAATAAAATTAGTCATATCGTGAAACACAATTTTGGTCATATCGCCCACCCCTACGTACTATACAGTGGAAAAGCGCCTCTTTTGAACTCTGTCTCCCATTATGTTGTGTGGATTTCAATATTTTATGTACAAACCCAATTCCATAAAAGTTGGGACACTGTACAAATTGTGAATAAAAACAGAATGCAATGATGTGGAAGTTTCAAATTTCAATATTATATTTAGAATACAACATAGATGACATATCAAATGTTTAAACTGAGAAAATGCATAATTTTAAGGGAAAAATAAGTTGATTTTAAATTTCATGGCATCAACACATCTCAAAAAAGTTGGGACAAGGCCATTTTTACCACTGTGTGGCATCCCCTCTTCTTTTAATAAAAGTCTGCAAACGTCTGGGGACTGAGGAGACAAGTTGCTCAAGTTTAGGAATAGGAATGTTGTCCCATTCTTGTCTAATAAAGGCTTCTAGCTGCTCAACTGTCTTAGGTCTTCTTTGTTGCATCTTCCTCTTTATGATGCGCCAAATGTTTTCTATGGGTGAAAGATCTGGACTGCAGGCTGGCCATTTCAGTACCCGGATCCTTCTTCTACGCAGCCATGATGTTGTAATTGATGCAGTATGTGGTTTGGCATTGTCTTGTTGGAAAATACAAGGTCTTCCCTGAAAGAGACGATGTCTGGATGGGAGCATGTGTTGTTCTAGAACTTGGATATACCTTTCAGCATTGATGGTGCCTTTCCAGATGTGTAAGCTGCCCATGCCACACGCACTCATGCAGCCCCATACCATCAGAGATGCAGGCTTCTGAAATGAGCGCTGATAACAACTTGGGTTGTCCTTGTCCTCTTTAGTCCGGATGACATGGCGTCCCAGTTTTCCAAAAAGAACTTCAAATTTTGATTCGTCTGACCACAGAACAGTTTTCCACTTTGCTAGAGTCCACTTTAAATGAGCCTTGGCCCAGAGAAAACGCCTGCGCTTCTGGTTCCCGTTTAGATATGGCTTCTTTTTTGACCTATAGAGCTTTAGCCGGCAACGGTGAATGGCACGGTGGATTGTGTTCACTGACAATGTTTTCTGGAAGTATTCTTGAGCCCATGTTGCGATTTCCATTACAGTAGCATTCCTGTGTGTGATGCAGTGCCGTCTAAGGGCCCGAAGATCACGGGCATTCAGTATGGTTTTCCGGCCTTGACCCTTACGCACAGAGATTGTTCCAGATTCTCTGAATCTTTGGATGTTGTCTGACCTTTCTGATATATGTCTCTGACCTTTCTGATATTGCTCCACTATTTTTTTGCCTCAGCATTGGGGGAATTGGTGATCCTCTGCCCATCTTGACTTCTGAGAGACACTGCCACTCTGAGAGGCTCTTTTTATACCCAATCATGTTGCCAATTGACCTAATAAGTTGCAAATTGGTCCTCCAGCTGTTCCTTATATGTACATTTAACTTTTCTGGCCTCTTATTGCTACCTGTCCCAACTTTTTTGGAATTTGTAGCTCTCATGAAATCCAAAAGGAGCCAATATTTGGCATGGCAATTCAAAATGTCTCACTTTCAACATTTGATATGTCATTTATATTATATTGTGAATAAAATATAAGTTTGAGATTTCTAAATTATTCCATTCTTTTTTTACTCACAATTTGTACAGTGTCCCAACTTTTTTGGAATCGGGTTTGTATATCGTTACCGCGATAGAAAACGTCAGTCGTAACAGATTTTTTTATTCCGTGTATACCGCGAAATCTAAATAAGTGGGCGTGGTTAACTCCCGTGCAGCGCGCGTGAGACTGATGCTGAGATTTGTCAAAGAAACATGGAGAAAGCAGATCAAGAGGATCCACAAAGGAATTACATTTTCTAAGGGATTGTTGTTAACGTGATATGTTCGGGGGGAAAGACAGCCGTCAACTAAAACAGAGCAGCAGCACCCAGGCTACAGTTTAGAGGAGTGCACGTTCGCAACGGGGAAAGCATGAAGTTACTTGATAACAACATTTCATAGGCTATATCAATATTATTACGAGAAATAACCTTAAATAATATATAGTTATTATCCGCATTTTTCCTTCTCTTATGTATAGTTACTTTTTAAACATGAAAATCGCATTCAGCATAATGAACATCCTGCTTGTTAAAACGAATGTATAATCCTGTTTCTGAGGCAAAATTACTAAATATGCAGCGCGATGTATATATTTTTTTAACTCCAAACAATTGCCTACTGAACCAGTTGATAAAATCTTCCTTTGATTCGATCCGTGATTAACTTCACTCTCAAATTAATCGATCGCATTTTGTTGATGTAAGACGTGCGCGAGCACATGCACTGAGAGGGAGCGCGCGGTGTTCGACGCACTGGTGTGTATAATTTAAACTACACTGACAGTAAACACTAACAACACTAACAGTAGCTGCGGTGTGGTTTTCATATTGCTGCTCTCCTTCTTGTCACTTCTGAACTGACGGGTTGCCATATATAACAAAAAGAGCAAAACAAGCCCGTTAAAACAACAGTGCAGTCTCCGGTTGTGCAGGAATACCCTTTTCCGTTAAAAACGCAGTATAATAAGCACATGTGGTAAAAAAATATTATAATTATATTATATATACAAACCCGATTCCAAAAAAGTTGGGACACTGTACAAATTGTGAGTAAAAAAAGAATGGAATAATTTAGAAATCTCATAAACTTATATTTTATTCACAATAGAATATAAATGACATATCAAATGTTGAAAGTGAGACATTTTGAATTGCCATGCCAAATATTGGCTCCTTTTGGATTTCATGAGAGCTACAAATTCCAAAAAAGTTGGGACAGGTAGCAATAAGAGGCCAGAAAAGTTAAATGTACATATAAGGAACAGCTGGAGGACCAATTTGCAACTTATTAGGTCAATTGGCAACATGATTGGGTATAAAAAGAGCCTCTCAGAGTGGCAGTGTCTCTCAGAAGTCAAGATGGGCAGAGGATCACCAATTCCCCCAATGCTGAGGCAAAAAATAGTGGAGCAATATCAGAAAGGAGTTTCTCAGAGAAAAATTGCAAAGAGTTTGAAGTTATCATCATCAACAGTGCATAATATCATCCAAAGATTCAGAGAATCTGGAACAATCTCTGTGCATAAGGGTCAAGGCCGGAAAACCATACTGAATGCCCGTGATCTTCGGGCCCTTAGACGGCACTGCATCACACACAGGAATGCTACTGTAATGGAAATCACAACATGGGCTCAAGAATACTTCCAGAAAACATTATCAGTGAACACAATCCACCGTGCCATTCACCGTTGCCGGCTAAAGCTCTATAGGTCAAAAAAGAAGCCATATCTAAACGGGAACCAGAAGCGCAGGCGTTTTCTCTGGGCCAAGGCTCATTTAAAGTGGACTCTAGCAAAGTGGAAAACTGTTCTGTGGTCAGACGAATCAAAATTTGAAGTTCTTTTTGGAAAACTGGGACGCCATGTCATCCGGACTAAAGAGGACAAGGACAACCCAAGTTGTTATCAGCGCTCAGTTCAGAAGCCTGCATCTCTGATGGTATGGGGTTGCATGAGTGCGTGTGGCATGGGCAGCTTACACATCTGGAAAGGCACCATCAATGCTGAAAGGTATATCCAAGTTCTAGAACAACATATGCTCCCATCTAGACATAGTCTCTTTCAGGGAAGACCTTGTATTTTCCAACAAGACAATGCCAAACCACATACTGCATCAATTACAACATCATGGCTGCGTAGAAGAAGGATCCAGGTACTGAAATGGCCAGCCTGCAGTCCAGATCTTTCACCCATAGAAAACATTTGGCGCATCATAAAGAGGAAGATGCAACAAAGAAGACCTAAGACAGTTGAGCAGCTAGAAGCCTTTATTAGACAAGAATGGGACAACATTCCTATTCCTAAACTTGAGCAACTTGTCTCCTCAGTCCCCAGACGTTTGCAGACTGTTATTAAAAGAAGAGGGGATGCCACACAGTGGTAAAAATGGCCTTGTCCCAACTTTTTTGAGATGTGTTGATGCCATGAAATTTAAAATCAACTTATTTTTACCTTAAAATTATGCATTTTCTCAGTTTAAACATTTGATATGTCATCTATGTTGTATTATAAATATAATATTGAAATTTGAAACTTCCACATCATTGCATTCTGTTTTTATTCACAATTTGTACAGTGTCCCAACTTTTATGGAATTGGGTTTGTGTTATAATTATATTAAAAACTGATTGATGAAGTAAAGCAATGCATGAGAATTTTCATTTCTAAAGTATTTGGGTTTATTTATTATACAAAGCCCTTTTAGGGTAACTATATAAATAACTATATCGTGAAATATATCGTTACCGTGAAATAAAATTAGTCATATCGCCCACCCCTACGTACTACACAGTGGAAAAGCGCCTCTTTTGAACTCTGTCTCCCATTATTTTGTGTGGATTTCAATATTTTATGTACAACTGTGCTATTGCTCTGCTAATACAACCCGCACACTCTGCTCTTACTGATGGATGATCAGCCATCAGGCTGCGTATACATGTGAAACCTTCAACACTATATTGGCTAGTGTATCAGTTTCATTGTCCAACCCCTGTCCCACTGTTAATTTTTAAGCATTTACAAATACATTATAGTTCTATCTGTTAATATTAGTTGATGGACCTGAGCTAACATTAACAAACAATGAACAGTTGTTGTATTTTTATTAGCTAATATTAACAAATATGAATAAATACTGTAAACATGTATTGCTCATTGTTAGTTAATGTATTAACTAGCAGGATCTTATTGTTAAGTGTTACCTAATAATGATTAAACGTGAGCCATTCATCTTACCAGCAATTAGATTTCTGCACGGTTTCTTGATCTCCTCCGTGGAAGCATGATAGGGCACAGCTGGATAAAGTTAAACAGGTGTCAAAGCAGAAGCTTTCAAGCAGAGTGAATTATGATCAGTTCAAAGCGAAATGTCCTGTGCTGGGTTACCTCTGCCCTGGGTCTCATCGCTCAGTGTGGTAGTCAGAAGTCCCTCCTCGACCACTGAGCCACAGTCCTCACACACCCACTGCCTCTGAGAGTACAGATCATCCTCTACCACATTGGACGAGCCACACTCAGGGCAACTGGTTGGCATTCCTGTGTGAGAAGTACAACAACTAACGTTAGTCCATCATCATCATCACACTCTTATTGCAAGCGTTGCATATGAGAAAACAGAAAATCTCTATATTCGTATTAAAAGCATTTAACAGCGCTTTGTTTCTAATCAGCAAATTACAAATCTGCAATGTTATGCAATATAAAACAAACGAAAGAGAATCACATTGTTCCGCAAGTATCCGTGCAAACACACAATATTTATTAACGTTATAACGTAACAAATTTGGGGATTTTGAAGATCTTACTGGTGGCAGTTGCTCTTCAAATGGTCGGCGAGTAATGCAATGGCAGACAATCAAAATGCGTTGCTCCTGTTATGCACATTAAAAACTTCTGAAAGCTGATTCTATTACCCTTCCTTGCGACATGAGTACGTTTGTTTTGGTTTTGAACGAGACGCTGCCTGTATGCCTGTATATGGACGCTGCCGCGCTTCTCGATGACGTTATTGGTCCGGGCGGAAACAAGACTGTTGTCAATAAAAGTTCCTTTATTTTGTAACTACATATATTCGAATAATAATAATAATTATTATTATTATTATTATAAAATGAAAATAAAATATATATAAAAAAGAAATGTACAAAAACTGTTATCACAGTTTATCAATACAGGTCTTGCATATGACAAAACTCAACACACCAGCAAATAATATTCTTTTCTATGCATTTCTGACGTAATAAATGTTATTTTTGATACCTTTGTAATTGGAAATATTTGATTCTTAGTTAACAAATTACCATCCTAGGAAATTAGTGTCCGACAAGATATCGGTTATAAAATAAATCAGATTACAATAAAACTACTGTAAAATGCAATGAGTATATCAAGGATGAGCTAGGGTAATATTATATTAACCAGTTATCATTTCAAATGCAAGACTAAAATAAATGTGGTTAGTCTTTCTCTCAGAGAAACAGCAGCATGTGAACATTACCAGGAATGATGCATGTCAACAGTCATCTGACATTCAATGCTTTTCATTAGGCTATAGACCATTTCACAAGATGTAAACAACACTGGTCCAGAAGCACTTCCTGTTTCAGTTTGTAACTGTTTTCTTTATTTCACATGTAAAGAAAACATCCTAAAGATGCTTGTTTAACTTTTTGATTCAGTTTTAAATGTTCTGTTGGTTGTATTTCATCCCAGCTTTTATGTAGTGTTAAAAAAATGAAACAGGAAGTGCTTCTGGGCCAGTGTTGTTTACATCTTGTGAAATGGTCTATAATAATTAAAAGCCTAACCTGCCTTGTTAAAAATGCTCATAGACACAATGTTGTGAGCCTGGCCACACCTATGACATTCTTTATTTCAAAAGCAGAATAATACATTCTGAGAATAAGAGAATAATAAAGCTGTAAAGTTACATGACGAAAGGCATAACATACAAATGATCATATATTTATTATTGATGACCTGATTCATTTAAAGTGCTTCAATATGTATCAATACAGTGCTCTGTCTACAAAACATTATCCAACTTGTAAGCTTCATAAACAATATAAAATATTTTACATAAAGAATATGATATATAGAGCAATTTTGAAAATGTAGCGATCACTTCCATTGAATGCTTTGACCAAAACATTTAATAGATGATAACATGAAAAAAGAAAACCAACCAAAGAATATTAGCAAATCAAATGGAAAAGGTGGACAGTAAAAAAACTTTGGGGAAAATACTTAAATTCTTGAAATAAATCATATGAATCAAAAATCATATCAGTCACATGTTTAGGTGGATCAGCAGGAAGCCAAATAATAAACATTCATGTTGTCACTGTTTAGTGCGAGATGTCATAAATCAGGTATACATAAACCTGATCTTCAGCTCAGTAGTGTGGTCTAGCGAAATGCCTCTGTGATTTGCCCACAACCTTGTATATTGTTGTTCATCCCATATTTGTGATTACATTGCACAGTAGATACAAAACCCTCTACTACTAAAGTACAGTCCCTCAAACAGATTTCTTCATCGAAGTCAAGGACATTAAGATTTCAGGATTCTTCTCCATGACACGGACTAGAAGATTGTCTATATACAGCTCCAATTCCCCTATCTTAGAGTCCTTTTGTGAAAGCTGCACCTTCTGCTTTTCCAACAAGTTTATGAGTTCTTCATTGGTTAACTGGGAGTAGGGCCCTCTCCCTTTAGCCTCTGGGGCCTAAAAGATAGTTGGAACACAGAAATATAATCTTTAAAAAAAAAAAAAGTCAGAAAAACAACATCTTAAACACCATCTCAGATTTCTGTTCAATGCATGGTAAACGGTTGCACAATATTAGATATTATAAAAATATTTATTTTTATAATATTATTATAATATTAAAAAAACATTACACTACCTTCATCTTGACTTGTATTTCATCTGTAATTGTAGCAGATCTGGAACTGTCTTGGGTCTCTCTGAGGTCTGGATGATTGTCAGTGGTGCTCAAGGGTTTCACTGCATGTGGCCTGAGAAGAGAAAGAGAGCTGCAAGTTATAAAAGCCGATCTAAAAATACAGGTGTGGAATAAAAATCAGTTAATCAGAGGACTCTGCAAGATGATAATTATAAAAAAAAAAAGAACAAAAATACATTGAGCTCTGAATTCGTTGGCTTTTTCCCAACCCGGTTCCTGGAAGCACACAAATACTACACATTTTCCAACTCTTCCTAAATCAACCACACCTGAATCAACTCATTAGAGACTCCAAGACCAAAAATATATGGGTCAGATAAGGGAGACATCCAAAATATGCACTGTTTGGTGTGCCTCAATGAACAGGTTTGGGAAACATTGCTTTAAATGTACTTTGTAAAAAAAAATGGAAACCTTTATAGCCTTTCATCCAAAGATGAAAGTGTCCATATCTGTGGTTTTTAATGATCGGATAGCCATTTTAGAATTTATGTAAAAGGAGAAGGTTCACACTGGGAAATTAAACACCCCATTAATTTCACCAGAGACTCTGAAAAGATAAAGTTTATACCATTGTGTTTTTAAGAAAGAGCACATGGAAGTTCCAACAATGAGTAATCTAGGGTCCAGAGTGTAATCTGATGTAGATCAATATGCACAACTTGCAGTCAGGTAATAAGTTACATGAACTTTTGTTGTAGTCTATAACAGACACCATAATATATAACTTATAATAACCTTGCTACTTTTTGGAAAATTACCCAGACATAAGAGTCAGTTATAAGAGTAGTTGATGTTACTTGTCAAAACGAAGAAAAAAAAAGAAAAAAAAACGCAGTTGGCCACATCAATTGACAACTTCAACACCAAGCAAAGGGTTCTGTTGGTTATCAAACACACAAGCAGTAAGCAACAATTCAGGGAAGACGGGGGAACTAGATCCTGCTTCAGGAGGGCCAACTTCTAGCAGATTTGAGCTCCAAGCCCAAATAAACACACCTGAACAAGATAATCAATGTCTCCAATATTGTTAGAAACTTGTAGGGCTGCATTACCTAAAAACAAGTAGATCATACGGACCACTAGCAGGGCCGGATTAAGAGTTCAGAGGCCCCTGGGCACAATGTCTTGTAGGCCCCCTCTTAAGCAGGCCAAATGTATATTTTGTCCGAGGACATTTTAATATGGCATTTACAGTTTTACTGACTTAATGACTTAAAATTAACTTTGTTGAACTATGCTGGAGTAAAGTTCATAAATGGTTGTTCTTTCCTATAGGAATTTGTAAAACTATGTTGGGTGGACCCTTGATATAGCATTTATAGTTTTACTGATTTACTGTTCCTCTAGGGGGGCAAGAAAATTTTGTACATTTTAAGGTTAAATGCATCAATCTCGTGCTCTTTGAGAGATCAAAATTAAGAGCTTCAACCCATGAACTGCTCATTGAACAAAGAAAACGCATTGATTTGTGCCAGGACAATAAAGAGGGCTCAAACATCTTTTTAGTTGAGTCTCAGTCTACATTACATTATCAATGGAGTTTTAGGATCCCAAACAATTATTATAATAATGCAATAATGATTAATATAATTATTACTATGACGTAAAATCCATATAGCCTATAAATGTACTAGTATATAAATGAAAATATTTCAAAAGTATATTTTAGTCTACATTACACTATAATATAGGAAAATTTAAATACTTTTGTCCTTTTTTCTTCACTTGCAAGAAATAAACCCTTGAGCTTGTATTTAGGAGAAAAGACCATCCTGATCGCGTGAGCAAAGTGCACACTTTTCTTTAAATCACCCAGCACTGATGCCTATTCTTAAAGTCTTTTGCTGTTTTATAAATGCAAAAAGCCATGTCATGGTTTCGATTTTAGTTTGTTGGCAAAATAACACGCCAGAGACCTATGTTAGGTTAAACATTTTACATCTCATATGTGTTGGAAAAAGGGAGACCTCGGCAAAAGGCGGATTCGAACTCGGGTCCGAGCGCTGCGGATCAAAAGCTCATTCACGCACTCAGCGCGTTACGACCTACGCCACTTTAGCTGTGACGTGATCGGCGTCTTTTTTCATAAAAAGACAGGCACTTAGTGCAAACATACGCTCCGTTTTATCAAGCCGTCCCTCGCGGCCTCGAAACACTACCGGCCCACCGGGGAAACTCCCGACTCTCCTGATTACCACTCCGCCGCTGGTGCCCAAGGCCCCTTAGATGTCGTGGGCCCTTGGGCAAGTGCCCAGTTGGCCCAATGGTTAATCCGGCCCTGACCACTAGTGCCAATGGTTTCTACAATCTACTCATGCTTTTGGGAAACACAGTCCATGCCAGTGTGATGGGGCAGGTTAGAACTACATTTTGCAGTACAGTAGCCCTCTAGAAGCAAGACTGGACACCACTGAGTTTGGAGAACTAGGTGTGCCTCATCTCACATCATTAATATTCATGAGCGAAGATCATTCTAATACTACTGATACATTCTAATTCTACTCTCCACTGAAATTGAGTAATTGATAATAACAACAAAAAAACTTCTCTTGAGAGTAACTCTGTGTCAAACATTAGTTCAAACTTTAAAACCTTCTCAATTCTCAAGAACTTTGCATTTTAACTAATGGCTAACAGGAACCAACCATCGACATCTGTTACTACTTCTAAGGGTCTCTAGTTATACGAGAGGCCTCACCTGCAGGGTTTGAAGGCAGCAGTATCACCTGTTCTCTCATGTTCACTTCCATTATTCTGCACAATGATGGACTTAACATCAATCGGTGAAACTCTGGCCTGTGGCAGAGACCGGTGCCCTGACCCTTGGCCTGCTTCCACTCTCAGAGGAGAATGTTCATTTTTAGTCTGCACTTTTCTTGAGATCTTGATTCAAGATTAGAGAAGACTTTCCATGGGACAGGGTTAAACATGAGGTTGACATGCTACTATTAATAGTTAACGACTTGTCTTGATCCGGTCTGGTGGGTTGACTGGTTGACTTCAGTACAGCTTCTGGTTGCTGGCTTGAGTTCTGGTTGCCAGTTGCTGCTGAATTGGCAGGAGGCAACGGGGCCCGACTCTTTTTGGAAACACCAATATCAGGCAGGACATTTTCAATATGGCAAAGAACTGTTCCAAGGGTTGGCTCAGACCTTAAAGTAATGTCTCCTTCAAGAAAGTCTAGTTTACACTTTGCTGGCAAATTCTCTTGTCTACTTTCTCTTGAAGAAAGGTCAGACTCAGGTTTGGTAGAAGGCTCTTCAGATACAAGCTTTCCAGTAAACTGGGTTGAAGACTCATCTAGTTGATCAATGCAAGAGTTTGAAGTAGCTCTGTCTTCAAGGGATACAGAATGTTCAGTCAAATAGACGTTACCAATGGCAAGGTTGTTGGGTTCAGGTTCAGATGCAGAATTCTTGCATGACGTTGACTGTAATAAAGGCTTTGGAGCTAGACCCTTGTTGTGTTTATTTACTTTGACCTCGGTAGATATAAAAGGGTTGGTTTCTTGTCTGTTACTGAAAGGACTCGGGCTTAAATGTGATAAACTGGGGTTCCTAAAATTGTCTGCGTCAAATGTCCTCGACTCATCCTGCGAGACTGGGCGCCCTTGGTTAATCTGGTCTTCTTCCTGGAACCTAGGAGTTCTCCATTCTCCAATATTAAGAGTCGTCGTAGATTGGTCAGCATGTTCGTTTTGCATTTCTTGTCTGTTCTTTGAAACATCTGGTCGTAAAGGTGCGGGACGTTTATCTTGTCGTAAACTGCAGGAATCAGAGTCTCCACCTTCCTCAGATGCTCTAGATTGACAACTTTGTGTGGCTTGAGGAATTGCTGGTGCTTTTGAGGGGATGTCTGGTTTTTCGTTCTGCGCAGTGTTCTGAGGAGGCATCGGGGCACGTCGTTTCTTCTCTGATCTTTCTGTGACGTTTGGGGGACTGATAATGCTCTCTCGGTTTCGGCTAATGGCATCAGAATCATCTAAGAATGGGTTGGTGTTTGGCACAGATGCTTGTGAAAAGAAGTTTCCAGAAACAGAAGAACTGAAGGAGCATGATAATGAGAGGGAAGATTAAACTCAATAAAACACATCTGTTAAATGTCTAAATATGTTGCAAGATAAAGCCACTTTTCTTTGCTCAATAGCAACACCACTGAAAGCATTCAACACATTAAAACTGACCCCAATTACTCTCATTAAAAACCAGAATTAATCTTATGCCATCATTTACTCTCGCATGTCATTCTAAACTTGTTTGGAATAAGTCTATGGACATTTATTACATTTGAGCAACAAAGTTTTCTAAGACAAATTCAGAAGGAAAATGTCAGGACAGAATGTTCTTTAACTGCTAGAGATAACTGGTTTAGATTTAAAGAACCACCCACAAATCATGTTGTCTACTTCCAGTCTCCTACACATTCCAGAACTATTATGAAGCCCTCAAGTCTAAACATGAGTCAGAGAAAAGGAACTGCTTGATCAGCCGTTTTCCAGGGAAACAGATTTCTCCAGTTTCCTCTGGGTCAGACCTCATAAGTACCACATAGGAGAACACAATGAGGGTTAGAGACCTTATAAATAACTATCAGCATTAATGCATCTCAGCAGAAAATAAATAGATACCACAGTAAGAAAGATTTTGTTTATTCAGGTCTTTGTACTTCATTTGGTTAAGGGTTATTCAACTTAGTCAGTACGGCAATCATCTTCAGAAAACATAATAGAGAAAGACTAATAGAAGTTGTACTTGTTTATATTATACTTGGAGTTCTGCTTCTCATGCAAGATGATAACACACACACACACACACACACACACACACACACACACACACACACACACACACGACTGCATATTTCATAATGGTGCCAAAAGCTCTTACAGGACAGTGTTAATCATGGCAGCGGGGTGTTATGGACCCAACCACACTGAAATCGAGTCCAAGCATACCACAGAAACACTGAGAGATGCATTTAATATTAAAGCTGTGATCACAGGTCATGGATTTGCCTTCCAGCAGAATTAGTAAAAAGGAAGCGTTTGGAGAATGATTTGAAACAGTTCTGTGAAATGATACAGGAATGAGTTATGAAGAACATGGACTGTCAGTAAGTTGATGTTGAGTTGTTAGAGTCTGCCAGATGTCTGTCAGGCCACAAACTTCATGAAAAACGAGTGCTTCCTTTTGGTTCTGATTGGTAAACAATCTTGGAGGGATGGGGACATTAAATTTAACATTTAATTTAATAATCAACAATCTTGATCTGCCTGCACTGACACTATTATAAAAGACCTCATTTATAAAACTTTCCGTAGGATTTGCTTCAGAAGTGGCGTACAGATGAAACATGGGATGTGCGTACGCACAGAAATATTCGGATTTATAAAACTCTGCGTACGCACATCCTACAGTACGCAGCTTTCCTTTAATAAATCACAATAAATTCTAAATGTAGCGCAGCTTTTGCGGCTTCATGTCACGCCCATAGTTGCCCATAAATAGTCTGTAAAACGCCCACAAGTTAATATTCATCGATTGTGAAATTATGGCAAACACAGAAAGGAAAACCAAGAAAAGCAACTTAACTCAATGTGAAGTAGAAATTATCATTGGCGAGGTGGAAAAGAGGAGTAAAATGTTGTTTGGAGGCCGCCACAGTGTGGTAGCCTGACTACGTCAGACTTCCTACTTCCGCTAATTTCATTTCGCTCCTGTAGTCAGTCTGAGATAGCGGCCTATCTTTCAGTTTTCCACCGGCCTGAAAACAGCCGGCCAATCAACGAACAGAGGGCGGGCTGAGAGCCGTAACGTAGACGCTAAGCGCCGAGATTACATTGTAGGTTAGAGAAATCGAAAACCGAAACAACCGCGCAGACATGGGAAACAAGACACGGGATGCAATTCGCTCTGTTATGGAGAACATTCCGGGGTTTTTCAAACTAAAGCAAAAGTCGTTTACAGCCATGTTCACTCCGTTATTTCTCTCGCATCATCGTTTTTATTTTTGCAAATCATTATAACAAGGAAAAATATTAACACTTCAAGCTTAGGCATTTAGGCTACCCAATTTTTTCAGGCTAATTGTAGTAATGACGGATCAGACCTGTTTGGCCATAACTATATGCATAACTATAAGAACATAACCTACCCCCATTCAACGTCAGTTCTCCGTCTTTTACGGCCATGGCAAGAAAGTCGGTCTCCTCATCTGTGAACGCTCCTGGTGCGCTCTTATTATCATATTGTTAACATCATAATAATAATCCACCATATTTCGTTTCGACATCCTGCTGCATTAGTCCCAGATATGTGATTCATGAACGATCTGTTCATTGTGTATGTCACGTGACAAATGAACGTAAGACTCGGAAGGTAAAGTGATTATGTTCCCTGTAAATCATTTTTTACTGCATTATGATTTCTTAATTCAGAATATGATCAATATTGCGTTGGTGGATGTGATCGGGGAATTTGGCTGTTAAAATTATAACATTAAGCCACTTAAATAAACGAAATGACTCGAATGAATGACTCAGAAAATCAGTAAAATGAACTTCCTATTCATGACTCGGGAGAGCAGCGGCTCGTCCTCGCGGCGCTGCGGGGCGGCGGAAGCTAAATCAGACTCGTGAGAGTGGGGCACGCCGACGTTGCGGGGCGGCCGCAACTCAGTAATTCATATAAATAACCTAGTTTGTGAATTGTTCATTCCCGGTTGGCACACATTTTGCAGCCCTTACAAAAGCGCCGCTCCCGGTTTACAGTGAAGTTCGATCATAGATTTGAGTTCGATGCATAATGTCTCGATGCGGCCGTGTCGGCGCATAACATACGTCATAAATAAACTTATCTTATTGGCTTACGGGTAACCAATGATTTTAAACTTCAGAGAAGCGCCCCCTTGCGAGAGAGAAAACACTTCTCTATTATGCTATTCCAGACTTTGTCTACGAAGCAAAGTGAAGTAGCAGAGTCTGGTATTACCAGGCTAACAGTGTGGGCTTTAATGCCAAAAAAGGCACTTGACGGGCAAAAGGTTGCATTACTCATTACGTCTTTACGCATTATGAAGGCATCATGGCATTTTATTACCATCCATTTGATTGCATCTGACAAGCTACAGATGTGTTATGAGGATGAATTGCATAACATGCAATAATTATTATTGCAGAACATATTTCACTTTTATTTTTGCAAATATGTGTCAATTTGTAGTTCTGTTGTAATCTTCGTTTGATTTTGTTTGTTTTACACTGCAGATTTATCAAACGGATGTTCATAAGCTGTTAATTGTAAGACTTGCTTTGTGAAGTCTTCATTTAATGTATAAGAGCCAGTATTGCCATTTCTTTTACACAACAGTCAACAGTTTCACGTTTCTTCCATCTGCCGACGGTGTTGCCGTCATTTTTCATTTCTCATTTCACCCGTTTTTGTGCGTACGCACGGGTCAGAACTTGCATGAAGGACCGCACATTTTCCCGCCAAGTTTGCTTTTTATAAATACCAATTATTGCGTAGAGAGCAGCGTCCGTACGCAACGTTTATAAATGAGGCCCCTGAACTGAGCTGGACGATGACATCACGGTTTACTCCAGAGTGGCTAGCTATAGACCATTTCACAAGATGTAAACAAGACTGGTCCAGAAGCACTTCCTGTTTCAGTTTGCAACTGTTTTCTTTATTTCACATGTAAAGAAAACATCTTAAAGATGTTTGTTTAACTTTTTGATTCAGTTTTAAAATGTTCTGTTGGTTGTATTTTATCCCAGCTTTTTTGTAGTGTTAAAAAACTGAAACAGGAAGTTCTTCTGGACCAGTGTTGTTTACATCTTGTGAAATGGTCTATATAGCTATATATACATACACATACATACACACACACACACACACACACACACACACACACACACACACACACACACACACACACACACACACACACACACATATAAACATACATATATGTATATATAAATTAGATTTTTTTAAATTTTGTAGTTATTTATATTTTAGAATGGTTTATGCAAAATCCAAGTTGTCCAAAATCTACCCCACATCCAGTAGCTATATATTAAACAAAGTGTTCTGATTAACTGATTTTAACACTTCCCACAGCATTTTGCCTTCACTGAAGACAGATAAATTACTAAATTGTCATGTGTTTTAGGGCCTGATTCATGTAACAAGCAGATATTCTGTGTAAATCGATAAAAAAACATTCTTAGGCAACAATTAATATAAGAATGAATTCACATGACATGGTTTTACATGAAAAATCTGTTCATGTTTCATGAATCATGCCAAATGGTGTAGTTTAAATACACAAGCTCTTGTGATTTCTGGTAACAAACTGACCTTGGCTTGACAGCAGACACTTTGGTTGAGCGACTGAGGGCTTCAGGTTGAGGAACGGTGGCTTGCTCGAAGGGATTGAAGCTCTCGTCTACTGAGAGAAGGTCTTCAAAGGGATTGGTGGATGGGGTGTAGTCTGAGTTAATCTCGTCAGGTGCTTTTTTACTTGTATTCAGTCGAGCACTTCTGGGTTTCACCTCGGGCCGCTGTTCTTTTGTTTTCCCCTGTCTCTCCATTTCTTCTTTCTCTTGCTCGATTTTCTCCTGGTCCGCTTTCTCTTTCAGCTTCCTCTTCTCCTCTTCTTCAGCCATTTTTCTCACCTGTTCTCCTCTCATCCTTTCTTCAATTTTCTTTTTCTCAAACTCCACCTTCTCTTTTTCCAGCCGTAACCTTTCTTGAGCTTTCGTTTCCTCGGTCATTCTTCTCTCCTCTTCCCTTTTCCTCTTTTCCTCTGCTTCCACCTTTTCTTTTTCCTTCCGTCGTCTTTCCTCGTCTTCAGCGCGTCTTTCCATCTCAATCTTTTCGGTCTCTCCTTTTTTTCGCAGATTTTCATTCTCAAGTCTTGTTCTCTCCTCTTCCTCCATTTTTCTCCGTTTTTCTTCTTCCTTCCTTATCTTTTCCTCTTTCTCCGTTCTCTTCCTTTTCTCCCCTTTGATCCTCTCCTCCTCAACCACTCTTTTTTCCTCTTCCTGTCTAATTCTTTCCTGTTCCTTTATTCTGGTCATTTCATCCTGCTCAATCCTTTTCCTTTCCATCTCCTCTTTCTCAGTCCTTTTTCTTTCCGCTTCCTTTTTCTCTAGCTTCCTCTTCTCTTCCTCCTTCTCCATCCTTTTCTGCTCCTCTTCCCTCTCTATCCTCTTTCTCTCTTCATCTCTCTCAATCTTTTTTCTCCCCTCTTCCTGTCTCTCTAGCGTCCTCTTCTCTTCCTCCCTCTCCATCCGTTTACGCTCCTCTTCCCTCTCCATCCTCTTTCTCTCTTCCTCTCGCTCAATCCTTTTGCTCTCCTCTACCTGTTTCTCTAGCTTCCTCTTCTCTTCCTCCCTCTCCATCCGTTTCCGCTCCTCTTCCCTCTCTATCCTCTTTCTCTCTTCCTCTCGCTCAATTCTTTTCCTCTCCTCTACCTGTTTCTCCAGCTTCCTCTTCTCTTCCTCCCTTTCCAACCGTTTCCCCACCTCCTCATCTAATCTCTTTTTTTCCTGTTCTCTCTCAATCCATTTCCTCTCATCCTTTTCAGCCTCATCTAGTCGTTCCCTGACTTCCGCTTCCCGTTTCCTCTGTTCCTCTTGTTTTATGTTTATCTCTTTCACTGAATTCTCTTGAGTTTGCAGGTCAGAGTCCACTGAGGTTTTCTGGTCATGACCTCTGCGCAGGTCTTCCATGGACCCATGGCCTGAGCTGTTCAGGCTGAAGGTGGAGCCAGCTCTGTTCTCTTGCGCTTTCGTGTAGACGTGACTGCCATTGATGCACACATTGCCCTGCACCGTGCCCCTTTCAAGAGAGCCGGTACCTTGGGAAACCTTGCTGTCAGAGCTTCCAGTCCGCTTGTGCTTCAGAAATTTAAATTTCTTTTTGCCTTTGAAGATAAAGAGATGAATCAATAATATAACACCTTAAAATTAGGGGGAAATTTCTGATTTTGGCAGACGCCTGCACAAAACAAAAACAGCAGACGGACTACATGAAAAAAGCAAATTCACTCTCTGCCAGTAGGTGGCGCTTATGAAACAGCAGCAGTTTCTTTAGATAATGCTTGTACACAAAGCAGCACTGCACTTGTAAACACTACTTTATACGGCTGTAAGAGGAAAAGAAAATGCATTCAATTCAATATTTATATTTTTCTTATTTTTAAACATTGTGCCTAGTACAGTATTTGCTCTGCTGGCACGCCTGCCTTGTCTGTCCTTTGCTAACATCCTGTTTACACACTTCGAAATATTTCCACACAAATTAAATTTTGGTAAATGATTGCAATGCTGTTTGTGCACAAGTCCAGAATAGAGATCGGCCAAAATATAAAACTATTTATGGTCAGTCGAATGGTGCATCTCTATTATTATAGGTCAGAATTTTAGAATAAATAAATAAATAAATATGATTTGATTCCAACTTCAGCTAAATAAGACTAAACCACTATGTGGCGAACAGGACGGCTGAGGGACATGAGACGAGAAGGAGCGGACGCCTAATAGGGGAGTGACGACGCGGATGATCGAGAGAGGGACAGGCCTGGTTTTACGTTAGGTTTTGTTTGTATTTTATTTTTGGTAGCCAGCAGTCATCCGCGAGAAGCTGCAGGTGGTTTTTATTTTGTGTATTGTTGTTTCATTTTGGAAGCCAGCAGTCATCACCGAGGGCCTGCTGGCGGTTATTTTTAGTTTGTTTGTTGTAATTTTAAATAAAGTTTTGTGATTGTTCGCCGGTTTCCGCCTCCTCCTTCCCTGAACTTTGCTACACAGTATAAATAATAATGGATATCAATATTTATATTTGGCAGATCCAAGAGTATCAATTAATTAGTTCATGAGTACTCATGGTCAAACTAGGCCTGGGCGAAAAATCGATTGAATGAATGAATTAAAAAATTTTGTTCGAGTTTTTGTGTTATGGCACATTTTTGGCTCCTCGGAGATTCCGTAGCGTTAGTTTCAAGTAGCAGTATGGCAAGTGAAAACAACAACATAGCACACACGAAAAGGTAACACCAAGAAACAACGTGGCTACCGATGAGAGTGGGAAGTTTGTTCCTTAGTGTAGGAGTGAAATACAACTTTTTCTGCCCGAGCGGGTCAGGCCGATATTTCCCGTCAGAATTCTCGGGACGGGCCGGGCCCTCGAGAGACGTGCACTGTCAACATAATAGAGTGCGGCGCGGGACTAGATTTGATGGCCGAGCGCAGGCGGTAATGCTCACTCTGTGTGTGCGGATTTTGGGAGAAAACAATGATTCGCGGCACTCCCTTTATTCAATATCTATGAATAAAACATATAAAAACGAATAGATTTGTATTCATCTGTTGCAGAAAAGCCACAAGAACAACTAAAACAAAATAGAAATGATTTACAGGCCAGAGTTTCTATTCATAACATGTTTGCAGCATTGAGCGATGTAGCCAATCACAGACGTGTGTTGATTTCTTGAACGCAATGGTGGCCAATCAGAAACATTTAAGATAGACTTCCTCGCCGCTCAAAACTGACTTTTTGTTCAGTGCTGAACTCTGTATGCTGGCAAATCCTTGAATTATAACAAACAAAGTGTATATATTATGAAAGATTCATTGTGCAGTCAGCTTCATTGATAATAACAGAGATGTGTGAGATCGCGATGAACTGTCAGCTTTTTAGGAATTAAGAGCGCGTATTTGGTCATGCCAGACCATGCACGCAGTTGCTGCTTGCTTTTATGTTAAATTAACAGTGGTTTGTGTGTTAATGCTTTAAAAACAAATAATTTATCATGGGGTAGGGTCAGGTGAATTTTTGTCTCCTTTTAGTCTAGACTACAAAGTGTGACCTAAAACTCAGCTGGGACTTTGATTCCAAGAGTTTGTTCATTTATTTATTATTCATTCCAGAAATGGGGGTTACATCTGTCTTGCTTTTGATTGAATAAAAGCAAAATTTGCTTTAAGTTGTCTGCTGTTTGTACTTATTGCTTTCCTTAAGTAGGAGAGAAAATCGTAAATCGAAATAAAAAATATATATATATAGATATAGCAGATATATCAATATTGCAGCAATGCATTGTGTGGTGATACAGTACCTTCAGGAGACTCTACATTTAGGCCAGACGACCTGCTCAGACTGATGGCTGAGTCTTTTTCAGGCAGGGTGGCGAGCGTGGACATGGACTGCGACATGTTACGGTGCAAACCCGGCTTGGGTGCAAAGAGAGACTTCAGTTTATTCTTCTTTTTGGCTCCAGGTGTGACTTCAGGTTCTTCCTCACCCTCGCTGTCAGTCAGTACCTGTCCAAATGAAGGCACAATGGCGGAAGCAGAATCTGACATCCCATCTTTCTTTTTCCCTTTAAGCTTATCCTTAAACTTTCCAAGCCGTGAGCGTGACTTGTCCTGCCCGGAGAGGTCGTACATGCTGGCTGTCATGTTGTTCCTCATGAACTGAACATCTAGGAGCACCTCACCCCGGTCTTTGTCAGCTTTCCCAGTCTTTCCCATCAATTTAAACCATCTGTTGGAAACAAATAGCACAGGATGTTTAGTTTCAAGCATTTTTCATTTACCAGAGAAACCCCCTCATCACAGATTATAGAATAAGATTGTGTTGTGCCATGTAGTTACACTTTGCAAAACTGGTCAGAATTGCAAAAATGAAAAGGTTGTTTTGCACTCAAAGCTATGGGATTCCAAAGTCCAAGTAAATAGTTTCATGTGATTGTTGACATTCCTTAGCGCCTAAACCAGAGTGGCACATTATGGTTCAATGACCTAGACTCTGACTTGTTATAACTCAAGGACACTGGCGGAGAAGAATGCTTTCAGGGTCCTGAAGGGGGTGGATTCTGGAATGTACTGCTGCTTCAATGTACGTATATGTAATGATTGATAATAATCAAGGTATTAATCAATATGTTTCCTTCTAAATATGAAAGTTGAATGACATCTTTGGAGATTTTATTTGTTATAGAAGTTACCAGTGTGATTACCAAGAATGTTCTTTTCATGTATTGTATTTAATGTCTGTATTTGATATCTGAATGCAGGAACAGTGCTTGCTTATTTAGCCCGGCTTCCAGAAATGAAATATAGACTTGTTTTGTGTTTGAGAAAGGTCTTCAACGTGTTAAAACTTATTGAGGTCCCATTAATAGTTTATGGGACTATTTCTTTGTTAAAGCCTTACTTTCCAGTTAGACTAAAGTCTCCTGTTTAGTTCGAGCCTGGCCAAACCCAACCTTGGAAAAGCTGTGCATCTGTGTACGTGTATTAGTCTTCTTGGTTACAGGTTAAGGAAACAATGGCATAATTGGAGACTGACTGAGTTGTTGTTCGGGACAGGGTGGGTCTGAGACCTAGAAGTTCACGACGCACCTAACTTCAGTGTCCGAGTGTCAGCGGCATATTCAGAGTTATGCTTCTATATATATATATATATATATAAAAATACTGTTTATCTATTTCTTAGCCAATCAGAAACTGCAACCTGAAGCAAGGACGTAGCTTAGACCTTGGTGTATGCTGTAACTGCTGTGATCTTTGTAACTAAGCGGGGCGGTCTACGAACTCCTGTGAGTCTTAAAACTGACATCGGCAAAAGAAACTGCAAACTATCCACTCCAGGTCTTCATTCAAACATCTGGTCCTTGGGTCCTAAACTGTTACCCCCTTACAGTCCAAAACATCTATTGCATGGACAGTTTGAATTTAAAACCCTGCATTTTCCTTTTGGGCATCAATAAAATGGGCCAATCAATCTGAAATGCCCAAAAAACAAATGTACAGCCTTGAGCAAGCCGTTTTGGAGCAACAATAAGAGACGTATCATGTTTTCTAGGCTGAATGTTGTAGGAAATTAATGACTGTGCTACGGGAGCCAATGACTGTAAGAAATAACAAACTTAATCCATGAAAAACAGAGGAATACATGAGGACACAAGGGTGCTGTAAGTGCACACACAGGCCTCATTTTATGGAAAAGCAGTGGCGTATGACTCAGAATTGAGTGGGTGGCTTAGAAAAGCAATTTAGAGAAAGCTCTATAAATGACACAGTACTGACACTCAGGGCAAAAAAAAACCCCCACAATTTGGCATATTAGGGTCAGATGACAAAAAAAAAAGGCAGTTCTCTAAGACCCTATAAGAACCAAGTGGGTTTCTTTAAACAACTTTAACCATTGCAGGAAAACCCCATATAGAAAGTGACAGATAGGGCCTGAAAGACTTTGGGATTTATTTAATTTTATCTCCAAACCTTGTGTAAATAGATTCACGTGATTGTTGACATTCCTCAGCGGCAATAAACTGGAATGGCACATTGCTGTTCAATGACCAAGTAACTGTCTTATCATAACGCAAGGACACTAGCAGAAGACAATCACTTGAAAAGTCCACTTTATGGGATAATGGTCTCAAATGAATTCTCATTTTGAAATCAAAGTCTGCATTTTAGACAAAATAGGAAAAAGCCATACAAAATATGACAGAGTGCCTGACAGAGGGTTTGGAAATGAAATGCTGGGATAATTATCTTGTTTTCAAGAGGTCCAGTGGGAAAATGGAGAACAGGTGATCAAGTTGATGGTTATTGAATTGAGACTATCCATCTCAACAAGCCACTTAAAAACCAGCTGCTACTTGTTTCACAGACAAGGCTTAGATTAAGCCAGGATTAGACATTTAAGTAGCTTTTTTAATTGCCCTGGGGAAAAAAAAAAACATTACTGGTGTGCATCTTGAGACAAAACAATGGCTGACAGGCTATTTAAAGATATTTTTCAGTTAACAGCTCAGTTTAATCTGTGAATCCAGGGGATTGTGTTCATGACTACAGAACATGCACTGGACACAGTGAGTAATGCAATGATAATGCTGTGGAGAAAATAACATGTTGGGCGTGTGTTTAAATACTCTGCGTCTATCTGATGAATAATACTGTGATGACTCTGAAGCTAAATATAGCATCTAACCCTGGGATTATTAGTAAATGATCTCTGTCGCTTGCCTACGCCAACAACATTTAGCACCATTACAAAGCACATCTACGTCAGTCAGAGGATATTTTGGCCATGATATTTATTTATTTGCTCTCAAATGGCTAAAAAAGATGGGGGTAGCAATATTCACCTACATATATTAACTAAAAAAGCATGTCACATTTTAAGACCATTTCAGAAGGTTACCATTCAAATCGTCACTCACAATGTTAGTTAATTTTGTACTGACAACAAAGCAATGTTGAATATGCAATAAAGATTTTATCACCATGTTTTTAATGCCGCTTGACTATTTTATATGGCAGGGTTTTGGCTTTACTGAAGCCTAAATAACTGAAATCATGGTGTAAAACAGGAATTTCAAGGCGTTAAACAGAAGTGGTTAAAGGGCTGGTAACCAGAAAGTTGCTGAATCAAGTCCAGGAGAGACTGAACGATAAGCAAATCACAATTATGCCCTTAAAGAATAGATGTTGCTAAACCAACTAATTACACAATGACAAGAGAAACAGCTTTACACATCTGGGAGGTGCTCATCTAACACGACATGTTTGGACAACACCTCACGCCCATAGAAATGCACTGATGCAAACTGTGATGTCATTCAGATCGCTGTCAACTGCACACAAGTTGCATATAGTTCTGTTCACAGAAGGGAAGTTGCAACAGGGTGTTGTCTTGTTTAGTTTTAGATAGGTTAATTCTTGTCCAGATAATAGCTTAACATGAAAAACAAGCTATTTTTATTCAATTCTGCCCCTCAACCCATGCGCACGCACGCGCGCACACACACACACACACACCCGTTAAAATCATGCAATATGATTACTAAAATAATAAAATAAAATAATATTGAAGTGATATTTATTTACTTTCAATGTTGTCACGATTTCTCCTTTAGAAAAAGATATCCTTAAAACAAGTGTCTTTATATTTTAAAGAGGCTATATGCAGTTTTTCCCCCAAAATAAACATAACAATAGCCTTTTTATTTTACTATTTATGACTCAAACATCTCCTGATGAGCATACTGACAGCTTGTCCGCTCACAGTGGGTGCATAAGCCTGTATCCTATTTTTCCTATTTTTTGTCGGGTCGGACTTTTCCCGCATTGTCTGCGGATGTGACGTCAAGCGCGGATGTCATGTTAAGCCCGAAAAACACCAAGCCGATGGCTGAAATGAGTCCTCGTCGGCTTTGTTTCGCCCGATTCGACATGTTGAATCGGCATTGGGCCATCGGGGAAAGAGATAACTCTGATTTGCTGTTCAGCTTAGTGAAAGAGTCAGTGCACGAGAATAAAAGCAAACCTGCAAGCAAAGAAGTCTAAAAGGTAAAGATAGAAGGCTGTTCCTATGTTACGGTATTTAAAGGGGCCACAAAGCAAACAAGCATGTCAGTATTTTTGCAGAAAATTGATCGATGGAAATAACTTTAAAATTATAGTGACATGTTTGCAAACGAAATAAACAAATTAAAAGCCATACGCTCTCGCCGGTGGCGGTGTGAACGTACAGTTATAATCCGGAGCGCCTTATATATGGATCATCATTTTAGACGGTAGGTGGCGGTAAAACTCCTAAGCTGTGAGCAGCCGGTAACAAGAAGTAGTCGAAGGAGAACGTCCTCGTCTCAGTTCTCGCACATGCGCCCATAAGGTAGTAAAGGAATAGTGGAATAAAGTCGTTATTTATGTTTTTTTTCGCACAAAAAGTAGTTTTGTCGCTTGATAAACTTATAATTGAGCCGCTGTAGGCACATGGAATATTTAAACCTTTTCTTTAATGACTTTATGGGCCGTCAAGAGTCAGTGCCTTAGGCAGTCTATGTAGGACTGATCTAGCTCTCAGATTCAATCAAAAATATCTTTATTTGTGTTCCGAAGATGAACGAAGGTCTTACGGGGTTGGAACAGCATGGGGGTGAGTAATTAATAACTTAATTTTCATTTTTGGGTGAACTAACCCTTTAAACGTTTCAGATCACTCTGCCACCACTGCTAGTCAGCAAGTAGCCTACACTCACAAGCAGAACACTTATCTCAAACAATATATGTATTTGACTGTTCTTCCCTCTGTAAACATAATGTTGACCTCTTTGCAGCAGATGACTTACAGCAGATGACGTACGAGCGGGCACTGCGAGAGCGAGCAGAAAGGAAGAGCAGTTCTGTTTTTTGGCCACAGGTGTCAGTCGCGAGTTTAAATTTCAGGAAAACGCATGTACTGCAGCCTCTTTAATATTATCGATATACTATTATAGTTTTTGTTAACACTTTGAATGAGGTTTTTATTTTTAAATGCTTATTTAGTTGTTTTTTTTTTTTTTAGTAATTAAAGTACTTCAACTTTAAAAAAGAGAAATTTTGCCTTGGCAAATAGCTCAAATAAAATATTGATTTTAAAATGTTATATTTAATTTCAGTTTTCAATTTAGTTAGACCGCTAAATCTTAATTCTAAAGTCTCACATTTCACATGGTCAAGCTCAACTCCAGTGCATAGGACAAAGTGATCAAAAAATTTACTTTTATGAATTTATGTGAAATGTACACTTATCAAACCAACATGTGGTTATAAAGTTGTAAAACAATTATTATTACACTAATTTAACATATTAAAACCTGCTCATATAATTGTTTATATGACTGATGGTTCATTGACCATTTGTTGAAGTGACTTTTGTACCCTCCTTATGAAAAGTGTCAAGTAAGATAAAAAAAAAAACCCGAAATAAGCAAATTAATCCTCAACAATGATAAATTCATCCTCAATAACAGCTGTGCCCAGACAGGAAGTGCACACAGCATCAGATGAATCAGCACTGGATGTCTCTGTTCCAATGTGTGTGTCTCTCTCAACAGCTTGACTTCCTGTATGTGCCAGTGCACTGATAAGACTGTTGACTGACAGAAGAGTTTTATCACACACAGCAGCACAGGGACCTAGCTTCGCTTAGTTGTTGATATTCAACAAATGATCCATGTTGCTCAGACATATTTTGTCAGGTGACAAAAACATGATACTTAGTAACTTATTGATATTTCCAAACCAGCAAAACATCACCAAGATTTAAAGTGTAAATTTGTAACATACACAGCGGGTTGAAAATAAACAACGTTTACTCATTCACCATGTTACCTGGGCTGAGGAATTTATTTGTCAGAAAAAGTCTGCCAGACGAAGCAAAACACACCAGTGTGACTACAAAGACTGATTTTCCATTGCAGAATTCTCTCCATATTTACGACTCTTTGCAGCCTTTAGTCACTGCCTGCCATGCTCTGGATCCTTCACTGGAAACCGCAAGTAACCAAAGTCCTTTTAGGCAGGTCATGCCACTCGGCCGCTAGACTAACAAGACTAAGCTCATATCTAAATGAATGGGCAGAGACTCAGAACTGCACTTTCACTGGTCACCGGGACATAAAAACTGCTTGTATAGAAACAGTAACAAAATAATTATGATAAAAATCGCTGAAAAATTTTGATGACTTTGCCCCAAAATAAGGTTTAAAACACCTTTTTCCTCACAGGATATACTTTTACTGCGCATGTGCAAGGGTTCTCTCGCTCTCTGTCCTGCGCGCTTGAACTAATTTGCGGTCATCAGGGAGCCGCTATCAATCTGTGGGAGACTCCCGGAACTTCCGGAGACTTGGGATGTCTGATATTTACACAACACTGACACATATCAAATCTGCTGCCTTTTCAAACATTAACATATTTTCCACTGTCACAAACCTCAACTGTGCATGCCCATGCGTCGGTGGAACCAGACGATAGGCTTAAATGTTTCCCGGCTTGACTGTTAAAAGCAGACAATTGGCTTTCCAGCAGGAGGGGCGGGGCATGTGCATACAACCGCCATCTTTGGTGTTACGGGTTTTCCCTATATGGTTGTATTAAGGATTGAGGAAGTGGCATGTCTCTATATAAATAGTCTCTGAAGTAACTCACTCCCGAAAAATGTTTACCATTTGAATTCCTGCATCCGGCAACAGCAAACGTTTAGTCATAATGGTGTCGACTTGTAAGTAGTATTTCCTACTAAAGCAAGGCAATAGTTGACTCTTGTAAGCCTATCCATAGCAAACTGGTGGAAGTGGCTTTGGACAGCAACATGCCCAGTTTTCCTACCCATTTAAGTCTTCATAATCTTGAAGTATTTCTGCTGAGTTAAAAGTTAAAAATGTAACTTTTTACAAAAATCAAGGCTAGCGCCAGTTCTGGCAGGTCATGTTAATCAAGCTTGCATCATCTGACTCTCAGCTGACCCACGTCTACCAATATGAATATGGCGTACATCACTGTATAGAAAAGCTCTTCATTATTATCAGCAGCTATCACATTTCTCAGGAGCGAATTACCCTCCTCCCTCCCCAGTTCTTCCTCTCATGCAGACAGGATTTGGCATTCTGATTCCCCCTCAATATGACTAAATCTCGAAGGATGTTGTACATTAAAATACTGAAATGATATCTGCATTCATTCATGCTTCTGTTCTGTTTACCCTAAGGGGGGTTATCGCTGCTCTCCCTGCTCTTATCCATGGCAGACTTTTACTGCATGCGCAGGGAGTTCTTGCCTTGAACAGAACCATACTGCCAATCCAAACTGTATGCTAATTGTCAATCATATTTGATGATAGTGTTCCAGACAGAACCTGCAATATTCAAAGGAGATAAGACGACAATAGACTGCCAACAACGAAAACTTTGATAGCAGTCGTAGAAGACATGCTCCAATTCTGTCTGTAATCAGGAAAAAGTTATTGTGCCAGTCTCAGTGGATAAGGTTAAGCAGAAAGAAATGGCTGGTGCCCTTCGGGAGCTTCTGTATTAGCATGAGGCATTTCCTCTATATGCATGACAGAGAGAAAACTAAGTGCTTTCTCGACTTTGAAGTCTGTTTACAAGCCTAGACTTTATGCCCTGCTAACAGAACTGGAGTTATCAGGCAACATGTGTCGAAGCCTGAGAGAGAACTGGGGCACAAACAGAACAGTCACAAACCAGAAAAAAGGATGTTATATATTTGACCTTCTCCAAAACACTGTTTTATTTAAATAACTGCTCAATATAACAGGGGAATCTGAGTGTAAGCTTAAATGTGCACAGAAGGGGCGTGAATTATACACACCGAGGTTCTGAGGGGCGTTAAAACACATACACACTAATGTTTAAAAGTTTAGGGTTTGTAAGATATTTTAATGTTTTGAAAGGTGGCTCTCATGCTCAACGCTGCATTTATATGATCAGAAATACAGTAAAACAGTATTGTGAAATATTACAATTTAAAATAACTATTTTCTAATATTAAAATATTTTAAAATGTAATTTATTCTTGTGCAATTTTCAGCATCATTACTCCATTCAGTCACATGATTATTCAGAATATGCTGATTTGCTGCTCAAGAAACATTTATTATTGTTATAAATATTCAAAAGAACAGCATTTATTTGATATAGAAAAGTTTAGCAATGTCTTTACAGTCAATTTAAGGCATAATCATTTCTTTAAAAAATAATAATCATCTCACCTGACTCAGAATATTTGAACGGCAGTGTAACTTTGTTAGCCTTAAATAAAACCAAAAAGTAATAAACATTTTATATGTAATGACATATTTTCTTATGTTATGATAAAAGAAAAACCAGGAATTAATAACAGTAGATAAGAAAATACTAGGGCTGTCAAAAGATTAAATCAGATTAAAATCTTAAAGATTAAAAGTTTGTTTACATAATACATGTGGGTGCACTGTGTGTATATATATATATATATATATATATATATATATATATATATATATATATATATATATATATATACACATACATATACAGTATATACACATATACACACACATACATATACACACACACACACATGCTTGTATACATTTAAGAAATATTTTTATGTATATACTGTATATAGATTTATATATAATTTATATTATATATAAATATAAATATTTTATATGTAAATAAATAATAATTTTTTCTTAAAGAGCACCTATCATGGATTTTTGAAATTGACTGTTCATGTAGTGTAGTTTATATCTGAAAGTGCACTGTATATAAAGTTATTGTCTTTCAAAAGTGAGAGTCGACTCATTGTTTTTGAAACGAGTCATTAGCTGTTTCGTCGGGACATAGATACAAAACATTAGCTCATTGGCCGCTCCCAACAACTGCGTGCGCAGACAGGAGTGTAAACTTGAAGTCTAGTCTAGAACACATTCAAAAACTTCAGCTGAATAGCGTCATGTCGAGAAGACGCTGTGTTCTACATTGCAAAGACAGTTCAGCCAACATGACATCATGACTTTTGCGTAAACATACACGCCACTTTCGAGTCACGTGGCGCGTTAGTTCATTTTGAACTATCTGCGTGTATCCGCGTGTATGTCTACGCCATTAACGTCCGCGTCATTCCGCGTGTCTGTACACGCAGTCAAATCTCCAGTCATAAATTCCATTAACCCCAGTGACGGTTAAGTTTAGGGATGGGGTTGAGGTAAGTCATATCTTTTTTTTTACCTAGGATGGTAAGGGAACAGACATAAATGCCATTAACCCCAGTGACGGTTAGGTTTAGGGACGGGTTTGAGGTAAGTCATATATTTATATAACGTTAAGTCAACGGCATTCATAAACACGCTAAAAGGCGATTATACATCTTGATAGCACGCCAAAAATGGAAATACGAATTGGCGTGTCATTCACACGCTACTTCATGAGATCAGTCTGGTTCAGCCACTTGTTGTCATTGCCCAGGGACGTTAGAGTTCATTAGAGTATTAGAGTTCATATTTGCAACGATACCACAACAGTATAGCCCGAACCTTGTGTTCTCATCATTGTAATGACGAATCATTCAAAAACATAAATGAATTCAAATATAGATTCGCAAGCCGGTTGTTCCCGAAGGAGGGCTCAGTATCCAGTGTATATGGATCAGGTTCGTCCTCCTCTGAATCACAATCTGTAAGTATTATTAATAATGTTTGCTGTTATGTTTTCTGTAGCATACACAATATAGTTATATTGTGTTGTGTGTGTTGTGTACACTCCGCGCAACTTCTAAGCGGGGTAAAGTTAGTTTTGTTTTTGATATTCACCAGACATTCATTGAAAAAATGGCAATTACCTCCTATACTTAGCCAAATATGACTTCGCTCTATGTAATAAGCACTGTCCCTCAAAAGCCAAGGTAGCAAACAAACTATGTCGACTCAAAATTGGGGAGGTAGAAATTGAAAGGGTGTATGTAATAAAGTTTTTGGGAATTAATATTGATGATAAGTTAAATTGGAAGGTGCATATAAATATATTAAAGACTAAAATTTCAAAACTTATTGCCATACTGTGTAAAATAAAAACCTCTGTGAATCAAAAAGCCTTATATATATGAAGAGTTCAGATGCAAAAGCCTCTAAGTGCCATTTGAAATTTTCTTCTAGAATGATCATTTTTATCAAGCTTGTATATTTAAGTTCAGTGATTTCACTTAAATGGCAATGATGATTACCTATTAATTGTTATTTAAGTGAAATTACTGAACTTAAATATACAAGTTTGATAATCATCATTCAAGAAGAAAATTTCAAATGGCATTTAGAGGCTTTTGCATCTGAACTCTTATATATATATATATATTTATATATATATATATATATATATATATATATATATATATATATATATAGTATAATTCCTTCATCTTTCCATACCTTAGAAACAAATAACAACTGACTAGGTCATTTGACCAATCGCCGCAGATTCGCGTCACTCAAAGGAGGTGTTTGGTAAATGAATCATCGAACGAATCGTTTGGGAGTCGTTGAGCAAATCGGGTAAAAATAAATGCATATTATAAGACAAATAAAGTGTTTTTTATCCTTGCATGCACGTTAAACTGTTTTTGGGAACTCCCAAAACAAAAAAACAGGAACATTTAAAATTCTATGATAGGGGCTCTTTAAATATACATGCATGTGTGTGTATATATATATATATATATATATATATATATATAAAATAATTATACACAGTGCACCCACATATATTATGTAAACACAAACTGTTATTTTGGATGCGATTAATCGTTTGACAGCCCTAGAAAATACTAATATGACGATCAGTGAAATTAACAGCAATGAAAAGTACAGGAAATAAAGTTTGGGCAGAAAGAATGAATCAGCTTCTTGTTTCAATGCAAGTTATCCTTAATTGATAGCCTGGACGCCAGCCCGAACCCCACCCACAACATTTTTTGGTCAGGAAGTTCGGTCTGGACTCGATCCATTGAGGAGCATGATCAGTCAAAAAATATTCGGGCCAATCATATTGCCAGGGCGGGCTTTATTCGATGATGGACAGGTGATCTGCAGGAACGTAATAATCACATTATCAAAGAGCGCTTAACTGGTTTCCCTTAAAGATTGCAGCTGGAGAATTGAGATGTATAGATTCCGCTGCCACGTCTGTTGTAAAATGAATCGACAGCGCATCATTTTTAATAGAAGAACAGACAACTGCAATCAAGGCATTTGACAATCGGAAAGATTTTTTTGCCGTCCTTCCTACATGATTCGGGAAAAGTGTAACTTATCAGTTGACTCCGATGGTCGCGAAGAAGATGGTACGTAATGCTTGTGGTCGTTGTGGTTTCTGCTTTGGTCGCACTCATGGAGGACCAAGTAAAAGAACTAGCAACACTCGTTATTTTACTTCTAAAATAAGTAAGTTCTGTTGACAACTGTGAAATGCAAAGTAGTTGCCTTACTGCATTGCTCTGATTGGTTGTAGGTCTACCGACTATCCAATTGAGAGCAGAGTTTATTTTTTCCTCGTTCGGTTAAGACACGCCTCATAATCAAAGCCCAATGAAGCAGTTTCAGACTCACATTCTGTCAAGAATATGAGTATGACGAAGTCAGGCTACCTAATTGATGTAGCATAGTGCTGATTACCAGAAAAAAAGAAGACATTTTTTATTAAAGATTCAAATTTCTACTTTTAGGTCCTCCTCCAAAAATTGGCCCAATTCAACCTTAATATTTTTTTAAGAAAGGGAAGGACATGTGATGAGTGAAAACTCAATAAAGTTTGCCTATGCCACAAATGCTGTCAATTGAGCTCAACTCCATTGAATCTTGAAAATTCAAATGAGATCTTCCAGAAATGAAACCGTGTTGATGTCAGTCAGCCACAAGATTGGCAATCTAATCCTTTAAAATCACCATCAGAATGGTATATCAGTTTACAAGAAACACGGGTCCAGTTTCATATGAGTCCGCTTACTTCGAGACACCTGACTGTGTTTCCGGGTTCCTATGACCTGATGGGGAACAGCAGCCCACGCTGGAACAGGACAAGATATCACTTACTTAGCATAAACTCTATCAGATCACAACAGGAAACATCTCAGTCAGACTCAAAAGAACCCGACTGCATAGAAGCCAAGTTCTCTCGTAGCCCAGTTCATTAGAAAACAGCTTTCATTCTGACTCAACAGTGAGATGAACTCATTATAGAGAAAAACAATTATTCGGCAGAAGCCCAGACGTGTGCTGGCTGCCTTTGTGCGGGAGATTGAATTAGGTCTTGTAATGAAAATGACCAGACAAGGTGTAATCAAAAGCTTTATGCATTTACAAGCAAACAATGAAAGTCATTCAGCGAGCAGGAGAAACCAAGCTCTTTAAAGCAAGCTCTTCAAATCCAAGGTCAGAATGCTGTGACGGATTTGTGTGCCACTTTTTAAATTTCCGTTCTGACCTTTGCTGTTTTGCCGTGACTGATGCTAAACTAATTTATTCATGAAGTCTGTGCATAATGTACACCGTGTGGCTCTGGATTACAGCGAAATGGAACAATCACCAGATCTTTTTTTGGTTTCACCAGACCTTTAACAAACATAGGTATGTGGACATTTCAAAAAATAGCGGCCGCCATTGTGTTCCAAATCTCTGTGCCGGATTTTCCCTTATCACTCTGAGCGGGTCTCCTAAAATGCGCTGTTTTCATTGACTTGCTGTGGGAATCCTTGATTATTTTTAGCCAATCACATCGTTAGCGTTTTCGACTGCACATTTGTTTTACATTTTTTCTAGTCAGGCTGCATTTTCCTCCTGAAAGACGATTTCAAACAATACGGAAGAATTCAACTGTCAAGAAATTATTTTTACCCACTTTGGACACTTTCCAGAGGAAGGTAGACATGAAGAACATATGTTTGTGGTGTGCTGTACAAAATTTCGTGGCCATTTAAACTCCCCCTCTTTTTTTTTGACTACTGCCACTGAACGTTACCTGCAGAAAAGCTGTCAAAATGCAGCACGTCGTGTAGGCTACACTCAACATTTGTGTGGTCTCCTCCACTTTCTTTCCTCCACCAGCATTAGTATTGTTAACTCTATATTCTTACACAACTGGAAATAGCATGAATCAACCAAAATCCATCTTTTAAATTAAGGATATATAATTTTCCTTGAATTGTTGTTTTCCATTCAATTATTTGTATTTTCAACAACTGCTCGTCAGAAAAATACTATAAAAGATAGGCCTAATCAGTCTTTACGTGTGTTAAAATCAAGTATTGATCCAAATAACTACATGAAACCCACGTTAGATCCAAATAACTATATGAAACCCATCTCCACAGAAAATTTCATTAAGATATCTTGAATATTGAGAAAGTTATGAGCATTTTTGTGAAAAAAACAACTTGTTTTCGGTCACACTAAATTATATTGTTTTCACCTTAGAAATGAGACAAAAATAGGCGCTGATTACTGAACTATAAAATGTTGTAACTTTCTTCATACTTGACATATTTACCTTTTTTTTTTTTTTTGTAAAGGGGGTACCCAGGTCTTTCCACATATGCTATCCATTTGTCTATTTGTTGAGTTTTAATTTTTTGTCCACATACCTACATAAAGCCAGTGGAATTTCCACCAAACAATCCTAAAAGGCTCAAACAAGAATTACATATTTTCCCATGTAATTCTTTAATTCTTGAATTCTTTGGGGGCGGGGGGGGTTTGATGGCATCCCTCAGCACAGAAGTATGTGAAATACCATTCAAACACTAAATAAGAAGTAGAGAAAAGTTACAAGCACTTGAGAAATGCCTTAGTTTGTCAGAAGCACATCAGATATCCTCTGGGAAGTGTGTGTTGTGTGTGTTGTGTGTGTTGTGTGTGTGTGTGTGTGTGTGTGTGTGTGTGTGTGTGTGTGTGTGTGGTATCAATATTATAATGTTTCAGAATTGTGTTATAAATGTTTCAGTTTAATGCATTTCATGCGACTCAACAGAAATCAAGAATGCATAAGTCATCAGGATACATGTAAAGTCACGTTCACTCACTCTGATTTATTACGGGATTTATTGTCCTGGAGCTCCAGGAGGTTGACGGTCGCCTGACCGAGTGTTTTATCGGGACCCATCAGAGCCCGGTGCATCACACACACCTGTAGGGTGCAGCGCTCCGCGTTACTGGGGTGAAAGAGCGGCAGGTCGAACGCGGCCTCCTCCTTCCACACCGGCGCGACGCTCTTCTCGGCCACCGAGGTGGAGAACTTATCCTTTGCCACCTGCATTATGGCGTACGCGTCGTTGGTGCCATTCTTCCCCTTGATCCGCAACCCCCGCGCCTGGAGCACCGTTACCTGGACGCTGGTGGGATACCACTGCTGGCTTTGCTCTGCCAGAGACATTTCTGAGAAAACTCAACCCGTTTCAGTTGGAACTGAAAAAGCAACAAGGACGCGCGAGCCGTCCTGCCAGAAAAGAAGTTGTGTCAAAGCCTTTTGACTCAAACTAGGTCCGTTAATGTATTGCTGGAAAAGTTTCACTAATCCTGTGAAGCAACAAGTGAGCGTCATTCTGAGGCCACGCCCACACGCCTGTTCATAAGTAACTGCGTGTGGGCGTGGCCTGTTGTGACGCAACGAATTGTTTCATTGGGCAGAGCTGGGAAACAATCTACCCCGCACTTATTTTATTATTATTTTTATTTTGATGGTGTAAATTTCAGATTCATAAATGTGCATTTAAAAATGAAGTGAAGCATTCAATTGAGTCTATATTGCCCTCGAAGAAACAAAAAGTCATTTTTACAAACATGCATTGTATTTGTATTGTATCTTTTGAAATTTCTTCTTCATCAAAAAAAAAAAAAAAAAAAAAAAGCTGGAAACTCTGGAAAAGGCTTAATTGTTGTGCTTCTCTACTATATGCATATACTACATAAACTATCATTTTGATTTCTAAGGAACGTTTATGGACTCAAGATTTTATTTACATGACAATACCTAAATTAAACAATGACGAATGCTTCTTGCAACTTGTTTTTAGCAACAACTTGTTTCATTGCACACACAAGTACCCAGTTACTTGTGTATTTTTAACTAAAAATTATGCTTCTTTCAATTATGACACTTTAATAGAGATGTGTAAATAAATAGTCTAAATCTAGACATTTGAGAACTGCACAGTGTCACAAAGCAATAATTATACTAAATTGTCATGCTGGCAGTTCTCATTGTTCATGAAAAAAGGAACACAAATGAACAGGATCTGTTCTGTTCTCATTGCAAAATTGATTTAAAACTTAAAAGAAAGACTTTTCTGCAAAGAACACACTCTGCACTCAGATATAGAGAAAAAGATGAGCCATTTAAGATAAAACAAACACTTCCACCCTGATTACTTCAAATGAAGTTTTAATAATGACCGAATATAGAGATAGATCAACCAAAACAAAGAATTGTTGGTGGGAGTTGTTTCATTGCATACCGTGACGTATTTAACAACCTGTATTTTCTAGTTTATTACTGTGAAACTGCTTTTGAAGCAATCTGCACTGCATAGAGAATTATATAATATGTGACTTTACTTGTTGCATAATTTATAATTAAAATTAATCTGTTGTTGTTGTTGTTCTTCAAAACACTAGGTATTAACACACAGTCACCATCATACATTACTGATGAACCGTCATTGTCATTCAGTGTTAACACACATGACGAGGACAAACACCAGTTCCTTCATGAGGATAAGTGATTGTATTGTTCCTGAAACCCGTCGTTCAAGGCCTTCATAGTTCTGCATGGGGAGTGGAAGTCAACAGGGCACGGCCGTCTAACTCTTCATCATTGTATTCTTTTACATAATAAAATGAGGTCAGATTGCAGGATATGGTTTGCTACAGCAGCAAAAATACTGTCCTATTATATAAAAAGCATTTATGAAATGCCACAGTTTTTTTCTATGTTATGGCCGTGTGATGCGTTCCAATTATGTCTTCTCTTCCACAAAGATGCCAAAGAGACTAACTGAAAGCATAATTTGATCATTCAGTCACAGACTGCATGTATTGAATTACTAATGCAATAGTGAACCATGAGAAAATACTGCCCTCTAGAGAGGACTAAGAACCAATGCAATAAAGGAATAATTCAACCAAAAATCTGAATTGTCATTATTTACACATGGATTTTTTTTTAAACCATATAACTTTCTTTATAATGTGGAACCCAAAAGAAAACACATATGAAAAATACAAAGCTACTGTATGGTTTAAAGTCCCTTGTAATCAATAATTTCATCCCTTAAGACTCATCTTTGATCACCAAAATTAAATAGGCTATTTAAACGTTTCTTTAAACGATGTAAATATGAATGTAAAGTTACTCTACACATTGCATAATGAATATGCAAATGAGCCTCACCTCCACTCACTCACAGCAGCTCAGAGATCCAATCGTTGCCGATCACATGTTGATCTGATTGGTTACAAGGTAGTTTGTGATTGTTACGTCAGAATCACTAGCGATTTTAAACCGTGTTTTTGAGACTGTGTTTGGTTCATTGAAAATACTCAGCAACGGTGTTGACTTTTGAATTATTTGCAAGTTTTTTCTTAAATCATATTAAAGCAGCATTAGGTAACTTTTGAAATTTTGCTCTCAGGGGCCCCCTATAGTTGGGAAACAGTATTGTCTTCTGCCGTCATAAAATCTGTCATGGTTACGCCAGGGAATACACACGTGCATTTGTTGACAAGAGATATACCCCCGAACTCTGCAGAAGGCATTCTCAAGCCGCCTTTCCACTGCACACGACAAACGACTGCTGTCGGACCGAAAGTCATTCATTTCCAATGGAGAGTCGTACGGGAACTGCGGGAAGTTCCGATCATATGCGTATGCGGAAAATTCGGATCCGTTTTGAGCTTTGGATCCGTTGAAATATCTGAACTTCTGCGGCTAGACCGCATGCGACCGGCCAACCGGAAGTGATGTATTCTAATAAAAACTATGAGTGCGAGGCTAGAATTACCAATATTTTAACTCTTTAATGTTGTTCTGTAAACGCTCACTCTGTAAAATGTTGTTTATAATTAACTATAGCAGAAAAAATATTTTATAATTATTAAACCAATATTTATACTACTATATTTTTATTTGAGATGAATTGAGGGTCATTTGTTTTGTGTAGATATATTCAAGCATGCATTTCATTTATTAAAATCATTAATTTTACCATTGTGAATATCCTAGGGTAACGGTTGCTTCACGACCAATTTCAAAGTTCCGTGCGACTGACACTAGGGGGCGAAATGCGACAATCGTATGCGAATGTCGTGTGCAGTGGAAAGGCGGCTTCACGTCTTGGGCAGACTCCAGTGTTGCGTGTGAAATATCTTCATCCCAGGTACATTATTATTATTGTTATTTTTTTTCAAACGCCAAAAGATCACATAGCTCACGTTTACAAGTCAGCGTCTTTATAGTAGCCTATTGGCTACTGTTTTACATAATGGATATGCTAGTTCAATTCAATGTTTGTGTGGTAGTTAATAGCCATATTGTTAATATTATAATATCAAGCTAACGTTGATGAATATGCAAATTTGAAAAATCGATTTTCATTAGCCTGAGGCAAGACGCTTTCACCTGAAAGATAAATAAAGAATCAGATTGCAGACATAGTTATCCTTTTATTGTGTCCATCTAATCATGTATTATTTACTTGCAAGAATGTAGCCCCTACCAAACTTGTACACACCGTTAAGACATAAGCTCATAGGCTGATTTATTTCGTTTTTGATGGCCAGCATCGGTCAGGCACCCCACCTCCTCCTTTAGCTCACGCCAGCGAGCGAACGCTGTACCAATATTGATACTCGTCCTGCCTTTTATTTGCTCACACTCCCTTTTTCTCTTTCTACTGTCCTCCGACAGTATCTTTCTTGGTTTTGCATGCTGCTTCAGCCATGATACAGAGGTATCATGATACAGCCATGATACAAAAAACAAAAACAAAAAAAACGCTCGTTGGGCTCACACGTTAGAATTTGAGGAAGTGGGGGGAAGTGATGTATGCCATAAAGCAGTAGCTTTTCTTGTGCATCGGTTCCTTGCACTATATTGCACAATATTGGGGTTCCTTCCTGAAACCAAGCGGCAACCTCCCCGTCTCTCTCTTGAAGCCAATACGGAAGTGAATTAAACTGCAATTTATGGAGTGGCCGCTTGAGGCAGGCTGCAGAAGCGAGTCAAATCTGTATCTCCCCCATGTTAAAATGCCCAACTTTACAGCAGAAAAAAACATGTTTACAGCCTGGAGCAAAAAGTGGCTTTGGTCTATTGAGCTCATTTTTCCCTTCATGACAACTGTGAGGGGGGTGAATTTTTTTACAACTCATCTGTTTAAATTATATTTAAGCCTTAAAGTTCTGCATAATTAAGGGCGTGGCCACTTGAGTGACAGGGGGATTCATGCTGCCGCTTTCACTGCTAATCGTTAGTCTGCTGTCTGTTAGCGTCACCCTCAGCTGTGTTTCTGCTTTTCCGGGATTATTTCATACAATTTAATACATGTATTATACCTTCGCCCGTGCACGCCGTTGGATTCCGTCGTGTTGAGTATGGAGAGAACAACCAGCGCCGTGTTTCCAGCTGTTTCCCTCTCATGCACTAATGGATGTCTGATGATTTCAGCGCGTTCTCTCCGTCCATGCAATAGATGCACACCCTTGAATGAGCGCGGATTTCTAGTTCATTTACTTGAAGTTCTGAGGTAATATTTGGTTTGACCCATCTGAGAGGCGGCCAAAATCGGATTGTAAAATGGACTGAATTAAAGCTCTTTACGAACTTGACGTGAGATGCCGACTGACATGTGTGCTTGCCTTGAATCACTGTCGCATGCACAAGCTTAGAGCAATATTGTAAGTAACTTATACATTTTAACTAGCAGAATAATAATGCATCACAATGCACATAGTTGACTGCTTGTATGTTGTGAGAAATGTGTGATCTGTGTTAATGTACTTGTATATGCTCTTAACTAATTGCCCCTTGTGAGATTAATAAAGTTGATAAAAAAAGTCAAGTAGTCTCACTTTTAGTTACATCTTAACTATTATAATATTTCGAAGGGCAAAACATGAACTTTAACCATTGGCTTTACTTTTTCAATCAGCTGTCAATTCAGCGACAGTAGCATAGCATTAGCACCTCAGCTCCACCCGCGTCCCGCCTCTTTGCCCATTTTAATTTATCCGGTAGTGACGAGAGGTGACGCACTGCGAAGATGGCGACGGTCGGCCCCGCCCACTTTAGGCCTCAAAATCGCTCTTCAGAAACCTATGGGTGACGTCACGGACACTACGTCCATATTTTTTACAGTCTATGCCTGAAACCCAAAGTTACATAGTGCCAGTAAAAGCGTTACAGACACCGTCAGGCTATGGCAGACCTGTCATTCAACCTATTGTAAGTCGATGTACCATCACAAGGGATTTGGAAAAATATTATAAAGGTTGAAAAAGTTACATAATGCTGCTTTAAAACACCACACAGACATACAAACAAAAGCTTAATTTTCACCTAAGGGGGGACTTTAATGGCACGTTGTCGTTTCTGAAAGGTGCTGAATATTGCATTGAATCCAAGAGCTCGTCACCAGTGTTTTAAGTGGAGGCTAGGCTGTCTGGCATCTGTCTGGCATGCCGAACTTATTTCCCAGTAGGCTACAGCTCGTCATCCACAAAGAAGTGTCCTGGCTCCATGAGACTGAGATCACAGTCTCACACATGCATGTAGTGTCCTTCTCTGAGTTCTGCATCAGATGACACCATCAAACGAGCTAAACATACACAATCTTAATGCATTTCAGACATGCATTGACCACAAAAAGTATTTGGATATTAAAACACACTTAAAATTAGACAATGTCAAAACACTATCACTTTTCTTTCTTGGTGAGACAATATAATATTCACTCCACAGGATGGAAAAAAATATAAGCTTAATTTAAAGAGGCCGTATTATGCCTTATTTAGATTCTTGATTTTGATTTGGGGGTTTACTAGTAGAATAGAATAGAATTTTCATGCTTGAGAGTTACAATTTTTTAATTATTATATTGTTGCAACCCCTCTCTTCCCAGTCTGTCAGTAACGTTTACTTCCGGTGTCTATATGAAGCCCCTCCTGAAAAGCGCACTATGCTTTGATTGGTCGTTGTTGTTAATTAATTGGTCAGCTGTTTCGATTTTGTTTTGGAAATGTTACAGCCCTTACCATAACCGCAAGTTCAACACACTAACGCACCTCATCCTTTTTTTGCGTTTGTTTTGTGCAGCAAATATTTAAATGAGGGATATTGTGACATGTACATTCCTGGAATAAAACTGAAGACTACAATCAAGAAGTTCAGAATCAGTGGGCACTGATATAGAGAATAACTCCTTTTAGTGTGACTTTGTGCTTTTGCAGACCCTTTTCATGCGCAAACAGCAACATTACACACTAAAAAAGTAGAAAATGTAAAAAAGCAGAATAATACTGTATGTTTTAGGGTTCTCACATAGTGACATAGCCACTCTCTCACAAGTGTGGAACCTTTGATTGTGCTGGATCGCTCCAGATGGCTGTGATGTTCCTTCACAAATCATGCGCATTTATATTACATGAGACACACTTTGAGAGGTTTTAAGGCAAAAATGAATCACATGATAAAAGTGAAATGAAATAATCACATTCTAGTCCATCCTGTAGTATTTGAAGAGTGTTGGACTGTCGAGGTTGAACTTGCGTCCTGATCCTCATGAGCTTTTCAGGGTCAACGGGACCGTATAATTCCATACTGGATAATTAAAGCTCACCCTGAGACAGTCAGAGAGCATGAGTTCAACAAGACATCCTAATGTTCTTTTATGTTATGAGATGTATCACTCATGACAATTCTCTGAATAGTTATAGCATGTTATTGAATATGGCAGTGTTAATGTACATTGTGATTTCTGGATTTTTTTAGATTATGTCTCTCACAATGGACATGCACCTACGATGACAAATTCAGACCCCTCCATCATGATTTCAAAGGAGAACTTGCAAAATAGCAGGGTGTTCAAATACTTATTTACCTCACTGTATATATACACTCAAAAAGGATTATTAGGAACACACCTGATCAATTTCTCATTAATGCAATTATCTAATCAACCAATCACATGGCAGTTGCTTCAATGCATTTAAGGGTGTGGTCCTGGTCAAGACAATCTCCTGAACTCCAAACTGAATGTCAGAATGGGAAAGAAAGGTGATTTAAGCAATTTTGAGCATGGCACGGTCAGGGGCGAAAATTTCATCAAAATGTTGGGGGGGACAATAAACAACAATTCTCAAGAGCAAATTTTGAAGGGGACACCAATAATACAGGCAAAAAAAAATACAGAGGAAAGCCTTACTACTATTATTAGTGTAGCATGGAGACCATTTCATTATACTTCTTAAAATTTCTTTCTGGTTTAAGCCAGTGGCGAATCTGTTTACATACCCTCACGCAGCGCAGCGATTTCATTTCATTCATTGACTAATTCTTTAACTATATTAAATGATATAAACCAACTAAATCACAGTGAAAGCGTTAGAATCTAAATGCACAGCGCACCCGGACTTTCTCATCAGTGTATGGCCAATATTGTAATGTTTAATGACATGAAGATAGTGTCTGTTATTATTGTTATGTACAATTAAATACAATCGTTGCTGAGTCTGCGGTCTGAAAACTTTACCTCAGAGCATCCAACTGAATGAATTGAGAATCTCACCTGAAAAATCCAATAACATCAGCAATTGTCATTCAAGCAGCTGATTTCTGTAAATGAATGCAAAACTAAATGTATATTGCAGCACAGGGCGAAGTCAGGATCCATCAGCACCGATTTGAGACAAAAATAATTTTAATGGTATATAAAACTATGTAAATGGCGCTCTGTGGCACAGCAGGGTTTTGAACACGGTCCCGTCTCTGGGCGCCGCGGACAGACGCCGAACGGCGCCGCCGGTGTGTGTCCACTCATAGAGAATAATGTGTTCGAATTGTAAAGACGTGGCGCTGCGCGACGCGCCGCTACGCTTCTCGTCCGGTGTGCGACCCCCTTTACTGGAGTTCCACAACTATTCAAAAACTACGTTTTTCTCTCCCGCCACCGGAATGTGTGTGTCTGAGGTAAAAGAGACGGAGGCGGTGGACCAACGCACTGTGAGGCAAGAGAGGGGGGTCTCAAAATGTTTAGAACGCTTTTTTTGTAATTGCCCCGTTTGCATTTGTGTTATTTTATTTCTTAATTATTTTAAGAATATATCATTACATTATTTACAATACACATATTTTAATGGTTTTTTTTGGGGGGGACAACCCTCAGATAGGGGGGGTCCTGACCCCCCCGACCCCCCCGCGATTTCCGCCTATGGGCACGGTTGTTGGTGCCAGACGGGCCGGTCTGAGTATTTCACAATCTGCTCAGTTACTGTGATTTTCACACACAACCATTTCTAGGGTTTACAAAGAATGGTGTGAAAACGGAAAACATCCAGTAAAGCGGCAGTCCTGTGGGCGAAAATACCTTGTTGAAGCTAGAAGTCAGAGGAGAATGGGCCGACTGATTCAAGCTGATAGAAGAGCAACTTTGACTGAAATAACCACTCGTTACAACCGAGGTATGCAGCAAAGCATTTGTGAAGCCAGAAGCACCTTGAGGCAGATGGGCTATAACAGCAGAAGACCCCACCGGGTACCACTCATCTCCACTACAAATAGGAAAAAGAGGCTACAATTTACAAGAGCTCACCAAAATTGGACAGTTGAAGACTGGAAAAATGTTGCCTGGTCTGATGAGTCTCGATTTCTGTTGAGACATTCAGATGGTAGAGTCAGAATTTGGCGTAAACAGAATGAGAACATGGATCTATCATTGTTACCACTGTGCAGGCTGGTGGTGGTGGTGTAATGGTGTGGGGGATGTTTTCTTGGCACACTTTTGGGCCCTTAGTGCCAATTGGGCATCATTTAAATGCCATGGCCTACCTGAGCATTGTTTCTGACCATGTACATCCCTTTATGGCCACATACTGTAGTAGTCCTCTGATGGCTACTTCCAGCAGGATAATGCACCATGTCACAAAGTTCGAATCATTTCAAATTGGTTTCTTTAACATGACAATGAGTTCACTGTACTAAAATGGCCCCATAGTCACCAGATCTCAACCCCATAGATCATCTTTGGGATGTGGTGGAACGGGAGCTTTGTGCCCTGGATGTGCATCCCACAAATCTCCATCAACTGCAAGATGCTATCCTATCAATATGGGCCAACATTTCTAAAGAATGCTTTCAGCACCTTGTTGAATCAATGCCACATAGAATTAAGGCAGTTCTGAAGGTGAAAGGGGGTCAAACAGAGTATTATATGGTGTTCCTAATAATTCTTTAGGTGAGTATATATAATATTATATACACAAAACTACAGAGGTATTTTAAAAAACAGTAATAAAAATGACAAAAACACAAAATTACTAAAACTTAAAATGAAAATAAAAGATACAATAAAAATAAAATGTAATACAAAATATTAATAAAAACTATAAAAGTATACCAATGATTCTAAAATAACACTGGCAATAAGATATGAGATATGACGTCTTAATTTTGACTTGCTTTGTTTCTGGAACACAAGATGGCAGCAACGCTTTCAAAAGCCTTCAACAAATTTTGTCCATGTAATGGTATTAAACTAAATGTACAAACTTGAATTGAAGGCAAACATTATTCCAGTGTAATATTAGTATTTGCATGCTCCAGCCTGCCCCTGTTGTTTCAGCTGTTTACGACAGCAGTTTCTCTCCAGTGGGGCTTTGAAGCTTTGAGAACTGCTCGCATGAACAATGAGAAACATGTGATGTTGTTTATAGACAGCATGGGTCTAGTGCACTCAGCTCTTGCACTCATAGGTTTGCTTTGGCCTGACTGACGCCTGCAGGGTTGAAGAAGAACAGCAGGAAGTTGCGCAACAGAAAACTGAATTCTTGTCACAATTGTCACAACAACATCTTTACTCAAACAAGATAAATTGGCCTTCACTGTAGCACATTAACGTTTGCTATAAAGTTAACATTAACTTTATGTACTGTACACAAAGAGCTGGTCAGTTAACTGTGTGAATAACTGACCAAACGAACAGGGAGTCTTGGATCAGGGTGACCACAGTAAGATAATGAGAAGAAAATAAAGTATTATATTAGGCCTATATTAATACACTATTTAAACTTCTTGTACATATTTTGAGAATTAAGATGATATAATAATTAAAATATTTGTTTGTTATTTTGTTTTTTGAGGTGAAAAATACTCATTACTGTTTTTGTAACTTAGTATTTTTTCAGTTTAATTGTAGTTTTCTTTATTCTCAGTGATAATTCGGCTTTTTTATGGCATTATTTATTACATAATACATAAATACTGAATTTACTTATCATTTAAATAACATAGTTTTGCATTAAGGTACCGTAATTAAAGTACATTTTGTATTAATGAGAGTTTGGGGGAAATGCCCAAAAAAATATTTAAATTGTATAGTAAAATTCCATCAAATTGAATTGAATAATCCTTACGTATTATTCATTATTCTTTGTGAATAAAGAATTTTAAATGAGTAAAAAATCGAAATGAAACAAAGGAACAGACCATTTAGTTTATGTGATTCGTATTAATAAATGTAAACATATTTTACACTTTTTAAAAATGAAATGGTCTATAAGATTCTTACAAAATGTTTATTAAGCTCTAGTTTTTTTTTGTTTTTGTTTTTGTTTTTTTTTTTTGGGGGGGGGGGATTATATATATATATATATATATATATATATATATATATATATATATATATATATATATATATATATTGAGTGATCTTCTTACTTGTCATGAAAATAATGCACTGCACAAAAGCTTGCTCCCTAAAATTATCTTGATGGATGGTGAAATGGTAAGCTTGTAACCTGTAGCATTTATGGAATTCATGCCAATTAATGCTACAAAAAAGTCAAATTATTTTGTGATTTTCCCACTTTTCAATGAGAAGCCAAAGCTGATGATCATTTTGATTGTTCTGAGCCTCCACATTCAACATTGCTCCAGTCTCCTGACCATTCATCTCCAAAATAACGTCCCTCGTCTGCAGTCTGCTTCCTTCATGAACCTGTCAAAACACAGTATGAGAAAAAGTCCTAAAGACCATATCATTCAAAGGCATCAAGACCATCTTATGCGTTACACTTTAAAAGCATAGTTCTGTTCAGGAGAAAATGTGTGCCACATTATATTCAGCTCACCATGGAGACAGTCAGAGTCCTCTTAAAGTCTCTTCCACAGATACGAAACCCCCATGGTGGTAGACTTGTCAAATTCATCTGTCTGACACAAGCTTTGAATCTAAATGCTCTTTAGGAACAACAAAATCGGTTTGTGTTTCTGACCTGTGCTGTGCCAATATGGGACTCAGCCGTTTATGGTGTATTTTTAATGTTTTTCTGGAGCTTAGAGATATGGAGGCTCTGTGCTGTCACCACCACCCATGAACATCTGTAAATGATGTTCTCTGATGATGTCATTTGTGACAATTTTCATGACAAGAAAAAATTATGGTAAAACTATACCAAGTTTTTACAATTTATTTTTTGCTAAAAACTATAAAACTATATTACTATTAGGTTTTGATTTCAGTCACTTTGACATTGATTTGGTTTCTCTAAAGCGTTAGATTCCGATGCAATGTCTTGTTCCCTCATCTCAGGGAACAGAGGTTACATTTAGTAACTGGAGATGTTTAACTTTTTTAAAAAATGCAAATCTTCAAGTTTTTGCAGGGTTAAAATCTGCACAATCTAATAAATCATGATTCAATGATAAAGAGTTTTGAAAGAAAGAACATGTTTATGGATCTTCTGGTATTTAAGACTTGTGTGTCATCCTTAAAGTCCCTGTAAAGGCAATTCTACAAAAAAGTTCTAACACATTATATATGGTATATATGTATCGCTAAAACATATTACAAAGACTGTGAACTGTGAAGTACTGAAATGTGGAGTTAGACCGTTAAACAGTTTTTCACCATTGCAATTTTACGGATTGTTTGGGCGGGGCTAAAACAGGACTCGATGACGCACTGGAGCCCAAGAGCTCCTGGACACATCCATACACACCCTATTTCAGGCACGTGCAGAGGGGGGGGCGTTGGGTGCTCGAGCACCTGCCCTTTTGCCCCTTGGTGGATGGTCCTCACTGCGGAACATGAAATCCATGGGGAGGAGTCGGATCCAGATCCAACTCCTCCCACCTTCCATACACCTAAACCTAACCAACTCCGCCCCCTGATCCCTAAACCCACCCCTAATCCCTAAACCCAACCCTAATCCTAACCATCTCCACCCCTTGGATCGTGATCCGACTCCTCCCCGTGGATCTCATGTTCTGCATTGAGGTGCTACTGCCTTGGTGCCCAAAGTGCCCTTTTGTCAAGACAAAATTTCCTCTCCTTTTTTTTGTATTTAAAGGCACTTTTGTGGATGCCTGCCCCATCTAACTAGTAGTAAAATGAATGAATAATAATTTAGTCGTAAATAAAATGACCCACATGATGACCTTTCACCTGATTCCTCACGCTGCACGCGCATTTTATAATTTCGCGCGGCTACGCGCAATCGCGCATTCCCAGAGGATATCTTCAACTCTTGCGGCTGCTGGTAAGTGGTGTTTTATTCTCAGCGAAGTGATTTTGATGTTTGTTTACTTATTATTATTATTTTACTAGAACGACGTGAAGAGAGCATGCAGAGAGATGTTGTTTGTATTGCTGTGTGTAGGCTGTAGAAGTAACGTTAGCTTGCTGTTTGAGGGAGAAAAGTTTCACGGGCGTGGTGGAGGGGTGTTATTTGACTAAAAACTATTATTTGTACTTTAAACTATTATTATTATTAATACAGTATTTATTAAAAAAAATATTTTCACATAAAAATGATTATCACAACTCTGGTAAGTTATAGGCTTACCAGTATCTTATGTTTTGTGTGCAGAAGCCTCTGTGAACATCTGCCCTAGTAACGTTACTATTATATACTATTATTGTATTATATACTTTAGCAGCCTGGGTAGAATCTGTAGCTTTAGCAGGTCAGTGAACTAGTGAGCCAGTTCCAAACACTGTCAGCAATCTTTACATCTTGTCATGGTCACATAAAAATGGTTTAATCAGCTAATACCCTATATTTCTGTTTATTTTAATGTCTACAGTCTCAGATCAACTCCAGCAGTATCATCATCATCAGCAGCAGCAGTAACAACATCAACAGCAAAGGCAGCAAACTCACTTAAGGACTTGAGTAAGAATTTACCAGAACAGGCATCACATTAATGTTAAAAATCTTGTAAAGTATTAATTGCTGTTTCTGTTTGCTTTGTTTTTATTTTCATTGTATAAAATGTAACTCTTGTATTTTTGTAAATCAGTTTTTGCCATGAAAATAGCCACAGATGCTGATATGCCATTAAATAAAACTATACTGTACTGCACGAAACATGGGCCAGGTTGATTTCGTCCTATACAGTTCACTATAACAGCTGTTCTTTATTATTCTGTATAACAGAGAAGAAAAAGCCATCAGGTTGGAACAACTTAAGATGCTTCAGTTTCTAATCCCAGAGTTATATATAGAGCACATCAATTATTCTTTTTTAATTTTAAACTTTAAATTTGTCTTTTCTGTTCTGGTTCTTTTTCAAAACTCCATCAATGCATTTGCTGCTGTATCGATGCAGAATCATCTGTATTGATATATTACTGTATTGATATTTTGAGCACAGCCCTATAAAGCCTTGTTTCCATGTGCCCCATTTTATACTTTGAGCACCTGCCCCTACAGAGGTCTCTGCACGGCCCTGCCCTATTTGATGACGCACAGAGTCTGATATCTCCCCTAACACACAATAACACTCCCCGAGCACATTCGCATTCACCGCTCAATCGTGAGTGACTGTCAGTACAATTAGTTACTACAGCTGAGCCTACAGTTTTCTAGCTAGCGATGCCTTCAACACAGAAATGCATAGGCTAGCCTACTACCTGAATGCGATCATGTACAAAACAGTTATTTAAATTCCATAAAAACGATCACATCGAGAAGAGGTTTTTAGAGAGCCAACCTTGATGAAGAGCTGAGGATCACCGCCAACACCCGCCTCTGAAGTGATCATTTTACACTGCATAGTTTTATATACTTTCCTCAGAGACAACTGGGATTCACTGATGATCCGCTGTTACTGGTGAACGGAAACTGACATAAGGCTGTGAAAACTGACATAAGGCTGTATCTCCGCAACACTTTATCGGATTCAGACCAAACTTGGTACAAGTAATCATAAGCATGACCTGAGGCAACATGCAGCGTTTCGGCATAGCACCACCTACTGATCCGGAGATATGAAAATGGCTATTTTTGCTTATAACTTCTGAACAGTTTGTCCAAAAATAATAAAATTGGTCTTGTTAGATTCAGATTCATGCCGAGTCGACTGATATCCTATTTTCCCATATCGGCCATTTTGAATTATGTGCTAAAATGCTGTATTTTCTGAACGCATTAACAAATTGTTACAAAACTCGGTATGGGTCATCAGTACGATGCCCTGAAGGAGCAGTGCCACCTAGTGGTGCCATCGAAACAGTGCCACCTAGTGGTGATTTTTTTTCAAATGCCTATAACTTTGGGTGTGGTTGTCACGGAAGTCATCTTTTTGAGTTCCTGAATCATTGCCGCCGAGTCCAAAGATACCAAACACGCTGGGTTTCGTCTTACGGTTTGTGTAGCGTTGCAATTTAGCGTGAAAAAAACATTTGGCTATATCTTCGAAATTTTTGTCCGATCGAGACGAAACCACCATCAGAAGTTTGGAAACATAGGTCGATAGCTAAACACCAATGCTCAAATGCGAAAATATTGATAGTAAGGGGTAGTAAAATTCAAACAAAGTCATGTGTCAGTCATTTTTTACGTATTTTTCATATAAATGTCTATAACTCTGAAGCAAATTGAGATATTTTCACCAAAATTGACACACATATGTATGGGCTCACCCTAAGGACACATAAAAAATTGTGGGACTGAGCCTCTTGGTGGCACTATAATAGAACAAAACATGAAATTCCCATTGACTTACAGTTTTGTGAAATAAAATACTATACTATACTAAACAAATGCATTGGTGTAATATTACTAAACTCAGAATGTGCCAACAACACCATCCCCTGAAGGTACTCAAAATATTTCGAAACACCAAGTGGTCAAAAGTTATAACAAAATTTCCAAAAAGGCTAATAACTTTTGAATAAATCTGCCTGTTGAAATGCCACTGGTCTTAATAGATTCCTTGGGTCAAGCTGAGAACATAGATACCAGGTTTACCAGGATACCATCGTATCTTCTCCAGACCATGCCGACTAAAAGCTATAGATTTCGTGTCGATAGATGAAACTGTTTTCGTATAGCGCATCAGCAAAGCTGAGGCATGATGCTAAAAGCATTATTCAGGCTTCATCTCTGCAATGACCAAACTTGTGTCATTGTCACTTCACTCTGACCAGATCACATCAGTTTTGTAACTGCGCCACCTATTGGTCGAAAGTGATAATCCATTAAATCAAATTTTTATTTACAGTTTCTATGATTCTATGATTTTTCAGCCATTTTGCATACAATTGTCTTTATTTGTCTTTCATTGCTTATTGTTGCAGTTGACACTTTCAGCAACGTTGGCATGTCTTGTTGTCTTATGCTGCTTGGCCCCGGTAATTGCTGCTTGCAGCTATATTTGTTTTTAGATTCATAGGACGGTACTGTGCAAATTTCGACATCTGCTCATAATTCTAATAATCAAGCTGACAAAAATCCTAGATTTAACAAGTATTAAGAAATTAAATGTTTTGTAAATGGGGTAAACAATTTTGCATAAAAGTATGCTGATAGCACATACTAATTTTCAGTAGTTAGTAAATGCGACATATCGCAAAATTTAGGAATAGGCAGGAACATTAGTAGATAATTGTCATTATTTATTATTATTATTAGTTATTATATGATTAACCCTCAAAAGGTCTTCGTTTCCTGTTTACAAATCTGGTCATTGGGGTCAATATGACCCCAACAATTGATAGAGAAATTGTACAAAAACTATACATTTTTAATAATACAAATAATATGTTTGTTTTTTTTTTGTTTACTTCTCATCTATTCATTAATGCTGTGTTTTGGGAGATAAGAAGTACTTTTGTACCTATTTACAACATAATTCCTCAACCACACCATAAACTTATGCATATGAAATCTTAATTTTTTATGAAAAAATCACTTAAATACTGATCAAAATTTAATTTAAATTGCTTCTGGATATTGAGCTAGGTGTTATTTGTAGAATTACACCATCTACTGGTTAGAGATAAAACTAAATTCTTTACAGTTTTAGAAATAAATAGTTTTGACCAGCAGAGGCAATAGAGAGCCATTCATTTCACTGCATGTGGCCTACTACTTTTGTCACAACTTTTGAAATACATTTTATGAATTTTTATATATATATATATAAACATAAGAAAGGACATTTAAAATAATAAATGTTTTAAATAGTATTATTGTTGTAGTTTTTGATGCATTTTGAAACGTCTGTTTTTACAAAGTGCCACAGAAAAAGGACACCTAAATGCCACATAAGACACACCTAAAGGACAAGACTTGGAGTCAGATTTTAGTTGCACATTGTTGATTTCATTGAAAAAAGTGTAAAAATAAATAATTAACTTTAGAATGCAAAATAAATAAAATAAATAATATGAAAACAAAAGCAATATGAGTGAACATCTAATCTAACATTTTTTCCAATAAAATTCTGAACTTAAAAAGCAATAACAAGCTACAAAAAACATGTAAAACAAATTGTAAAACTATAATCGGTGTGTGTGTGTGTATTAGGTCTCACACTTTAATATCTTTGTTCTGCATTTGTGACTGATTTCATTTGTGAGTTCTAAAAAATGCTCTCTGTGGCAGTACACTCATACATGTTTGTTTGTGTGTGTTTTTGTGTGTGTGTGTGTGAGTGAGCATGTCTTTTCTACATCACATTTATGCTCTAGTAGTAGGCCTTCATTTCTATGTGGAAATTTTCTGATTTATGATGGATTTATATATTTTTTTGGACAAATGAATAAAAAATATTTAGTTTTTTTTCACATTTCCCATTCATTTCAATGTGGGGTCATATTGACCCCGAAGACCAGATTTGTAAAAAATTTTTTTACTCACTTCAGAACAACCGAATCAAGCCCAGTTTTTTTTGTGTGTATAGATAGATTATGTAGGAAAAGTCACAAAATCTTATTCCACTCAGATAAAGGAAACCATTTTTTTTTATTAAGGAAAAGTCGATTGGGGTCATATTGACCCCAAGGACCGATTGAGTGGTGCGGTCACATTGAGCGATGTTTGGTGTCTGTTTACGATCTGGAATTTTGCGCGAGGACAAACGCTTTTCCCACACAGATTTCCCATCAGCTGTTCCAGAATTCTGGGGATTGACCAACAGAAAGTTGCTCGATAAGTGAAAGCGGCTTTAGCATACCTTGCTTCACTTTTGGCAATAGATAATATACCTTTTTTTACAGGTGAAAAAGTTCCAACGTTTTTCTGTATAGAGCTGTTTCGCCAGTTCACACAACGTATTCTGCTGATAAAAACAGTGGAATGAAAAAAGAACAAGGTCTAGACCCTTTGACCAGCCATTCTAACTTAAAAGATTTTCCTTTTTCATTACACTGCTCTACACATTAAGGATATATTACAAAGATAGTTTGTGTTATGTTTCGAAAATTCTTAAGAGATGTTGACTGTGCAAGACAAAAATCAGGCCCCTTTGGTCTTGATTTAAATTAAAAACTTGTGACCTGCTTGAAACAAAAAAACAAAACCACTGTCCTTTCAGAATAGTTAGATATTAACCTTTCAATACCGTTTGAACATATAAATGAAAAAGTAAACGAAGACAATGTTAAAAAAACCCCCAAAAAACTACTGTATTAAAAAAAAACAGCACACTAGAGAGGTTGCCATGAGGAGATGATCTGAGCAGCTAAACACTTAACAGACATTGTTCTTCATGGTTCTACCAAAATCACAGTTCTATCCACATCATCCCTTCACTTTTTTACACAATCTTAAATAAATCACTTCAAACTCTTCCACTCTTTCTTCTCCTGGGACATCATGCATTACAAACAAACTGTGAAGGAAAAAATAAATAAATATAAAAAAAAATTCACTCAAGTATGCCATGTGTAACTCTCACTCCAAACGGAAATTATAGTCAGCCCAGGAATTGAAAGCAACAGAGACAATCGTGCAACAATGCAAAAGCTCCTGAGGCGCAGCAGTGAGCCGAGGGTCTGGCAACACAGCTCACGAATGACTTCATCGGTTCTGTTCTACAGTTGTGTCCAAACAGGTTCAGGAAGGGGCCAGTCGAGCTGCATCTCTTCAAGAGCGACTGCGGTCTTCGCTGCTGCCCACTAAAACCTTGCTGTAAAGTTTCTGCTGCTCCTCTTTGAAAACTTCTTTGACTTTCCCTCGTTTCAGTCCACCATCCCTGTGAGCATGCGAAGCACAAAAGGTTTAAGCTTTATTCCATTTTAAAATGTAAGTGTGTGTTCTATTAAGTCCCAACTCAGATTACATTTGTTTGAGACAGTTTTTAAAGAGGAACCAACCATAACAAGTCTGCCAGTCCTCCCTTTCTAGCGATGGCTGCTTTAACTCTATTGGCAAACTGCACAGCGTCCTCCCCTTCCTGTAAAAATAAGAATTTAAAACTCACCTAAATATAATGAAGGGGTTAAAAAAAGCTCCAAAATGCAAAGAAGTTTAGAGAGAAAAAAATACAATACCATTCAAAAGTTTGGGGTCTGAAAGACTTCTTAATGTTTTTGAGTCCAACATGACATCACGACTTTTGCGTGAACATATACGCCACTTTCGAGTCAGGTGGCGTGTCATCTCTACGCATTTTGAGCTATCCGCGTGTATGCGTATATGTCTACGGCATTAACGTCCACGTCATTCCGCGTGTCTGTACACGCAGTCAAATCTCCAGTCATAAATTCCATTAACCCCAGTGACGGTTAAGTTTAGGGATGGGGTTGAGGTAAGTCATATCTTTTTCTTTCCTAGGATGGTAAGGGAACAGTCATAAATGCCATTAACCCCAGTGACGGTTAGGTTTAGGGACGGGGTTGAGGTAAGTCATATATTTATATAACGTTAAGTCAATGGCGTTCATAAACACGCTGAAAGGCGATTATGCGTCTTGATAGCACGCCAAAAATGAAAATACGAATTGGCGTGTCGTACGCTACTTCATGAGATCAGTCTGTTGAGTCTATTATTCTCCCCAAGGTTGCATTTACTAGATAATAAATACAGTACAAATATGTATAGAGGGTATGCGCATTACGTCACCGTTGGCCAGAGTGCCTGCAGATACTCACAGTTAGTGGCAAAAAGACTGAGCGGCTGTATTTGTTTTCAGCGTGAATGCCGCGAAAAACAAACACAACACATATAAAGTGGGAATGAGCTTTGCGATTGACTGTACAACTAGATCTGACAAAAAAATCGGAGGTATATTTTTACAGACTGCTATAGAAAGAGGAGCAAATGGATCGCTCCAATTTACAGAAACAATTGGAAAGGTGGATTTGCAGTTATCATTTTGTGTCAATATGCTGAATTTAGGTGTAAAACCATACCCATATATTTTGTATTGTTACATATATTAACAACTCATCAATTAAATATTTATCATTGCATATTCTGCATCATTGGATGTTTTTTTTAATAAACACTGACCAAAAAAAAACAAAAACAAAAAAAAAACTATAAAGTTTTAGGGTTGGACGATATGATGATATAAATATAGGCTGATATAAGTGATCACCCGGATTTAGATCTACAGGGATTGGACAATGAAACTGAAACACTGGCCAATGTTGGAGGTTTCACATCTATATGCCTGGCGGCCAATCTTCAGAGTGAAGCACGGGTGGATCAGTGATGGTTTGAGCTCCAATATCATGACAATCCTGATTGTATTTGATGGACACGACACTGCCGAGGACTACCAAACCCTTCTGGAGGATCATGAGCACCTGATGCTCAAACCGTGTATCAGCATGATCATGCACCAACACACACAGCAAGACTTGTGACAGAAGGGTTTGATGAAGATGAAAGTGACGTTGAACATCTCCCTTGGTCTGACAGTCACCAGATCTGAATATTATTGAGGTGTTTTGGAGGAGCGAGTCCACCAGCATCATATAGTGACCTGGACACTGTTCTGGAAGAGGAACGGCTCATAATCCCTCTGGTCACTGTGAAGGACTTCTATCTGTCAATTGGTGCTGTATTTGGATGCAAAATGAGGCCCTCACCATTCTAACAAATTATTGTGTAGTAAAACCAGGTGTTTCAGTTTTTTTGTCCAACCCCTGTACCTATATTGTATTTATATAAAGCTTTCACAGGCAAATTTGCTTCAGCCTATATTTAGGTCTATATTGCTTGTACTTCCACGGTGTCGAAATCAGGCAAACATAAATGTCAGGCAACATGATTCCTGGCTGCATGTCAATATCTATGGATCACTGGATCTTTAGTAAGTTGTAAGGAACACTATATTGAGTCCAACATTCAGTTTAAATTGATAAAATTGTTCGTTTTAGTGGCATTTTCGCAGTTTCCTCTATTAAATCCAGTCACGCAGCAGATCTTTTGCCACTCAGTCAGGCTGAGGGGAGTTGTTCCGGCGGCAAAGTGACGTCAATCAATGCATTCCCTCTATAGTGAAATATTATTACAATCCGAAACAACTATTTTCTATTTTAGTTTATAATAATATATTATTTATTAATATAAATGTATTTACTGTCACTTTTGACAATTGAATTCATCCTTGCTGAATAAAAGTATTAATTTCCTTAAAACAAACTTTTGAACGGTAGTTTTTCATCTCTTTTGAAGCTTCACCACTCACCATTCGGCTCATTGGTGGAAGGTACCAGACGCTACACACGATGGCCCAACTGCTCATCATGTGCAGCAGATAGTTCACCATCCCAAATTTGCTGCTATTCCAGAAGGCATCACCAAAGCGAGGATCATACTGCCAAAACAACAGCCAGAGGAATTTAACACCACTTTATAACAATGAAGACAACGTATAAGGAGGTTGTTCTTACCTTTATGGCCACAGGATAAACTGTGCAGCCAATCTCAAAGCTTCCCTTCTTGAACATCATGACTGAAGTATTGTTTATACAAGTTCCTTCAGAAAAGACAAAAAAAGGTTATTTATACACATACTTCACTATGAAATTTATAAACAGGAATTTTAACACTTACCCTCTGGGAATATAAGGATTGGCAGTTTGCTTTCATCTGCAACATGGTCACTTAAACTAAAAATATATATATATATTTATAATAATAATTTGTTTGGATTTGTGACAAACAGAAATGCTCAAATTGTAAATGTAAGAAAATTGATGCATGTGATTAAATGCAATGTTACCGTTTGGCCACTAGGTGTCGGTCCTTCACTTCAGACCTCTCAAACCAGATGTGAGGACAGGCCTTCACCATCGCCCTCTGAATGACCCCTATCAGACCACCATGGACCTGGCCCACCTGATGCACACATAATTATTAGAACCGGAGGACTCATATTACATTAAATATCAATACTAAAACAAAGTCATGAATACAAACATCACACTACCATAGCATAGCATCCGTCACTGGCCAGAATGATGACGTCGATAGGCGAGGTGTGATTGGCCACACAGATTCCTCCGTTTTTGGGTTTATTCTCACTTGAAGGAAAAAAGTAAGTGGATAGACAGAAATATGGAAAATAAAACAATGCAACAGGCATACAGATGTGTAGCTGTAGTCACCAAGCAACATGACAACTCTAATGTTTAATACTGGAATGAATATGGAAGTGTTTGTGCGCCAATACCTGTCATGATAGGTAATTATGGCCGTGAGGGCTCGTACACAGATCCGGTAACACATTAAATGAACCTTGTCGCTGAGATAATTCTTCATTCTGCACATTTGAACACAGAAAACATTGTTTAAAAAACACTTTTACATTGGAAAAAAGAGATTTAACAGGTCTTTGAGAGTGTTTAGATCAACTAGCCAATATATGCATGCATGTGTTTATATCTTATTACTAAAGTCAAACACTTTCTAATATGCTAATTATATTATTATTATACACCTTTTGATTGAATTTTGATTGATTTTACACTACCATTCAAATGTTTGGGGTCAGAAAGATTATGTTTTTGAAAGAAGATTTGATCAGTAAATTATATACATTTCATAATATATTACAATAGAAAACTGCTAATTATTTTTACAATATTTTTACAGTTTGCTATTTGAATAGATTTTAAAATGTAATTTGTTCCTATGGTCAAATATGAATTTTCAGCATCATTATTCCAGTCTTCAGTCACATGATACTTCCAAAATCATTCTATTATGCTGATTTGCTGCTCTAGAAATATTGCTTTTTATGATGATAGCTGAAAACACTTTGCAGCAAACATTTAGGTAGAAACAGAGATAAAAATTTTCAGGATTTTTTTAAATAGAAAAGTTGTGACCAAGTATTTAAACCCAACTCAACAGCCTCAGACCTTCAGAAGTGTGCCGAGACATACCTTCCATTCGGAAACAGTCCAACGATTGACGACTGAACCACAAGAAGGCCGACACCAGTAAAAGCAAGCGTGACCCTGTAAGAGCAACACGGCAAATGTTAAAAACAAGATCTAAGAAGGACACAGCTTAACAAAATTACAGCATTATATCTGCATTAGAGTAATCATCCTGGGCTAGTGGAGATTAAAAACCAGCTCAGATGATTTGCAAATTTTTTTGGCATAGTTCTTTTAAATAAAAATACAAGGTAAGGCCTTAAAATTGCTGATGCCTTAAAAGTGCTGACAGTTTAAAACCGGTGAATCCTTAAAGTCTCATCTGTTTCTAAGGTTTGGAAACGGGCCACAGAGAACTTTGACTATTTCTCACTTAGGCTCCATCCGCTTGCTAATGTTTCTGCAAGCAGTAACCGAAACATAAAATCTTTTCAGAGCCAGTACATCAATGAATAGTCCCATTTGAAAACCATATCCGTCCACAAAGCATTCATCGATCTCCCTCTCACCTGAGTGGCAGTAGAAACCCATATCGAATGAGCACGCCCACCCCCCAGAGCACCGTGAGCCTGGTGCTGATGTGGTGGAAGTTGTAGTTGCTGCGGGTCAGCAGGTTCCAGGACTCCAGCTCCTCCGCTGTGAAGCGCTTGGTCACCTCGTCATCGACGATGCTCTCCACGCCACGCCGGCAGAAATTGAAGATGTCAGACATGTCAAACTCAGGCTCTGCACCACCACGCCTCATTTCCTGGATCTCCTGTTCGAGGGACGCTGGTTCTTTAGCAATGATCCCTGTGAGGGGGAAAAAAAAGAGCAGGGTTACGACAATGTCGAAAATATGACGCAGGTAGGAACTCATGTGAATGATCGTTTTAGTGTTTCACCATTGCTGTAGGGTTTGTAGAGATGCTGATTCTTCTCTCTGGCTCCTCGCTCCATTCTTAAGGTCGCCCACTGAAAGCAAAATGAGAATTATCAGACAAATTAAATAAACTGCAGATAGTAATGGTTCAGAACTGTATCCTGCTGTGTCTGTTGTAGTATCGCAGTAACAAAGCCTCAAAATAGTGATATTTTTCACTAAAGGTGAGAAAAATATTTTATTTGACCACTTCCTTTTGGTATCGATGTGATGGTGGATCCGGTTAATTTATATGTAATTACATGACATGAGTCTTAATTGGATCACTTAATCTTCCTTTTGTTACATTTTTTATGTATCCCCAATGGCGGGCTCTGCAACCGCAAAAGAACTCATACAGCTGTCACAAGGATTGGGGAAACAAACAACATTCAAGCGATAAACAGCCTTTGGGGCACCAATTTCATAGAGATACAGCCACCGGGGAGGAGAACACAACGGCTGATCCATGCGTCCTTGTAGAGACCTGGAGTTCAGCCAAAGGCCCTGAAAACCTCATATGAGCCCATATACACCATCCACTGACAGTTTAACTGGCTTCTTAAAAAATAATGAATTGTTTTATGGAATCAATTCTTTATGATGATTCAGTCAAAATGATTCAGAAAGCATCTACCAAGCTCATATTGGAATCTATAAAACCTATTTGAAACCAGAGGACTTGACTTAAAAGAATCAGTTCGGATTGAAATGAAGAGGCTAAAAGAACCGGGCTGTCTTAAACCTGAACTAAATACAGAATGTGTTTTTCCATTCCACTGCACTACTTTTCCATTGTTTTATTCATTTCCACATTTTTAACAGCAAAAAATGTCTTAGTCTTTACTTCCTGTAATCTTAAATTCGATTAAACTGAATTAAAGAGAAATGCATAAAATCTGCCATACTTTGCCTTGTTTATGTCTGAACATGCATGTACATATGTGTGTGGTGTGGACTCAACATTTGATGTTGCTGCATCTGAATTTCCCCTAAGGGATCATTAAAGTGGATTAGTCAAGTAAGGACAGCAGCTGAGCAACGAGTGTGGAAAGATGTCCTTTCGCTGTGTGAAAGTAAACAGTGACTCTCTCGTGGTCACTGATGATGCTGTGACTCAGTTAGTTGTGGAAGCGAAGGTCGGGATGGGGAAAGAGTGAACAGTCAAGCTGCTTGTCAGACTAAATTTTGCTCCCCTGTTCAGGGTCACCGGACAAAAGAGTAAGTGGAAGTTAGTCACAGAAAAACAGCCATCTGGAAGTTCTAAGGGAGTCTGGAGACGGTCTGAACGAGTGACTACATCAGTCCAGATGGATGAGAGAGTGGAGCCATAGGAAATAGGAAAGGTCACACATTGAAAGCTCCTATTGACATGCATTAAGCAAGCAAATTGTTGCAACTATTAGGAATATTTAGGCACCTCATGATTTGGTTTTAATTGATTGAGTCAAGAATGTGATACTTGATGCATCTCAATTTTTTTAATTACAGTGTAGGGGAGCAAATCTTTTGCATTAAATCATGCATTAGAACTAACGATTTGCTTCATGTTATCCAAAGTATGTGATATCTTTGATACTTGCTGTCAGGTCCAAAAAGAGAAACGCATCGAAAAAGCATCAAGGACAGGTCAGTGTTTCTCCATTTCTGAATGGAAACATGCTAAGCCATGTCAACAGAGCTCCAGAATCAACTTGGATATACCAGAAGATATTATGGATGTCCCGATAGAATTTTTGGTATCGGATCGATTCGTTCAGGAAAAAAATAGTAGGTATCGATCGATACCACCACAGTTTGAAAAAAAAAAATTAAATAGAATTTCTATAACTGTGTGCGTTGAACTGATAATCAGTTGTTTGTGTGTTAAACACAATCTACGTAATACAGACAACTTCATTATAAAGAAAAACCACAAATCAAATATATATATATATATATATATATATATATGAAGAGTTCAGATGCAAAAGCCTCTAAGTGCCATTTGAAATTTTCTTCTAAAATGGTCATTTTTATGAAGCTTATATATTCAAGTTCAGTAATTTCACTTAAATGACAATTAATAGGTAATCCTCATTGCAATTTAAGTGAAATTACTGAACTTAAATATACAAGCTTGATAAAAATGATCATTCTAGAAGAAAATTTCAAATGGCACTCTTGAATGAACTCTTCATATATACACACACATATACACACATATATATATATTATATATATATATATATGATCATAACCTAAGACAAAAAAATATTTTATAAACTAGATTAGTGGGTAACTCAGCAGTAAAATTTAGTCTAGAAAAATCACAAGTGCACAATAAACAGTATAAAATCTGACCTTTTAGTAAAAAAAAACCTTATTTAGTGGGGAACAAATAAGAAACAATAAGTGTAGCACTAAATCTGGTAAAACATTACATATTGCTCTTTGTATTGTTGTAAAATACATTCATGAAAAACAAGATAAAAATCTGAAAGATCAATTAATTTATATACTGTATATAGTCTACTATAAAATTAAGACATTTTTTAAATGTACAGCACAGCTGTTTAATGAGACAGCACCATCGATAGAACAGAACAAAAAAAAAAGGCTTTTAATAATCTTTCATTGTGCAACAGTATTATGATATGATTATGAAAGACTCCAAAACAGTGCGGCACAAAGCGCTCATGCGCATCCCGAGCGCAGAATGATGCGCTTGAAGACACACGGAGTCACAGCACGCAGCTCTTCGAGTCTGCCGCATTGAAAAGTTAAAAGCATAAAGGAAAGAGAAAGACATATCGATGCATATTGACAGTATCCATCTATGCAATAGTTTATTGAGCCTTTTCTTTTAAGTAACAGTTTTAAATTTTACTGTGCACGCATGAAGAACAAGCGGAGGCTGTCGTTACTCGTTAGTACTCAGTTACTTTATTTTAAGGTGACAGTTACATTGTAATAACTCAAATAAGTACTGAGTAATATTAATTAACTAAATGTACTTACGGTTTGGTTTAGTGTTACATTACGAGTTATACTAAAGTATTGTGTAACGTCACCTTAAAATAAAGTGTTTCCAGAATTACTTGAAATAATTCATAAATGAATCATCAATGAATATTGATGCAAAAGCATCAGAACCTACATGTGAATAAAAAAAAAATTCAACACAAGTTCATATTATCAAAAGTTTGAGGTCGTTTTAGTATTTGTGAAAATCTCATACTCACCAAGGATTTATTTGATCAAAAAACAGTGTAATATTGTGAAATATTATTACATTAACCTTTCTACTTTAATATATTTCAGAGAAGCTGAAATTTCATAAGCCATTAGTCCAGTATTCAGTGACACATGATCCTTCAGAAATCATTCTAATAATCCTTATTTAACATTTCTTATTATGCTAAATTGATGAATGGCCAATTTAATGCATTCTTGCTTTTTTTTTTTTTAAAGTATTTATTTCCTTTGAAAAAAAAAATCATCCTAAGTCTGACCCCAAACTTTTGAATGGTAATGTACCTAACCCATCAATGTGGGATTCACAATTAGTGATATGTTTTTTTTAGGCTTATATTTTCACATAAATTCAAGCAAAGAGCTACAATGCTGATTATCTGAAGCAAAACAAATTCTTTCACTCATGTGGTTAAAAAAACACTTTCTAAAACGATGAGGCGGGTCCTTTCCGGGGATCAACAATGCATGGAAGAATATGTGACAGCACAGGTTAAAGTCTGAGGCAAAGTCAAATGACAGTCAGACCCTCCAGACTTACTAATTCAGTCAAACGAGAATGCGTGTTCTATTTTCAGCCTCTGGCAACTTTAGTGAAGGGAGAGAGTGCTGACTACTGAAGTGAACTAAGTAGAAAAACACAGAGCAAAAGACTCCATGAGTGACCTTCCAACTTATGAGACGTTTACACCATCTCACCTGGTTTAACTTTCCACAGCTTCTCTCTGATATTCTTGCTCAGAAAATTAACTCACTCACCTCGAAAAGCTTGATCAGTGACTTCATATACAGTCTGCGGATCCCGAAAGACACGCCGAGGATTGCGGGTACGATGATGAACACCAGCAGAAGGGTGAACCACACCGTGAAGGAAATGCCCAGAAGCATGCAGATCAGGCTGTCGAAGGGGAAGAGGTAGGACTCCATCTTGACCAAGACGCAGGGAAGGAACGATTGAAAAGTGACGAGATTACCTAAACTCAGACTGATGGATTCCTCTATAGTGCCTCAATTTCTGAAGCCTACGCTGAAAGACAGCCTTCATGGGCATGTAGGGGAAAATGACCATTTTATATCCATATCCATCAAATTAACACCTTACGATGCTACAGACATCTCTGCGGGACACATCAGGGTTAAGAAAACCCTGAATGAGACAGGAGTGTTGGAAATATAAATAAATGTGCATTAATGTTCAATCTTTGCTACTTTCACAGTCTCTTGGAATGAATATTTCTTCATCAATGACCTGTTTGAAATTGTATCACATCACCGTCCACTGCCATTTCTGCCATATCTAGAAAAAAAGAATATTTTTGTTCTTAAGGGTTCAAATAAGCTCACAATCAACTGTCCACATGAAATATTTTGTTTCTGACATATCTAGGGAAAAAAAGGAGGGGAAAAAGTTTTTGAAGAGTTCCACGTCATCTATGGAAGCATACGAGTATCAAATTCAATTTGAAATGTAATATGCAAAATAACAATGCAATATGTAAAATGGAAATGCAATTTTGTAAATTTAGATTTTCCATTACAATTGTACAACGTTGGTGCAAAATGAAAATGGTAATTCAATTATATAATTTACATTTGATACATTAGTTTTAGTATATAAATTGAACACATATTTTTGCGATTTGACGATTTTTTTAAGTTACAAAATAAAGAGCGGTCACATTATTCTGTATGAAATTGACCGGTCAGATTCTGTGACCCTCCTGTACCTATAGATTTATCAATATCTGATCAATATTCTTAATAAAATAGAAATGGGGCAGTTTTTGCTTGAACATATCTAATCATTTCTGTAATACATTTTAATTTTAATTTAGCAACTTATAAAGCGTAAAATATGTATTAAATTTATATATTAAAACTAGTGTATGAAATGGCAAATGTAAATTATATAATTTATTTTTTACATAATTTACATGTACACATGTAATGGAAAATGTCAATTTAAATACAGAAATATATTGCAATTTTACATATTGCATTATCATTTTGCATATTACATTTAAAATTGAATATCGGTACAATATGCTTCCATACACAATTGTCCACATCAAATATTATGACATTATTTAATAAATAAAATGACACATGGCTTTCCCCCTTTATGATTAATCATCAAAAAATTAGATTCGTAGTAATGAAATGTATTGATGAACACTATTGGACAACTATAATGAGTCGCCTATTTAACAGATTGTAACGGACAATTCAACATCACTCTAAAAGTTAAATATCTCTATTATAACACCTAAAGCATAATCTTCATCTTAACACCTGAAATAAATGTTAATTAGATCTTAAATGAACCATAAATGGGTTAAAAACTGCAGTTGTATGAAACATTTCTTGTATGCAGCTGTAACTGTTAAATGACTGGATGCTAAAGCGCTTATCAACAGCTTCTCTTTTAATCACGCAATTAAATAACCACACGTCTTTAAATGTATGGAACCCGCTGTTAATACTGACCTGTTCCCTGAAGGTGGCGTTTAAATGCAGATTTGTCCTTTCAATAAAATACTAATTTGATATTTTAGCAACGTGAGACCCTGCTGTTTTTGTTGTTATGCAACAAGTTTAAGAGCATCAGTAGCGGCGCGCATTGCTCGATCAGCAGCATCCACAACTTCCGCTTCCGGTGGGCTCGGCTACTTCGGCATTGGATGAGGATGTTTGTCCCTCCTACCACCCTACCACTGATCTCCAAGCCTAGCAGTAGCAGTTGTCCTTTTACAGTTTATGGGGCGTGTGTTGCGCTCGTGTTTCGGGAATAAATAGTTGCGGGGATAGCTGATTATAGACCAGCCAGCGGCGTCTGCATTATTAAAAAAGCTAGATCGCTAGAAAGCTAGATATTTTTTTATATTTATAATATATATATATATATATATATATATATATATATATATATATATATATATTACAAATATTTATAGGCTATAAACTAGTAGTCAAGTTTCAATTTTGTTAGACTACAAAAATCACGCAACTTACCATAGGTCTACTTTTCATTTGAAACTTTTTAAAATGCTTTTTATGTACATTTGATTGATTTACTGAAAATCCAATCCAATAATCCATCAAAAACTATTGAAAAACGATCATATTTATTTATTTATATTTGTATATCGTATATTTAGATTTTCTTAATGAAATAAAACGGTTCTATTGATGCCATTTCCACCAAAACTGAAAATTTTGCCCCAATAAACATTAGCATACTTGGTTACTGCCTTTGGAGAGAACAGGCAGTAGGCCTACAGCGTAAGGAATAAAATTAAAAAGGTACATTTATCTGTGCGTCACTTCCGATCTAGCTTTTTATGTGTCAAATTGTGCAGTGTGAAAATCTTAGTGAATCGGATGTGTTTAGTTGTTTTGTTTAGTTTAGTTTAGTTTAGTTTAGTTTAGTTTAGTTTGTTAGCTACTGCAAAAGCAGTTGCTATTCTTCCTGGGGTCTAGACTTCAACACAAAAAATCTTCTTATAACATAAATAAAACCATACATTATATAGACATAAAAGGAGTGTACACATTCATGACAAAACAGCAACGTACCAAAAACAATAAAAGAATAAAACAAACAGCACATTATTCATTATCACAATACAGTTATGGTTCATACTTTTCACAATGTTTTTCCAACCTTCAATATCAAGAACACACATATAACATAATAAAAATTATTCAAATGTAAATTAATAAAGTCTTAATCTTTTACGAAAATTCATTGTATTCATTCCCAAATTCAAAAACTGCGGAAGAGAATTCCATGCCACCATTGCTCTATACAGCACAGTATTTTGTCTAAGATTAGTTCGGTAAGATTAGTAGGCTAACAGAAAGCGACTCTCTGTTGACTGACCTAACGAGTGGAATATGCACAGTACTAAAAAAAAAAGACAGTCTGCTGTGTAGTAGTAGGCTATTTCTGGCATTTTTGTAATAATTTTCCTAGCAAAGTTAACAATACAATAGGCTAATTAAATCTACTTTTCACACTTAACCAAACTACTATTCAAGTCTCTGACACTAATCCTAAAAGGGCAACAGACTACCCGAGGCTCGAGCTGCTTTATTTTGAGCAACTTGCAATTTTCTTAAATTCATTTCAGTGACCAAATAATTGAACAATAATCCAAATGGGATAGAGAACTAATGATTCTACTAGTAACTTAATCACTCTATTTGGAATAGCCTACATATTTTACAATGCTTAACAACTGCAAGACTCCTCCCATTTTCAATAGTATTTTGATATGACTATTCCAACTTAACAAGAGTAGCTTTACCTCCGTAACCTGTTCTATTGCAATACCCCCCACAAACAGGTGTAGCCTAGATGTAGCCTACGATTTAGTATGCACAAAGCCAAACTTGCCTTAAACAAATAAGTTGGTAATTTTTTCATAAAATTGTTAAAATGTAAGTGCATGTGATGTTATGGAAATAATGCGGTGGAAATGTTCACTGTTGATTTTTTAAATTAACCAGTTTCGATTAATTTCAAATGTTTATACCTACGCCAAAATGTTCCATACTGTAACGATCACCAGCTGGAGTGCCCCTGAGAGTCACCAGAGGGCACTCCACATCAGACTGATTACTTCACAAAACTACATTTCCCATCATACACCTCCCTGGACTGATTACACCAGACACCATAGCTACACATGCACTGTACTGATTGCACACACACCTGCACTTCATTTACACACACATAAGCCACTTCCACACACTAGCCTACTTCTCTGCGAAGTATTGATTTGCCTTGGTGAGCATTTCCTCATCTGTACGATTGTTATCTGCCTGGCCTGACTTGCCCCGAATTCTGCCTGTTGTCTGGATTGCCCCTGCTGTTTGAACTAGCCTACCTTGCTCTGTCTGCCCTGTTTGATCCTGCCTGTACGATCTTCCTTATTAAAAGCTGCAAATGGATGCCCTTGTGCCTACGCCTACGTAACACATACAGAGTAAATTCATTGCTTCTTATGTTTTAGCCTGGCCTTCTAAAAATGGTTTGTGTCATTCTTTTCACAGAGAGTGTTGTGATTGTGAAATTGACACTCAAAAATTAATGTTGGCGATACCATCATAATGCAGAACCATCTCTGGCCAGATGCTGGAGCTGGAACTCTATGCGTTATGCAGGTAACAGAAAAGTTGATTGCATTTGGAATAAAATATATCATAACAACAACAAAATTTATAGCACTGCGTGCATGACTTATCCTTTGATATAAAATGTTTATGTTTGCAATGTTAAATCTGGGTCAGTAGGCTAATTCAATTGCTTTATTATTTTTATTGTTTGGTCTTGGTGTTTGAAGAAAACAAGGTACAACGAACTCTTTGATTGCTCAACTCTTTAATGAAATCTACACTCTACAAAAAGTTGTTTTGGCATGCATAGAATAACTCAATTAAGACTTGAAATCACGCAAATAAGATACAAGAAATCCAATCGTCTCTCTCTCTCTCTCTCTCTCTCTCTCTCTCTCACACACACACACACACACACACACACACATTATCATAGAGTGAATTAAGGTCAAAGACGCTCATTTATCTGTTAACTAAACTCAGTCACAACATTTAAATACAGGACAAAACTACACAACGTATGCTTACAGTAGGCTACTCTGCTGTGTTGACTCATAATTGCATCAGCACTGGCATTCATGCAAGACAATGTGCAAAAAAGGGCAATTTAATGTTTTCTTTATGGCAAATCTTTCTCAACTTTTTCAAAAATATGTCCACACATACAGTAGTGCATAGGTCCATTATATTGTACAATAAATAGCAAATGATTGATAGCAAAGATTTCCAGCACTTCCCAGTACACTGATATATAAAATAAACTCTTTGTGATAGTCTAATATATCATAGGCTACTGTAAAACAGCCAGAGTTTTTTAAAGGGAGACTATACACACACTCATCTCTATATACTTTACAAATATTAATAAATAGCTTAAATATGAAACAGCAATGTTATTGCACCCTACTGTCACAAAGTAGGTGTGAGATGCCAGTAAATGAAAGAATACTGGATATTTGATGCTTATTAACTCAGGAATTTGATCACTCGCTTTTTTGGGGCGTTTTTTTGCATGAGACACCTTGCAGGCTTTTTATGGGGTTTAAAACCCGTTTCACAAATATATATCAGAGATCACAGTATGAGCGAGGCCTCCTCTCATTGCCACTGTTGGCTTCTGTGCTTCATAAAAGCTGTCATGGAGGGTTATGCAGATCTTTCATTTGTGCTTTGAGGTCAGAGGTCATATTCCAGAAGTTCCTCTTGTGAGGCTGCTCCCATTTCCTCATAATCTTTCATCTCCTCTTCATCTCCTCCATCCTCATCTTCCTATGTCAGAGCACAGGAGCTTCAGTTTTTGATGTGGTTTGTCCACCTTTCCTCTAGCGAGACATCATTCGCACAAATTCTGAAAGAAGAAAGGCCAGAAATTGGTTTAATTTAACACTGAAATACTCATTTAACAACAAGTCCTGCTGTATACACACACACACACACACACACACACACACACACACACACGAATATCCATATATTAAAATATACACACAATCATGTTGTGTTTTCATGTTTTATGGGGACTTTCCATAGACAATGATTTTTATACTGTACAAACTGTATATTCTATCTCCTATTATTAACCCTACCCCAAAACCTAACCATCACAGAAAACTTTCTGCATTTTTATATTTTCAAAAAACATCACTTAGTATGATTTATAATCTGTTTTCCTCATGGGGACCAAAAAATGTCCCAACAAGGCCAAGGATTTCAGATATTTTCATCTTTGTGGGATATTTTATACCCATAACATAGGCTTTATCATTCCACACACACACACATACCCATAAATAAATCCATAGAAAATATAGTTCATTTTTTCTTTATTTTATAGTTCAAGTTTAATTTGCTAATTGTAACCCCCACAAAGGTTTTGTAGTCAACAACAACCATTTTCTCCAAATTTAAACTTGATATGTCTATTTATTTTGTCCAAATTGTGCATTATCATTATTATTATCAGCTGCCTTGTGTTATTTTTACATTTGGCATTGTTTTCCCTTGCTGTCTGTGACCCATTTTGAGCTGTAACCCATCATTTGGGAACTACTGCTCTATAAATGCTTGCTTTACAAATATCCTTTGAAAAAAAAATGAAATGTACCATTGAACTCGGATGAGTCAAATTCAGCCTGAGCTCAAAATACAGCAAGAGGACGTTGAACTGTCACACCTCCAGACATCAACCGTAACAGCGCTAGCTATTTTTGTCCTTTCCGTTTTCATGCTCTTTTTGCGAGGTGAATATAATCCTGTGGTTAAGAGATAATCTGGTTGACAGCTCTACTACTGTCACTTTACCGCCTTCACCATGATGAGATTCACTAACAGCTAAACTGTGTGACACAGCGGCTCACAGCAACAGGCACCAATAGAAATAATAATAGATCCAAAAATAGGGATCATTTCTCTCAGTCCTTTTTTCATATTCTATATTTTGCCTTGCATTTTCCCCTGAAGTCCACTTATGTTAGTCCAGGTTTCCCCAATCTTCCCTCTGAATGAACCATGGTCTGCTTAGACTGAAGTTTGGGCTGGGAACGTAAGAGTATCTATGTATTTTTTATGCTAAAATCACAAGGAAATTCTGTTGATCGCTTGCTACTTAATAATTTTGAAAACAAAAGAGAACAAACATATAATTCAATTTGGGTTTTATCCTGGAATGGTATGATTATGATTTATTATAATTACATTTTACAGCAGAAACACAGAGGGAATGTGAATCTAAGATTTTTGGGGTTATTGTGGACAGATTCAATCAAGCTATTGCACAACAATATAGAAACTGCAGCAGTGAAATTAGAATTACTAATTAGCAGCTCAAAATCAACACAAGGTGGCTCACCTTCAAAGTCCACGTGCCCGTCTCCGTTTAAATCGATGTCCCGCAGAATGTCCTCCAGATCTCTGTGACCCACCTGAAGGAAAGAGGATCAATAAAATGATGAAATTGGAGAGGAGAGCTAAAAGCTTTCAGATGGTTCAGCAAAGTAAATAACAGCACCTGCTGGCCCAGCAGTTTCTTCATGGCCTCTCTGAGTTCTGCTGTACTGATCTGACCGTCTCCGTTGGTGTCAAACTGAGAGAAGGAGAACAAAACAAGTTGTGATTTCACTTTTTTCATTTTAAATAGTGTGTAATGTTGCTGTTGGTGCATGAACAGTATCTGCAAAGTTGCAGCGCTGAAAGTTCAATGTAAGCAGAGATATTCTTTTAAAAATCAGGAAGTGTAATGCCTACAAAAACAACTCGATTGGGACTACAACAGGGTTTTAGACGTCACTAACCCAGACATTTACATAACCCCTCCCTCCGGAATATAAGTAAGTAATGTAAATGCCAATTTATACTTCTGCGTAGGGTGCGCGCAGTAGGTACGGCGTAGCATACGCACAGACGCGTCCCATACCGCGTACCCTTCGCCGTAGCCTGACGCGCACCTCTTCAAAAATGTAACTACACGTCGCGACGACGCGGACCGCAAGATCGGTGATTGGTCGGCTTGGTAGCATCGCATTTCCTCCTACGCATTTCCGCACGTACCTTCTCACGCATTTCCACCACTGTCTATGATTTCCACACGTACCATCTCCCCCGACGTCTTCTGTCATTTCTGCCTTTCAGTTTTAGTAATTTCACTAAAGTGAACTGTTTTTCCACCTCAATAAGCTCCAACTCCAACATGATCAGCTCTCTTTCAGTCGATATTGCTTGTCGTAACCTAGCCGTGAGGAATCTAACACAGTGGGACATTAAAACCCTCCGCCGCCAACTAGCGTTTCGGAGCAGTACTGCAGAGCAACCAAGACCTTAACGCAGAAGTATAAATGCTTACAACGGCGTCGCCTACGTGCGTAGCCAACGCCGTGTACTACGGCGTACCCTCGAAGCAGAAGTATAAATTGGCCTTAAGTAATGTCAGGTCTTCTGTGTTCGAGCTTCCCACGGACGCTGTACTTCGTCAACAATGGATTAGAACCAGACCGATATATCGGCAGGCCAATATTATCGATATTAGGCATTTTCAAAACTATCGGTATCGGCAGTTATAATGGCCGATAAATTAATATTTAAAAAAAAAACAAAAAAAAAAACGTGACTGTCCTTTTAACTTTCGACAATGTGACTGAAGTATTTCTTTAATTGCACATGACAGTTATAGCAATGAGACATATCATCTCTCCTTGGCCTGTTATATTGAAAATGTATATTTTACAATTTGCACTATGACGTTATCCATTGCTAAATTATGGCTCATCATAGACTAGCTAACCACAAAGCTAGCTAATGCCACTATCATCAGTGTAAGACCGCTAACGGTAATATTAATGAGCTTTGGTTCCTCTGTTCTATTGCGACAATAAAAGAAACAAGTTTCTTTTTAAAATGCATTATCATATTATTTTAGTTAAAACTCATACATAAATACAAATAACTAATGTTAGGGAAATGTTTTGTTGTGTATATATATATATATATATATATATATATATATATCGGCCGATATATCGGAATATCGGATTTTAAAACCAACATATATTTGTATCGTTATCGGCCTTCAAAATCCTTTATCGGCCGGGCTCTACAATGGATAGAATTAATGTTTGATTATGTTCCTAAAAATAATGATCGTAATTTAGCTCTCCGTGCTGCGCATTTCATGAAAGACAGCTTCCAGAATTCAATGCCGGATTCAACAAGAAACTGTTACTAAAACATGAAGCAGTTTCAACTTTAAAACCAGAGGCAGCAGTTGTTGGGCCACAACCTGTAAGTAGGCTAAGTCTTAATCATTTTAAATGTATTTGCATGTATAATTTCAGACGTAGCCTTGTGCTTTATTTTTTTCAAATGCCAGCCCTGGCTTTATAGCCACTAGGCTACTAGTTATGCTATTTTGTGTCTACGATAAACGCGTACAAACATTATGGACTGAATTTTGTATAAGTACTAATGTTGTAAATGTGTTTTTCATGTATATATGTTTTATGACGTTATTTTCGAATTGATCAAGAACGTAAACTAATGCCAACGCTGTTTGTGTATATAACGTCAGTAGCCAGTCAGTTCAATGCTATTGTGTAAAACAAACGTTTATAAAGTAAAAAAAATTGAAGAAAATTAACATTCAGAACATTCTGCTTGACTCTCCTCATCGCCGCTTTCTGGGTCGATTATGCCTCAAACTGATACTGCAGTATCGACACCATTATTTACACGATTGGACCGGAGCGCATGCACGTTTCACCAGTAAAGGTAATGGTCGTAAAACGTGAGCTACAGTTTAGCCAATCACAACACACCGACCCAAACTAACCAATCTGAGCCCACTGCCTGTTTCTGAGGGAGTGGTTTCATAGACTCAGGAAGTCAACCAGTCGTTCAAAGGACAGAGGAGAAAGCGGCTTACAATAAAGGTGAAGTTTATGAAAAATAAGACTCTTTAAAAAAGAAAAACCACAAATTCATGTTATATTGCACCCCATAAAAACAATCATGCAAAGGAGTAAACCCCCCTTTAACATGTCTGGATCCAAATGATCCTGCTCTGAATGCAATTTTACTGTGTTTTACGAAGAAAGCAGGAAGTCTACACAGAAACCGTACATTTTGTTTGTTATTTGATAATGTTAGTTTTTCCCTGTAGTTTTACATCAAAATAAAAGACTGATGGTTTAACATCTGAAAATGAAAATGATGGTTTAAAATCTGAAATACAATAATAGTATTGTACAGTGAGATATTCCAATAGGAATATTTTATTATTATTAATAGACATACATACTGTATATATACAGAAAATTCTGGCCAAAGTGTGTTGCACATTAAACCTGGGATGTTTTTAAAATTGCATTTTACAGTTGTAATGTAAAAAAATATATATTATATTATCATATTATTTTTCTAATTGTATAGTAAAATATCTGTTATTGTATAGTGAAATATTACAAAAGTAATTGTAAATTATATAGTAACACATACAGTAACAGTAAATCATATTCTATATAATAATAATCATAATTTATTATTATTGTTTTATAATTGCTATAAAATAATAACAATAATAATAGCAACAACTACAACAACAATAATAATATATTTATTATTATTGTTTTAAAGCCATACTGATATATAATTTCAAAATTCTGGCCAAATCGTGCAGCCCTACAAACAAGCACAGCAAAGCTGGAATGTTTTTTTTTAAACAATTTCACAATTTGATTATTTCTCCAAATCATTTGGCCCTACCTCACTCACCTCTTTGAAAGCGTCTCTCAATTCCTTTACTCCGATCATATCTGCCGTCTCAGCCAGAAGTTTGGGGCCCATCAACTCCACAAAGTCTTCAAAATCCACATGGCCCCCCACTATAAGACAGAGGACACAGAACTTAGTGAGCTTCCTATGTAAGCATCATCAAATAGAGCCGCATGCATGTTAAAGAAAACTTACGGTTCATGTTGATCTGCTGGCTCAATTCGATGAGCTCCATCTCAGTGGGCATGTATCCCATGGTTCTCATGCAGTTCCCCAGGTCTTTGCAGCCAATGAAGCCGTCTTTGTCTTTATCAAACTCTTTGAAGGCTTCTCGTAGCTCTGTGAAGATAGAAAGCAGAGGAAGGAAGGACAGTTGAGAGGGAGTCAGAGATGATGAAAAGAGAATATTTTAATGTACAATTATACTTCCCGCATGCAAAACAATTTTGAAGACAATTACAAAGCACTTACAAAGCACAACAATTTATCTATGAATGACCAAAACACTTGAAACTAAATACTTCTTCGCAAACCCTCTCCACTCAAAAAGAAATAAATGGCTCTTCAAATTAAAATGGAACGATTGACACATTGTATGCTCCGCGAAATTTCAATAGCGAGAATTTTCACACATTGGAATGCCAGAATTACATGTTCAAAACACTCTGTTTAGTTTAATAACAAACAATCAACCTAATAACTACATGTTTACTATGAATGGCTTCTATTTCTAATGCATTTGCAGGGAACAGAGGGTGAGATAATCTTTGTCTTATTAAAAGGCTTTATGAAAGATGCTTATGGAATTAAAGGTTGGAATGTTGAATCCTCAAAAACTAGATTTGCATGTCCAGTTTTCAAGGCAGCAAAATAAGAGTGTTTTAGGTAATCTCAGGTTTTATAGATGCAAGAAAGACAACTGTCCTTTTTACTAGTGTAAAATGAAAGTACACACACTCACACAATTTATCAAAGCTGAATTTTACTCTTCAGTGTCTTAAACCTGCAGAAAACATTCTAATATGCTGTGTTCAAGAAACATTTCTAATTATTAACAATGAGCTAGAACTTACCATCCATTTCCTCTGGTCTCAGCTCTCTGTTCTGCAACAAAATAAACAAAGTAATCAACAACAATCCACACAAACGTGTGCACTTTTGTTCCATTGATGACATCAGCTGCATCCTTCTCCCGCTGTGAAGAATCCAGTCATTTAATTCAATGCACCGTTTCCTGCTGGAGAGAAGCAGCAACTCATTACAGCAATGGCACATGTAAACTAATACACCCAACCTTTTCATGGCGCCCCCCTGTCTCCAACGGAATTTACGTCAGATTTTTTTTAATTCGATCTTCCTCATTTGGATTAAGTAATCTGGAACAGCACATATAAACTCAGGATTGATCTCTCATAATCAGCTTTAAGCAGTTATTTTTTATTTGATCCCAGCATTCCCTGTTCCACACATCTCTTCGAACACAAGCACACACAGGGCTCACCTCCAAACAATCTCTGAGCTCCTGCAGAGGAACTCGATCACGTGCCCCAAGACCCCTGCAGAGGCTAATAAACGCAGATCCCTGCGATTCATACATAAACACACACACGCAGCACTTCTTCTGTATGACTGTCTGCAAAATGTCTTCATTTGAAAAAAAAGAAACAGCCTTGTGTACCTCAAAATTGTATCAGTGCTTACCATACTTTGCACATATATATATTAAAAAAACTATATATATATATATATAAATGTGTGTGTGAATTTATACATATATATATAGACATTAACCACTCAAATGGGTTCAGTTCAGGATATTGTCAGAGTGATTCAAACCAGTAACTCAGTAACTTTTTTTGAACTAGGCTATTCATTAGAAGAACCAGCTCATAAGAATCATTTGTTCAGAAACCAGACACTGGTAGCACTGTTTTAGTAAATTCAGAACCAGCTCCTATTCAGTCTTCCAGGAATCAGACTAATTTGGTTGTGTTATATGTTTTGATTCATTAAAAGAACAATAATAATTCGTTCAGCAATTACGCTAGTTGCGCTGTATGTTTCTGACTAAAAAAAACTGAGTCATAAGAGTCATTCATTTGTGAATCAGACTGCAATGTTCATAGAGTCAATAGAGACTATTCTTGCCATTATTCGGTGGTACACAGTCATAACATGCAATACAGGCTATACATACATTCACAACTTGGGTAAAAAGATTATTTATTTTGCTGTATCACTAAAGATTCAACAGAGGGGACGCACCATTAATGCATTTATAATGTGCTTTCCCCCCATCCTTTTGCCTTCATTAGTCCACTTTAACTACAAATAATCTTTCAGTGAGCTCAAAAAAGCTCTTTACATAAATAAGTACACATTAACTGGCAAAATGCTGTTTAAACTAGATAATATAGCATGTCACATCACAGAAAAAAGGATGTCGAATACCCATTTACAGTTTTTTTATGGATCCTATTTCAGTACAGATTAAATTTATGAAATATTTTTTAAATGTATTGCATTATCGCTGGAATGCTTGATTCTGGTAATTCCTACTAAACTGTAAAAACTTTGTCAATGTGTATATTTAAAGCTGCAGTCCAAAGTTTTTCCTCTTTGTCGCCATTTCTGTCGAAATCTGCAATAGCAATTATTCGCGTAATTATCCACTTTACGTGAGTTGTACCTCGCCACGGCACAGCGCGGATGAATCCAATGTTTTGAGGAGGACGTGTGGCTGTCAGTCACCGCGCCGGTGTGGATACTGGCGTTTACAATCACAAATTCTACTTTTTGGAAGTATGACCAACATAAGAATTTTCAAGTTACAGACTGGAGCTTTAAACTAACATTATTTGTATTTATTTGATAGCGTAAAGTCAGCCAGTTGATATTGCAAAAAAAACAAAACAACTTTATTTAGTGATGATGACTGTACTTAATCCCTTATATAATATTCAATGCATATAGGTTTTTTTTTTCTGAATTCTGAAATGTAAGAAGATAAGTGAGAAGTTGATTTGCATTATCATATGTGTGTAGATGTGCATGTCCAGACTTACGTACAGCCTTCCGGCTCTCAGCGAAGCCCTTGCGGAGGAAGATGCAGGCAGGCCCGAGCACATTGTGCATGTATGTTGAGTTCTGAGCCAAGGCCGCGAGGGCCTCTCCAGATGTCACCCCTTCCTCACATGACTTCACTGCTTTGTAGCTGCGCTTCCGGTCCTGAGAGCAGCCATCATGTCCCAACGGCCCCGGACAAGTAAGTGAAGAGTAAACGTGGTGTAAAGACACAATTAGAAACTACAAGGTTGTCCGTCTGACACAATGGGTGGACGGTTCAGTCAGTCAATTTAGTCAGACGTCAGGTCAAGAGACTGATTGAAAATGAATTGAAACTTTTTTAGTATCTTTCTGTGAGCAGAGCTCTATCTTCAGACTGTGCGCTTAATGTGATTTACCCAACTGGATCAGCATATTGCTTACATGGTCTCCTGGGAAGTTCCTATTTATGAGACCATTGTCCTTGTTTACGAGATTAGAGTTGGAATAAAATTGATTCTCTTGACAGTTTCATAATTCACTTTCTCTCTAATCAATGTCTTATGGTTTTTAGCACTCCTGTGCTGCTACAGAGGATGATGGGAAATGTATTTTATGAAAAAAAGAAAATATAATGTCTGCACTCTGAAGTTACAGCTCCATACTATATATATTTATTTATGAACAATGCAACTTCATCAGGCACATGCACCAGGTGCCTCATCTCGGTGTGGGTGGAAGATGCAGCCCAAAGAAAACTTGTCGACTCGCACCGTAACATTATGTTTTCTAACAACACAAGCAGCAGAACTCCGATGTAATGTTAGTGCACATAAACATTTAACCCTCCTGCTGGTATTTGACGAAAACAGAAGAACCCGCCCATAGACCCTCCCCTTGAAGTAATCAGGACAGAAGCAGTCAAAACACCAGCTGTAAACGGGAATGTGTCTCTCTTAGTCTATTTGTAATTTGCTCGACCAAAACGTATTGTCTGTGGCCCTGTTTATGACTGGTATTAAAGGCAGGGTAGGTGATTTGATCCAGAAACATTTTTTGTTATGCTGGTTGAAAGTCTCTTTGCATCCTGAGAGCAATCACAAAGTTAAGAGGTCTAAATGTATTTATCTGTATATATTAGGGGTGTAACGGTTCACAAAATTCAAGGTTCGTTTCGATACGATACACTTTTGTCACAGTTCGGTACGTTTTCGATACAGCAAAAAGAAAGAAATGCCAGAGAAATTTCATTAATAGAAAATGTTTTAATTTTATTTTTATCAAAACTAACATCATAAAGTATGATTTTTGTTTTACTTTGAGCAATGATGTAGCTATACTTGACTTTTCCTAGGAGCATATAAAACAAAAATCAGCTCCTTGCTGCTCAGAGAAAATGAAATGTAATAATGTAGTAGTTATAAACCAAGGTTTATTTTAGTTCAGATTAACATTTGAGGGCAGCAATTGTATTCATAACCTCAAAAAAAAAAAACAAAAAAAAAAAAAACGAAGTAATGTTACTTGAAAGCATTATGTGAGATCTAGTGAGAAATGGGATGGTGATGGTGCAGTGGATAAGTCACATTAGGTGTGAGAGACCTGGGTTCAAATCCACTGTGAGACACCAATGTGTCCCTGAGCAAGACACTTAGACCCCTAGTTGCTCCAGAAGGGCGAGCGACATCTGACATATATATAGCAATTGTAAGTCGCTTTGGATAAAAGTGTCAGCTAAATGAGTAAATGTGAATGTTCCTCACTAGTTCTTGCAGTGATGTTATTATTAGTGGCGAATTCAAATTTTTTCTTTACTGGATTTCGCTGTGTCAGTGCTGCTTGATTAAGATCGACTCGCGCTGCATTGGTCCAAATTGATAAACGGTCCGTCAACTACACAATAACGAGTAGCTCAGTTTTGTTCCGCTTACATTACATTTGCTATTTGATGTTGGGCAATGTTGAACTTGTGGTCATGCCAGCGTCTCTTACATTATGAGCATTACTATATTTGAAATAACGAAATTTTGCTCGGCAGGAAAAATGGTCCAACGAATCGTTCGGTTTAAAAATGTGTACCGAAAACTGAACCGAAAGCCTCGTACCAAACGGTTCAATATGAATATGTGTATCGTAACACCACAACCGAAACAGCAGCTGCCTTTTACAGTTCCTCCTGAACCAAAACCAATAACTACTGTAATATGGAAGAGATGGAAATCTGTGATGTTCTCCTCGGAGTGGTTTATTTATACATTTCGATGTCAACACTATCAACGACGAAGTTAATCTGCAGAAGTCAGGTGGAACAGGTCAGTGCTCTTTAAGTTGTTCATTATTATTGTAATGTTATGTGCTTTGAGACATGAGATGGCGCTTTAATTTGCTCCCTGCTGTGTTTTGAAGGAGGTGTGGCTTTGAAAATGCTCTGAAGAGAGGTTATGCTTTAAAGCTAGCTCACTATAGAGCATCACAGTCCCGCCCACAGTCGGTGCCGGAAGTAAAAATTCAATACAATTTCTCCATTGACATTTGGGATATAAGGCATAAAAACGTAACCATGCATGGTAGACTTCATTCATGCTTTTATTACTACACGCCTTGACTACTGTAATGCTCTGTATGTTGGTGTCAGCCAGGCCTCCATCTCACGTCTACAACTAGTTCAAAATGCAGCCGCGCGGCTCCTTACTGGAACGCGTAATTAATAATAATAATAATAATTTGTTACATTTATATAGCACTTTTCTGGACACTCAAAGCGCTTCACATAGAAGGGGGGGATCTCCTCAACCACCACCAATGTGCAGCATCCACCTGGATGATGCGACGGCAGCCATATTGCGCCAGAACGCTCACCACACACCAGCTTACTGGTGGAGAGGAGACAGTGATGAAGCCAATTGGTGTATATGGGGATGATTAGGAGGCCATGATGGACAGAGGCTACTGGGCAAATTTGGCCAGGATGCCGGGGTTACACCCCTGCTCTTACGAAAACGAGATCACATCACCCCTGTCCTTGCCTCTCTCCATTGGCTCCCAGTAAATTTCAGGATTGATTTCAAGATTCTGTTGTTTGTTTTTAAAGCTCTTAATGGACTAGCCCCAGCCTATATTACTGATCTGTTGAAACCACATACTCCCTCAAGGTCATTACGGTTTGCAAATCAGCTACTACTTATTGTCCCTAAAACACGGCTCAAGAGCAGAGGGGATCGAGCTTTTGCAGCCGTAGCGCCAAGACTGTGGAATGATCTGCCCCTCCATGTCAGACTAGCCCCTAGCCTTACAGTTTTTAAATCACGTTTAAAAACACATTTCTTTTCTGTGGCTTTTAAAACATTGTGAGAGCATGATGTCTGCTGTATGTTGAAATTGTCTGGTGTTGTATTGTGTCAAATTATTTGTATTTATTGTATTTTATTTATTTGAATTGTACAGCACTTTGGTCAACCTTGTTGTTTTTTAAATGTGCTATAGAAATAAAGCTTGATTGATTGATTGATTGATTGATTGATTGATTGATTGATTGATTGATTGATTGATAGACTTAAAACCAGCTACGGCTGTACTAAGCGATTGTATATGCTCATAACGCCAAACGTTCATGGGGCACTAACCTTGTTTTCCGATAAATGCCTTTTATTCGCGATATATTAGATAAGTACTTCATTACCCTCAACCCTGAACAATCCCACAATCCCACAGTGATGCATCTGATTGGTGGAAGTCGAGTCACGTGTCTGAATGGTCGCACCTCAGAGACGACCCCGCGCCATTGGATGTACAGCAGCCACAGCTTAGCCTATGAGCGAGCCAGATCCTCAATGTTTTAGCATGTGTATAAGCTTCAGTAAATGGAGGAAAAGGAGTTTCCCTGCACATTCACTATATAAAGTTCACGCGGCCGTCGTCAGATTTGGAAGTCACTCAAAAGGCTCTTTCACGGTGGCTTTCAGCCGACTTTAGTGAGGCGCGGTGGTTTATGGGAGGAGTAGTTCCTTTTCTCGGAAATGAAAATATGTACACAGGCTTGTACCTTTGACTTTTTTTGGATTTTCTCTTAGTTTTTTCACTCGAAATGATATGTTGTATGCATAAGAGTTCAGCCGTAGCTGATTATCCTCAGACATGCTCTAATACTCTTTAGATATGGATTTTACAAAATGTCAATGGGAGAAATGAATGGGAACGCTCTCTCGGGCTGTGGGCGGGACTGATGCTCTATTGCTAGCCTCTCCAAAAAATTGCCTACCCATCCCTACCTTTAAGATGCGTCAATTGGATCACAAGTAGAGGCTTTCACGATAAATATAAGCAGCACAGCAACACAAAGCTTTATGAGCTCGTCGTCTCCTAGTTAGGAAGACCCGAAATAGATAAATATTAAGTCTGCTTTTTAAAATAAAGAAAAGTGTGCGCATGTCAGAAAATCCATTCCAATTTGAAGCTTGTGACATATTAACACGCACATCAACACGATCATTTTATTTAGCATTCATGTAAACAATTTTTGTTTTTTGTTTTTTAAAAACGGTAAACCATCTTTTTAATTCTAATTGCAAGCATCAGACAATAGAACAGACAACTGAATCTATATATTCAGAGCAGAGATATCGGGTAGCAACATCCTACATCCGAGTTTGCATGAAATATACCATTAGGGATATGGTTGTTTGACAGGAACAATGTACCATGCAAGACTAAGAAAGGCTGTTGGATCCAGGAACATGTCCTATTTGGGTAAATCAGATTGTGCCAGATTTGCCCTCTATTCTTTCTTCCCTTTCAGCAACTGACAGAACCTTTAAGATCAGATATCATTCAAACTGAATAATTCATCCACTTTCATGCTCGCGGCACAGGGCACACAGCCGCAATGCCATGCCATTTGATTGCTGCCATAAAAACAAATGATCACACTAAGCTCAAGGTATTTTAAAAACAAATCCAAGGGGTTCTCGCCTTGTTCTCACTAATGAAACTCACTGATCACGAGTGTTTCGATCATTGAAGGGTGAAAATGTGGACTAACCGACATCATTATATGAGAGTAGATTCTCAAATAACCAAGTATGTTTTGAGAACGTACAGTATAACTGCTGATGTTTAGTTGAGGGCTAATCAGGATAAGAATGAAACCAGTCAGCCAGAACATTATAATGACCAATTAGCCGACAGGCAGAGGAGGTGAAGAGCACACGCAATATAACTCACACAGACACACAAAGAGCATCTCCTCAATTACTGACAGACCCACGGGTTAATTAAAGAGAAGACCGACGTCATCTAAGAGCTAATCAGAGTGCTTATCGAGAAACAACTACTGAAATGTTCTAAAACCATATCTGTTTGTATTTATACTGATCAATTATCACTCAAATAACTCAATCATAGATAGCTAGTACTTTAGCGCATGACCTTCAACTCAGCATGAATCCTTTTAATGAAGTTCCTGGTCTTATTGTACGCAATTCACGGTTGCATGTTATTCCAAAGCAAAATGTACTAAATAGTATTCATATATACAGTGTGACCAGAATCGTAGTGTTGAAACGAGTATCCTATATGTACCTTGATGAACTACTATTTCTGGTGGAAATTTAGACCTTGTCCACATGGACACGGGTATTTTTATAACCGTGACTTTTTTTACGCAGTTCCAGATGATGTCATGAATCCCTGTTTTTTTAACTCCTCCCCTCCAGCCACATGACTCGCTCACTTTATACGATCCAATCAATTCCCGATTGACAAAAGTCTAAATATTTCTCGCTGAATATCCTGTTTTACTTGCAAATACAGATAAACAGTAAAGACAGTAAAGTGGGTTTTTACGTTGACATCAAACTGATTTTATTAACTTAAAGTTTTTTTTCTCCTTCAGATCTTATTTCTATTCCTTAGATCCTGTCCTACCACATGCGGCTAAAGTAATCAGCATCCGACTGCTGGGCAAGATTGAGGTATACACGGCACAAACAGTCTCATTTGGCCTCATATACTAAAGATCTTGCCATGCAGCTTGGTCACTACTGGTCAGGCATTTTTAAAGGGGTCATGAACTGGCTTTTTAAATTTTATTATATTGTTGTCTGAGGTCAACTTATGACGTTCGCTTGGATTTTGCATTCAAAAACATTAAAATGAAAAAGTAACAGGCTATTTTCTACTCTAGTTTTGAGCCTAGCTCAAAAACGCTCAGTTTTTATGGGCGTCTCGCACTGAAGACTTGGAAGTAAACGCCCACTGCTGTGAGTGGATAACAGTTTTGCATTATAATGAGTTTCGACTCAGCTGGAACAGGCCCATCGCCAAGGGGGGACATTGCAAGGTGGACAAGGCAGTGCCCCCCCAAATGACACACTGTGCCCACCCACCCATCAATCAGCTTGACACAATATGTTAATGTTTATGTTGGCAATTATTATATAAAGATTAGTCGTTTATGTAGAACTTATCTCACAGGAACGGTAAGCTCTACAACGGTAGGAATGTATAACACACTATCTTCAGAAATAATTTACAAATTCATTATTGAACGCATTATTACACAGAACGTAACTTGAAATATAATTGTTTTCATAAATGACTGTTAAAACATCCCAAAACAGCACCCCAAACCTTGCAAAGACCTACCTCATTAATTATTCACATTCAACAGCCAATGGCAAGTCTCTAGCAGCAGACCTTTCAATTTGTTATTTTTGTGTTAGTATTTTTATTTCTTCAAATTACAATATGCAGTTTGTGTTTAAGGATAAATAAATTATATAAACCATGCAATTTATTTAGCTAAGCATACAGTATTGTTTATACGTAATTCCTTTGCGCAGCTGTGCAGAGTATGAGATCCGAGAATCAAATTCTGGCGGTTTAGTAGGCCTACAGCAAAGCTTATGCTAAGAAGTGGTTTAAAGTTTCGTCGCTGACGAAGATGACTTTGACCAACAACAACGTGCGTGGAGATGACTCTGGAGCTAATGAGATGGTAGGAACATAGACAGTATAAGGGCTGGTTCACATATCGCGTCTTTTGCGCGCTCAAGTTCGTTATTTCAAATGTAGGCGCACGGTGTGCGCGCTCATAATGGAAGCGGTGCGGCGCGCTCGTTTTTTCCATGCGCGTCCGCGCCGCGTCGAGATAAAAACATCTCAACTTTTCAGAATACCGCAAGCGCACCATACGCACACAATAGGTCATGTGATAAGAACCAACTGAAGCGCAACCGCCCTGGCGCTTTGCAAAATGGAGAATGTGGCGCGCCCAGCGTTTTCTACGCGTTTTTAGGCGCTATATGTGAATCCGGCCTAAGAAGGGTAGGAATGGAGAATTTGTCTGCTACATTGCTAAATTTGTATTGCAGTATGTTATGCATTGCTTTTATTATTGCTGTATTGTTGGTGGAAACCAGGTGCTTTTGTGGCTCTTTATGTTTATGAAGTGTAGAGTCATAAATCAAATTGGTTTTGGCTTAGTTTTCCTTCGGACTTTGGACTAATGATATTACCTTGATTGCGCCTTTTACTCAAGAAAGCCACTAGATGGCACTGTGTTGTGTAAGTGACGAATTTGGTCTATTTTGGTTAAAGCTGTAGTATAAGATGTTGAAAATCGGTCGAGAAAGCCTGAAATGGGAGGGAAGTTTTAAAAAACTCATCCCGCCTCCACACACACACACCCCTCCCCTCTGCTACCTGATTCCTCCCGGGAAACGAATTGAACAACGTCACTCAGTCAAGTTGTGATCATCATACTTTCACAACATTGCTTAGTCGCTTCAATCTAATGACATTGCTAATGACACATCATATGTAAAATTGCCTTTAGACACTTGAACTTAGTTGCTTCATCAACAATTCAATGACATGTTTTAGATCACGCCAACGCAAGATTAGCAACACATGAAATGTTCTACACTACCCACCACAAGTATGATATTAGTAGCATTGCGAAGGTTTTGGGTAATTGTTATAGCAGCATACAGCGCATCTTGTTTAAATTCCGATCGGCTCGAACAGAAACCCGCAAGGCATGCTGAAATATAATCAAGCACTTCAAGAAATATATTTACTTTGACCCGTGATAGGCGATGCTAAACAGCTAACATTCCAATGCCGACCGGCAGCATTAGCAAGTTGTCAGACTGATAAAAAGCTATTTATGTAACACGTCACGCGACTCACGCCATATAAGATTATAAATAAATGTTTAACGTTACCTGCTCAACAAAAAGTCAGCAGTGTCAGCATCGAGTCCCAGATCTCGCTGAAGCTTCCTCCATCAGTCAATGGTGGACCCTATATTTATTCTCCTCAAATTTCGGCATTCTTCACATTTTCTTGTAGGGGCAAGCAGGGGACGCTTGCTGTTGTCTTTTTCGTTTTTATCCATTGCTGATATGCTACTTAGCTAGCTACCATATGCGGTCAGCTGCTAACGCGCGCGATTCTCATGACGCAGAAGGGGGGCGCGGTCGGGCGTGGTCGGGTGCGGTGGGGTGGAGACGCGAGTGCCACGCGGAGTTTCAAGTGTAGCTGGTGATTGGATGAGAGCAGTTGACCAATGTAGCTTTGCGGCCGCAAAGCTTTCATTGGTCAACTTTTATGCGGCTGTACAGCCAATGGAGTGAATGGATTTTTTTCGTTCTTTTTTCTATTCATATTGTTAGGATTGTACTATATAACCATAACCAGCATCTAAACGAGGATATTAATAATGAACAATCTTTGAAATCGTATACCCTAGCTTTAAAGCCTAATATGGGTTGTTGTTTTGGTCTGTCTCAGATTATTAAAAAAAGTGTGCCCCCCTATGAAAATTAAATGGTTTGTTCATTTGTTCATTCAAACACATTTGGTTTGTTCTGGCGACGGCCCTGAGCTGGAACATCATTAAAAATAAATTTTAACCATTCCTATTGGAAGCATTCAGAGGAAGCAAATGGAGCGACTGCCTTCTTCCACAACCAGGCACTGCACAATATTTTGTATTGCTCGGTAGCTCGATCCGGTTTGTCATCACGAGATAGGCCTATGTTATTTATCTATGTATGTAATGCGCAAATCGGTGGGCAGGGCTAAAACGGCCGTGTTGAAGTAGGCGTTGATCTTCTTCTGCGGGCGTGGTGTTTTATGCTCTTTGATGTCATAGTTCCCCACTTTGAAAAACGAGTCATTTGCTGAGCCTGGTGTCAATAAAAGCTTTTATTGGACTGACCAAGGACGTTCTCAGTTCTGAAACTTACAGGATATTCTTATAATATGATGACCTCTTAGATGTCAAAATCTCAGTGAAACTTTGATTTCTCAGTTCATCACCTCTTGAAATGTTGCCACTCTAATGTGTTTGCATGAAACATACACATATATGTCTGTGCAAACTAGGGATGCACCGAATATTCGCCCACCGAAAATTTTCGGCCGAAAATGGCCCAAAAGTGCATTTTCGGTTTTCGGCCGAAAGACTTTTATCACCGAAACAATACGGCCGAAATGTTGTGATGACGCAAACAGAAACCGCGACCTGCACGTGCTTGTCTGAAGCAACATGTTTGCGGTGCGGACGTATTTCAGTGAATCTGAACCCGCGAGGAGACGGAAGCCTTGTTTATCCACCTATATCTGCTCTAAACAATGCGCGCCGCCATGACAACGACTCCGGATGCGAGCGGGTCAAGTATAAACTGTGGAGACTCGCGCTGCGGAGGTAGGCGAAAGTATGCGCGAGTCTCCTCAGACAGTGTGCACACCGCTCCAAACGGTCGAGGCGTTTATACTGGACCCGCTCGCCGTTGTACTATTCCTTGAAACGACAGGGGACGACTCAAGTAACTGTCCTCTAACCATTAGGAATCGGTGAGAAGAAGAATAATCATGTAAAACCCAGTAAACTCTGAGATTATTACTTGTGTGACATTACAAAAAAATATATATGGGAACATGTATGTATAGAACTAAATTAATGCTCTCTTAAATATTTTCTACATTCACTAAACATGTTTCGTTAAGTTTCATGTACATTTGTATTAATCATGGACCTTTGTTCATTTAAAAAGGCTTTTTATGCTATTGTATGCTAAATTTTTAAAATGTAAGAAACTAATTTAGACGTGCAAAGGGTGCTAGTGTGATGAGAAGAAGTTCGCACTCGGCTTTGTTTTTATGAGAGAACATTTAATTTTAAAACCTTTCTGCAGGCCATTAGATTATTATTTAATGTACACATGAGTGGGGTCAAAAACATTTTACTTTGAATTTTATTTTATACTGTGCATTGTGCTAAATAAATATTTGCATAATTTGTAATTGATTTATTCTTTGAAAATTTTATATTAATTTATGCAATTGCAATGCCTTGATTTTAGTAACGTTTGTACACAGTCATAGCCATAAATGCAATGATACTGATAATTGGCATAATTTCTTTCGGTGTTTCGGTTTTCGGCCTTGGTTTCCTCTTTTTCGGTTTTCGGTTTCGGCCAAGAATTTTCATTTCGGTGCATCCCTAGTGCAAACGTGAGTTGCATCTCCCCTCTATTTGCACATGACCTTCACACTCCATCTGTTGCCAAGGCTTTAAGGTGCCAGCTTGTATATTCTTCTGAAGAAACCTGTGCCGTTGGGCTCTTGGCAGGTGCCAGCACCTGATATCTCATGCTAATCCTTGAGTGCACACATTCCAAGTTATCTAGAGATAATTGAGAAGAACTTCTGAAACCATTCAGAACAGCAACTTCAGAAATCATTGTCAAGAACTTTAGGGTATAATATAATTAAACGCAGTTATATTGCTGGTACATTAAAGGGATGGTTACCCCAAAAATTTAAATTCTGTCATTAATTATTCACCCTCATGTCATGTTCATCTTCAGAACACAAATGAAGTTCTTTTTTATGAAATTTGTTGAGCTTTCTGTCCCTCCATTGACAGCTAAACAACTGACACTCTGACGCTTTAAAAAGTTCAGAAACAAATCCATATGAATTGAGCGGTTTAGTCCAAAAAATTCTGAAGAGACTTGATCGCTTTATATGATGAACGTTGAATTTAGGCTTTTAATCACATATAAACTTTCATCAACTTACAACTCGCAATCTTACGCAACACGTTTGAGCTTCTGCAAGAATGTCAAGCAGGTTCGGTTGAGCTCTGTTTATGTTCGCTGATCAATGTTTATGTGAATAAAAGCATAAATTAAATCTGTTAATCCTGTTAAGCGATATTGAGCATATTAAACCATTCAAATCATATGGATTCGTTTCACGATCTCTTTATGAACTTTTTGAAGCGTCAGATTGTCAGTTGCGTAGCTGTCAATGGAGGGACAGAAAGCTCTCAGATTTCATCAAAAAAAATCTTCATTTGTGTTCTGAGGATGAAAGTAAGTCTTACGGGTTTGGAACATGAGGATGAGTGATTAATGACATAATTTTCATTTTAGGTGAACTATCCCTTTAAGGCAGCGTGATCTAGCATATTATTAAAAATATTAATTCATGAAAATGTCCAGCAACTTCCAAGGTCAAAAGCGGCAACCAAACCTCCAACATCCTGATACAGGACAAGTGCTTTTTTTTCACAGTAATGTTTTTGCTACTCCAAATTTTATAGGTTTTCCAGTTCTCTCTAGCATGCAAAAACTCAATAAATTCATCAATTTCAAGTTCAGTCAGTCAAGATTCTGTTACAATAATAATTACCATAATAGTACTGTATACAGCTACACTCAGTGGAATTCAGAGCATGACTATTAAACTCATCTTTGACAGTCCATGCAACACAGTCCAGGTCTGGGTCGAGTCCGTAGCCCACACACACACACACACAAACACACTCGCAGCTATCAGAAAGAGCATCTTACCTTTTTGGAGAAATTCTTAAGCGGTGTTTTAACACAGTTTCCCATAGTAAAGTCCCTTCTGCTAATTTTGCGCGCTTGAGAGTCAAAGCGGCCGCATGCGCGCTTGTGCATGCATCCACATGTCTCCATGCATGGATTATAGATGGTGAGATGAGGTCTGTAGGCTTATCTTCTAGGAAAGATGGATTTAGGGGAAGGATGTAGATGATCCAGGGGTGGCGATGCTGGACGTCAAGGTGACAGGAATGAAGGAGAGAAGAAGTGGATGGAGGGATCAGGAAAAGGAGACATGTGTCTCAGTGTGAAGGGATGCTCAAGAGAAAAGCCAAGATTGCTTGTTCACTTGCTTGCAATCTCTCTCTCTCTCTCTCTCTCTCTCTCTCTCTCTCTCTCTCTCTCTCTCTCTCTCCCTTTCACCCTCCCTTCTTTTCCCCACTCTCTCTTCCCCTCATTTCCCTCCCTCTTTCTCTCTCTCCCTCACTCTCAGCTGCTCAGTTTTAAAACCGTCCATCCAAACAAGGCGAAAAGAGACAAAGAGGCTCGCATGGACGAGCGTATCACCTTCCCCCAAGCAAGATGCTGAAGACACTAATACAAAAACACACACACTCGCGAGTGAACACAGTCGATTACACACATACGGATGTTGGGCTACAGAGCTAAAAATACACACACTTGTAGTCGTGCCGCCCAGCTAAGAGAGGCAGTGTTCAGATCAAAGACCGGACGTCAAAACACAAAAGCTGCATGTGAAAAGTTGAGGTTGGCAGAATTTGGCACCGCACGGATGCGCCAAGGCTGCCAAAATGCAGAGCACCGTCCGAAGGCCACGGCAGGTTATTAGGGGACAACAGGAAGCCCTTCCCAGAATTCACCTGCTGAGCTGGCACATGCATACTTAACCCAATGGTTCCTGTTTAGACCACTCTCACCTCACAATCTCTCTGTGTTAATAGGAAACAAGAAAAATTGGACAAAAAATGATTTAACCTTACATTATGCTCCTAGACAGTGAGATTAAATTGAGACTTTCTGCCATAATGCTAAGGCCTGCAGTAATATTATTAAATATTTTAGGTGGATTATTTACAAAACTGATATATTTGTGATTATATAATTATTTTTTGTTTCGTATTCAACCTCTGGAAAAGTAAATTGACATCTAATATTGGCCAATATATTGATTATTGGCTTAATTGGTGAATAATTATCAGTTATCTGTATCACACAAAATGTGCATAACCTATCAAAAAAGATATCCATATTTATTTAGACATGCATGCATATGCATTGTTTTTATTGAGTTAGCAACACATTGCAACACAAACATCTGATTTGGTTTGTAAAATCTTTAAAATATATATGCCTTGTCATAATACTGTTCTCAGCAGTGTCTTTTGGTCTGGCATGTGATTGGCTTCAAATTAAATTAATCTGGTATCTGAGTTATTATAAATGACACAACCTTTAGTATAATAGTTGAAAATGTACACATTCAGGTTTTATAGAATGATATTTTAATTTTAGGGAAATTTATAAATGTAAAAACATTAAAACAAAGCCATGTATTTCAGTTTTTCAAAAAGAATATGAGTTAATTTTGTAATTTACATTTTTTTTTAAAGACTGTTGATGATGTTTTTCTTATTTATTCTGTTAATTTTCATTTTATTTTTGTGTAGTTGTGCTGTTTTTTGAGTGCATTGTTGTCATAGTCCCTTCTATATAGTAGGCGTAAAACAGATGGACATATGATGGATACGGTGCATACAATGGACACTTTACTATACCATGAGGCGACGAGTGAGGATTTATGAAGGGCGTAGAGAAGCATCTGTTGCTGGTAGGTCACATGATAATGACAACATGGCAGATGTAGTACATCCAAATTCTATTCATACTACACACATTCATACTATATATAGAACAAACTTTTTAGCAGTTACTTCTCAATAGAGTATGTGATTTTGGATGCGGTGTGATGACTCCCACTGAAGAGAAGGGTCCCAGCTTAGGACCAAAGCAATCCGATTGGTTCAAAGCTAGTTTTATGGGTAATCGGTTTAATGCCTGGTTACAAATTAGAGAAAATCACTTTATTATAGAAGACATTTGAACTACGCTATTATAACCAGTCATTAATGTCTTCTAACTTATATGTTTAAAGTTCTCGACTGAAAAACTCTTAAAACTAAATTATAAAAGTAGTATTTTTTAAATTTCGCGACCTTTTCTCCTCTGCTATTGATGCAACCTACTAAGAAAAGCGCAATACAAATAAATGCATTACTTGATGGCTTTTATCTTTTATTTTTATCTTATCTTGCGCATAGCAGCAGGATTTAGCATTCAAGCTACACATAATGTGATACTACTGGCATGCTAATGGGGTCCTAAGCTGGGACCCATCTCTTCAATGGGACTCATCTCTTCACCACAGCGGCCATCATGTTTTCAGCAATAAAAGAAAAACAGTCTTCTTCATTATACGTCATACAGTGACACTTTTGAAATTTCTTCTAAATCCAACGCACATGGCACCCTTTAGCGTCAATATAACACGCACAGTAGGTTTTATCCTGGATGCCAGCCCGAACTCCGCTCACAACATTTTTTGGTCAGGAAGTTCGGTCTGGACTCGATCCATTGAGGAGTAATTATGATCAGTCAAAAAATGATCAGGCCAATCAAATTGCCAGGGCGGGCTTTATACGATGATGGACAGATGATCTGCAGGGACGTAATCATCACGTTATCAAAGAACGCTTGTCAAAGATGACTGCAGCTGGAGAATTGAGATGTATAGATTCCACTGTAGCGTCTTTTGTAAAATAAATCGACAGCGCATTCATTTTAATAGACAAACAGAGAACTGCAATCAAGGCATTTGTCGATCGGAAAGATATTTTTGGCGTCCTTCCTACATGATTCGGGAAAAGTGTAACTTATCAGCTGGCTCTGACGGTCATTAAGAAGATGGGAAGTAATGAAAAGCCTGTGGTCGTTGTGGTTTCTCCTTTGGTGGCACTCATGGAGAAGTAAGTAAAAGAAGCAACACTCGTTATTTAACTTCTAAAATAAATAAAGTTAGGCTACGTTCTGTATTTGAAAACTGCGCTATGCAAAGGAGTTGACTTATTGCGTTGCTCTGATTGGTTGTAGGTCTACCGACTATCCAACTGAGTGCAGAGGTTTTTTATTTCCTGGTTCGGTTACGACACGCCTCATAATCAAAGCCCAACGGAGGAGTTTCAGACTCATATTCTCTCTTGAATATGAGTATGACGAAGTCAGGCTAGGTAGGTTTAACCTACCTAGGATATTCTTGTCTTAGGGTTTTAGGCTTAGGGTTAAGCCTAACCTAGGTAGGTTAGACCACTAGGAGGCGCCTTCTGGCCCATATATATCTGCGTCTCATATTGACGCTAAAGGGTGCCATGTGCGTTGGATGTAGACGAAATGTCAAAAGCGTCAGTATATGACACCTTGGGATGAGAACAGGCTGAAATGTTTAGCGAATGGTTAGTAAATGTGTAAAAATACATTTTTCATTTAATTTCTCCTAGGGAACTTTATGAGAAACATCAGTTCAATAAGAACTCCAGAGCTATGAAAAAGATTTTCTCCTGGATCCATCGATATCTCTGTTGTAAACACATTTAACCTTTCTGATTAGTTCTCAGCTGATCTATTTGGTTTACTCATGTAAGGCTTATCTCTCGCTCTCTTTCTCTCTCTGTTGGTGTGGATGATTCATAGTTGAAGCCAGCTTCACCGGAGGCTCATTGTGAACTTCGGAACACATCAGAAATCAGAGCCAGGCGCCGTCCACTCTCATAACGTCAACTCAGCCGAGAGAACGCACCAGCAGTGCAGAAACACAATCGCACACATGCACACAGACTCGCACATATCCATACATGCTCAGACCGGCTCTTGAACTGCCGTAATCGCAAAACTGTGCATTAATGTATGCATAAATCCTCCACACATGGTCATTTACTGTAAGTCATCTTTCCACTACTGCAATGCTTATAGGAGTATGTCCAGGTTAAATACATGATTTAGTGCTCTGGTCACAACCTGTTTAGCCGGTGTTACAGTACGTTATGTGTACAATATTTCAGTGACATCAATCACACTTTTTTTTTTTTCATGGAGAGCTGCTTTGCATTCATCAAACAATAATTAAAGTGTTAAAGTGTGGTAGTCTTTTCAGAAAATGTTATATACTGTTGTGGTGTTTAATGATTTGGTTAATTTAAAATATGTCTTGGCTGTCATAATTAAATTCTGATGGTTTAAACTCAATAAAAACTTCTCAAGGAGTATTAAGGTGGGAATGATGTTCCAGTGCAGTGTTTTCATATTTATATACAGGTTTTGACACTAACACTTGCCAACCTGCCACATGCGGGTGTATTTCAGCAGTGGTATGTAGCACAGTCACTCCTACTAGCCACTTTAGCAGCCTGAATTTTATATAGGCATATACATTTTTCAATTTTAGTCTTTTAAAAAGGCATCTGAAAAAATAAACTAAGTGCAGATAAATAATAAACTCTAGTGTTGTCAAAAATATAGCTTTTTCAATACATATTAATACTGAACTATCTGAAACTCTTCCGCAGGATGCACCAGCTCCCTCTTTAATCTGTCCGACAGCGAGTTGACACCCTTTACAGTCTATGGTTGACACACAAACCCGTGTCCCTTTACTCACTCGTTTAATTTGCTCTGGATGAATATTGTTGGTTACAGGGTGAGGGATTGCACACATTGAGCATAATTGTACTCATTCCCACAGATGTTGTGCACCAAAGTGCTTGCACTCAAGTATATTGGCTATTTAAAACAGTATAATGGGTTGTGCATCATGTCTTAAAGCAACAGCAGCCTAACATACCTGCTGCCAAATAATGAGATAATATTAAAAATATCTATATGGCAGTTTTTCCCTATGGTCTCGATGTCAAAATTGCGGACAGTGAAAATGCGGACTGGCTAGTAACTTTGAAAAACCACTAGCCACAGTGGCTGATGAGCAAAAAAGTTAATATATATGTATGGTTATATATATGTAACTAAAATACACTGCACTGGAACATAAATCCCATCTTAATACTTCTTGATGTGTTTTTATGTTAGATGTAAAATTGGCTAATGCACTTCATTTTTGTTTCAGAAACTGGTGTGGTGTCTCAAGCACCGTTTACACGAAGGGAAGACGCAGATATTTCCCTGCGGTTTGGCCTCTTATTTACACGAAAACCCTGCAGCCTCAAAAACATTATTTCTAAAAACTCCGAACATGGTGGAGATTTCTGATAACGCTGGTTCCCTTTCGAAAGTATTACGTAGCTATACGCAGTGGGAAACTCCTTTTCCTCGATTTACTGAAGCCTATTGTAAAACGGATTTGCAGCTGCACAACCAGCACTGAGTGCCAGGCGCGCTCATAGGCTGTGCTACAGCAACTGCACATCCAATGGTGCGGGCGACTCTAATGTGCGACCAATGGGCTAGCCTTACGTCAGGGCCCAAGGGGGCGTAACCCAGTCAATATAGACCCCTGAATTCGCCATTATAGCAGATTTTACTCCTTCAGCGACAGTTTTCACGTCCCTAAGCTTTTTACTCGCCGTTGAAACAAGCCTTTCAGCTGAGCTGCCTCTCTCTCAGCTGCCTCTTTTCCATGGTCTCTGACGCCATCTAACATGTGGCTATCCGGCGACTACCTATATATCCTTTGAAAGCTATTATATTTACAGGATGCAATACAACATGCGGATACAATGCAACAGGATACAACATGCGAGCTGCATTGCCTGCCTGGGAATCGACCAGACGGAGAATGATCTCGCTGCCGGCGGATGTGCAGCCTGTGAAAGCATGCCTATCCTCGTGCTGCGCAATCGGCTAGCTCTCTCGCAGGATGGCGATGCCGCTACAACAATGCTCTCCATCCCCAGGAAGAAGAAGCATCGCAGCCAACAGCAACCTGAGGGCCTGGATGTTAGTGAATGCACGCTGGCCGCGTCCCCACGTGCTTCATTTTTTCCTTCCCAATTGCCATCACCGGTCTTGTGGAGACCAGCACTTAAGGCCTGGGGCGCACCTCACTCAGCATGCGTGGGATCTTCACTTTCCGCGATGCTCTCCTCCATGGATGGAGCAGCGGAAAAGGGCTACGAGTCATTGCCGCCCCTCAAAGAGGCCGTGGCCGCTCATCTTTGCCCGAACACTGCTGCTAGCAGTGCCACTCATCCTAATAAGGCCTGCTGTAACACCTCAGCCCTCGCTGGATGCGCTTACTCCACTTCCGATCAGGTGGCATCAGCCCTACACACAATGGCCGTGCTGTAAGTCTACCAGGCCAAACTCATTCGATCCATGGACGAGGCTGGCTTGGACCCTGAGGGTTTTCGGGACTTGAGAAGCGCTAAGGACTTAGCGCTCCACGCTACCAAGACTTCAGCGCAGGCCATCGGGAGAAACATGGCTAGCATGGTCATGCTCGAACGCTACCCGTGGCTCAACCTCACCGAGATTAAGGATGGCGACAGAACGAGGTTCCTCAACACCTCTGTCTCCAGCTCCGGCCTCTTCGGCTCGGTGGTTAAGGGGTTCTCAGAGAGGTACACGGAGGCACAGAAAACATTCCAGGCTATGCAACACTTCCTCCCAAAGAGATTGAGCTCAGCGTCCAGTAAGCCCAAACCGCCGCCTTCGCCTCACACAGTCAAGCCCGCGAAACAGGCCTCTCAGCCCCGCCCTGCGGCTGCTGATAACCACCGTCAGTCAAGGGCTGCGAAGTGCTACCCAAACCCCTGGCGTCAAGGCCCTCGTCCGAGTGCCGTGATCGACCAGGCCCCACCGAAGTCGTCCGACGAGGTGGGAAGAGAGAGGGCTCGCGTCTCGCACTAGCCGGACCGCCATCAAAACTTCCCACAACTCCCTGTTCAGTTCAGGCGGCTGGGGATTTTATTATTGTAAACAGGCCCGCAACAGTGAGCATGTTTCTGCAAACAGACACTATTTTCTTGTTCCAAAGAAAGACGGCGGGCTCAGACCCATTTTAGATCTGAGACATCTGAACAAGGCATTCATGAGGCGGCCATTCAGAATGTTAACACTCAAACAAATTCTCACGCAAGTTCACGCGATTGGTTTGTTACAATGGATCTGAAAGATGCATACTTTCATATTCAGATCGACCCTCGTCACAGGCCATTCTTGAGATTCGCCTTTGAGGGGAGGGCAAATTAATACACAGTCCTGCCGTTAGCTCTGTCCCTGGCACCCCGCACATTCACGAAATACATGGATGCAGCGCTCTCCCCACTGAAAAGTCAGTGAAAAGTGCTGAACTATCTCGACGACTGGCTAGTGCTGGCGCAATAGAGAGACGAATTGATACGTAACAGAGATATGATTCTCGGCCATCTAAATTGTTTGGGTCTCACAATCAATGTTGCTAAATGCGAACTGATCCCCAGCCAGACTGTTGTCTTTCTGGGCACAGTTTTAGACTCGGTGACAATGAAAGCATGGCTCACTCTAGAGCGCCTCTGAAGAAGTTTCAGAAACTGCTTAGTCTGATGGCAGCTGCATCATCAGTACTCCGCTTGCGATTACTGCGCATGCGTCCGCTGCAGCACTGGCTAAAATGCCATGTGCCCACCCATTATGGCATTATGGTGAATCATGAGTGTTTGAGGACACTGATTCCATGGCGGGCTCAGAACTAGTACCAAAATGGGGTGACCATGGGGGTAGTTTCCAGAAGGAAAGTGGTGTTTACAGACGCTTCCAACCTGGATTGGTAAGCGCTGCACAGGGGCAAGCCTGTATCCGGCCTCTGGTCGAGCACAGAGCAGAGCTTTCTATATCAACTGCCTGGAAATGAAAGCGGTTGGTTTGGCCCTGAAAGCTTTACTGTCAAACCTCAGGGGCCATCATGTCATAGTCCGTACGGACATGTTGGTGGTTTCCTACATAAACCTCCTCATAAACCTCCTGAGACTAAAGGTCTCGATGATCCCACAGGTCATCAAACGGGTCAGAGATAGCGGGAGCCCAGTCCTTCTGGTGGCTCCTCTGGTGGTTTTTCTTGTGTGGGTCCTCAAGGGGACCCACACATCTCGATGATCCCACAGGTCATCGAACGGGTCAGAGAGAGCGGGTGCCCAGTTCTTCTGGTGGCTCCGCTCTGGAAGTCCAGACCGTGGTTTCTGGAGCTGGTTCAGTTGTCAGACACAATTCCTTGGCCTGTTCCATTGAGGAAGGATCTCCTCACTCAGGCAAATGAGCCCTTCATGTGTGGCCCATGAACAGGTACCCGGGGACCTGCCCGGAAGAGTCTTAGAGACTATTTCTGAAGCCAGGGCCCCGTCCACACGCCTCGATGCTTTAAAGTAGTCATTTTTTTCCAGCTGGTGCTCGAAAAATCGAGTTGACCCGCAGTCATCGATGGTACTCTGCTTCCTGCAGGAGCTGCTGGACGCGGGCCACACCCTGTCCACACTCAAGGTTTATGTGGCAGCCATCGCAGCGCATCATGCTCCCTAGGCCCCCTTCGGTGCCGCTGTGCGACCTCTCCACGGTCCTTAGGGCACTCAAGAGTCCACAGTTTGAACCGCTCCAGTCGGTTGATTTGAAACCGCTCGTGCTAAAGACTGCTCTCCTGCTGGCATTGGCATCTATCAAGCGAGTGGGTGATCTGCAGGCTCTATCTGTGAGCCCTGCATGTTTGGAGTTTGGAACAGATGACTCCAAAGTCGTTCTTAAAGGAGTCATAACCTAGTATTACCTTGGATACCCACGCTCTATTATAGTCTTATCAGGCCCTTCTAAAAAAGAAAAGTGGAAAAAAAAATAAACAAAGAGCTCCTCTTACCCTTATTTCTGAATACATTATTGTCTCGCGAGATCTGATGCGATATTTTGGCTGTCGTGGACGGTCATTTTAATAATGCAAATGAGGGGCGCGTTGAGGAAGGAGGGGGCTTGACACCGCAGGTAAATTCAGCATATCATTCCAAAATGACATCATGGCGCAAGTTGTGAATGAACCCGACCTGGCCGCGACCTACGGAATTCAACCATATATGTTTGAGCCAGAGCTGGAAACGGAAGATATAGAGTCAATGGAAGGACGTCTACATCAACATGTCTCTGAATGGTAAAGACAATCATTTTGACTGAGACATACATTAACATCAGTAACGAGCTAAAACGTTTGTTGCTATTTTCTCCCACATAAGTTTACCTTTTATATAATGTAGATTACATTAACGGAGATGTAGTCTACTTTTTTATCAGCTTACAGTGGTTATAGAGATCAACGTTTGCTATCATGTGTTGTTTTTGCCTTATTTCACGTTCACGCACTTCTTATAACTTACTGTGTTTGTGTTTACTCAGCTCTTACGGTGATTTTCTGAAGTAAAACCGACGCTTCATCTTTTGTGTGATGTACAATAAACTTTATTAAACTCATCAGTATATCAGTACATCAGATCATCATTTGGATCTGGTCCGAAACAGCAGACTTGTAGGCTATTAATAAATAATGGATACATACGTAATTAAACTACTAAACTATACCTGTTCCATCTCTATACAGCACTCTGACTCTGTAGGCATTATTGTCCGACTCGAAATGAACGTTGTAAAGGATTCCTGTGTAAAATGTTTAGCGCAGACACCTAACGTTGAGCCAGCTGATAGGGTTGTTGGAACAGCGTCATTAAAAATGAATTTCATCCACTGGTCTCTGGTAGTTTGCTTCGTTTTTGGTAGAGAAAACACATTTGAATGTTGATTCTGGCAGTCAACCACAGAGCAACTCACGTGTGCACTACATTTCTGCATCTTTCTTGACTGAATATGAGGGGGAGAGGGACAGCACGGGCTTCCTCCAGCATATGTCTGCGGTGTCCATATATGGTATATCCTGCCCCCTCTTGACGTCGGGGGAGAAATTAAAATCTCGTATTTGAGTGCGCGTGCACGTGGGCTGGTTTACGAACCCTGGGGTAAACAAACGCTTCCCTTTTGAATGTCGGCTTCCCGGCCAATGTATAATCGTTAGGCAATCATAACATACATTGATTCTCGTGGAAAAGTGAAAATTGCAGGTTATGACTCCTTTAAGGCCTGGCATGGTTATATACCTAAGGTGCTCTCTACTCCGTTTAGAGCTCAAGTTATTACGTTGTTAGCCCTTCCCCCTTCGGCAGAGGATGGGGAACTAATCTTCTCTGCCCTGTAAGGGCGCTGAGAATCTGAGATCATCAGGTAAAATAAGATTGTTCATTTACTTTTAATGAAGATAACTGTGTGAAAAGCGTCTGCGACTTACTTTCACTTTGGTTTGCCATAGTTTGCGCGTTGGCATGATGAAGAGATGCTCAGCTGATCTGCGGTGATGCATGTTGCAGACAGTCGCGTGCGTCGTCATATCTGGCCATAACATAACGTTCTCATTTTTAGCGTTTTTGGAAGGAGTAAATTTTACATATGTGGTTTATTCAATAACGAGATGAATTTACATTTGTCCAGTTTCGTCTGGAATGCGGCTCAGACCTCCTGAAGCTGTTTGAGCGATTAGATTCAAATACGTCACAAATGCGTTTCACAGGGCATTTACACCTGGTCTTTTCACGATCAGATAGCTATCCGGTCAAAGAAAACGCATATAGTGACGTTTATGTTGCATATAGTGTGTTCTGTGGACTTGCTTATTTATTGTCTTTTACACTGTAGTGTAGGCCTACACAACTAGTAAAACATGTCCTGTTCTGTAGACATGGTTATTATTTACTGTATATATTCATGCTGTACCAGTCCAATATGACTGTCAGTTACAATAAACCTTATGTTGTAAGAACTTGTTTTATTTATTAATCTTTTTTGATGTGTTTTTCTATAACTTTTGTAGTTTTACATCCATTTAAAAATATGGAAATTAATATCGATATCGCAATATTCATTATCGATATCGCAATATCACATTTTTGTCAATATCGTGCACCCCTAACACACATTATTATATAAAACCCGCTTAGGCCGGTTATGGTGTTATACTAATAATCCCGAAGGGGTCTGGTTTTGTTAGTATAATATATCGGTATGACTGACTTATTCATATACATATATATCTTCAGCGCCATTGGATGTGCAGTTGCTGCAGCAACATGACATCATGACTTTTGCGTAAACATATACGCCACTTTCGCGCCAGGTGGCGTGTTATCTTATCAAATCTCCAGTCATAAATGCCATTAACCCCAGTGACGGTTAAGTTTAGGGATGGGGTTGAGGTAAGTCATATATTTATATAACGTTAAGTCAACGGCGTTCATAAACACGCTGAAAGGCGATTATGCGTCTTGATAGCACGCCAAAAATGGAAATACGAATTGGCGTGTCATACACACGCTATTTCATGAGATCAGTCTGGCTGCAGCACAGTCTATGAGCACGTCTGACGCTCAGTGTGCTGGCTGTGCAGCTGCAAATGTGTTTTACAATAAGCTTCAGTAAATCAAGGAAAAGGAGTTTGCCACTGCGTATAGCTATTAGCTACGCAATACTCATTCCCTCTCTCAGGGAACTGAGATTACAATAGTAACTGAGTAGTTATGTGTTGCCGTGTCAACTGGGAGAAACAGGGTTTTAGGTTCTCAAACGTCACATTCTGAGGATTCTGATTGGCTTACATGGCTTTATCTCTACACTGCCCACCCAAAGGTTTGGCATAGTTATGATGCCGCTCGACAGCGTATTTATGCAGGTTGATGTAAATGACAACTTTTTTGAAAATGATGTTGTGTGCACAACGTTATTATTGAAAACGGGGGTGGGGGGTGGGGGGTATTAGTTTCTCTAAATTCGTTCTCCGGCTATGTGTAAATGTGGCCTCAGATACACACATTTGAGTGATATACACTGCAAAAAAAATTGTTGTTTTAAAACATCCTTTTTTCCAGTACAAATGTATTAAAGCAAAATAATAATAATAATAATAATAATAATAATAATAATAATAATCTATACTGCTCCATTGGCAGATATTTGTCATTACTACATTTTTCAGATTATTTTCAGAAAACAAGACTAATCTTATAATATCTTCTCAATTATGTATCTTGATTTGCTAATGTTTAGATATTTATCTTGGAAAACAAGTCAAAATACCACATTAATTAATCATTGTTCTCCAGTGTTAGGAACATCTGCAAGGTTTAGAATATATTTTAATGTTGTCAACTTCTTGTCAATTTGTTGCTTTGGATAAAAGTGTCTGCTCAAATAATAAATGTTAAATGTAATCTGCTGTTGAATGACATACACTCTTTCTTGTTTCCTTTTTCCACGACCTCAGTGTTGCTGGTGTCACGCTTTTGCATTTAAACTCCAGGAACTCGAGCGTTTGAGACACACATGCACAAAACGGATCATTCTGACAGCGATGTTCATAAGTACTTCTTCATTTTAACGAAGACGCGAGGTCATGGATAATCCTGTTGGACACGGCGACGGGCTGCCAGTGAGACAGGAAGATGAGCAGAGAGGTTCATGTTCATCTTTAGCATGAGCATATCTTTACAACGCAGTCCTGAAGTGTCAACTAGTCTCTCCCCTGTAAAGGCCCCCTTCTCCTTCCCGTTACCTCTGTACAGATAAAACGTTGTCAAAATAGTTCCGGTTCACATGGCTATGTGGAAGCGATAATTAATTCTGTATTATAAATTTATACGGTCAGACAAGGAATTTGTTGAGGTCAAATTGTAAAGAAAGACTACACCCCTGCAGACATATATATTCAAACAAGCGCATGTGCACACCGTCAGCTTTTTCACAGGTTTGCATTTTTAAAGCTTGCACATATATATATATATATATTTTTTTTTTTTCAAGACCTGCACCTTGGAACCTATTTCAAGGTTTGCCTTCTCAAGACGCCTGGCACTGTTGTTTGTGCGAATGAGTGGGCCAGAGCGCGTTAAGGGTTTTCTGTTAGAACGATGTCATGTCACCCATAAGTTATTAACTAATGACCTTTGCAATAGAAGTGAATCAATCTAAACTAACTTTAGCTGGACAATACCTTTATTCTAGAGCAGCAAGAATCTCTGTTTCTTTCATTTCCTATGATCACTGTAAAGCTTCTTTGAAACAGTCCATATTGTTAAAAGCGCTATAAATAAAGGTGACTTGACTTTACATACATAGATCAAAGAAACATCTCTGACCTTAGGAATATTTGCAAGAAAATATAAATCTAAATATATCATGAAAATCATGAATATACTGCTAACTAGATTTGTATATTTTCTGAAGAAAATGTGCACGGAAAGTCTGAAAGTCTTGAATTATTCGCTTTAATACACATTTCATGTTGGTTTCCCAAAAGGGAGCCGGATTTACGCGCAGAATTCGATATTTCTTTTGAAATATTCATTCACCTTCTTTTAAGAGCATTCAGCTCTTCAGAAGTGTTCTTTTCCCCATCCGAACGCTTCATTAGCTCTGGTTTCACTATGTCTTTCTCCACACTCGACCGTTCACACTCACCTGCCGTACCTGAGTGTCAAGAGCTCGCCTCGGGTAATCTGCAACGTGTCCGTGGCGCAATGTTTTGTTTTTATGAAGACTTGAGCTAAAACAAATAGATGTTCTAAATGTTTTATAAAAGCACCTGAATGCACATTCTCTTAACACAGGAAAGAAAAATCCCAAATGGGATGTTTTTAATATTGCAAGAATTTCACATAGTGAGCAATGAGACTAAATGGAGAGCAAATTGAGACTTTTGGTTCTGTCATCTGTTACAACCCGGCTCAAAGTCATAACATAAAGAGGACAAAACACAAACTGTGTTTCAAAATAGAAAATATAATTTTATTTAAAGTTAAATAAATAGTGTCTAGGGTCAAAATATAAGATAATTATAATAAACATCAACACAACATCAAATCAATAAATGGTTGGAAATGAGGTTTGTGGAGTGGTGGAAATCAAATGAGAACACAAACTCAAGAACCCACTCTTCAAACAAGGTTACAAAACAAAAATGAGAGAGAGTCTGTGGAAAATCCAGAAGCTCCTTAAATAGGTTGCCACAGGTGCAGCTGATATTCATTGGGCAAACACACCCTCCAGGGCGGAGTCAATCCTAAGATTCTCAACAGAAATAAAAAATTACGAAAAATAGGGGTAGGGATGTAACACCTCCACCAACAAAACATTAAATAATCTGGATTATTTAATACAAAATAAACATACCCACCAAATTGAGGAAAAATAAATCTCCAATCAACTCATACGAAAATAAAAATAAGATACCTACTCGTTTAATGGGAGTTTACCAGGCAGGAACATGGCATGACATTACACACGAGAGAGTGCGTCGGCTAAAACATTTTCCTTTCCTTTAATGTGATGAATTTGTAAAGGATAGGTCTGCAGAAACAAACTCCATCTCATCAAGCGTTGGTTGGTGGTGCAACTACGCTGTAAAAACACTAAGGGATTATGATCGGTCATCACCTTAATCGGACTGCCGCTGCCCAAATAAACCTCAAAATGTTGGATAGCCAAAATCAATGCCAAAGTTTCCTTCTCAATTACAGAATAGTTTCTTTGATGGACATTAAACTTTTTAGAAAAGAAACAGACCGGATGTTCAATCCCGCGATCATCGTCCTGCAAAAGAACTGCACCAACACCCTTTTCACTGGCATCTACTGCTAGTTTAAAAGGAGCCTGGAAATTTGGGGCTGACAAGATAGGAGCATTCACTAATAATGCCTTGGCATTATCAAAGGCCTGCTGACAACAATTTGTCCACACAAAATCATTTGTGGGACTCAACAAGTCAGTGAGAGGACTCACTACACTTGCAAAATTTGGACAAAAGGCACGATAATAGCCAGTCATTCCCAAGAACCTTCTCAAATCCTTACGAGATTGTGGAACAGGGAAAGAATCTATAGCTTCAACTTTAGCCCGAATGGTTTGTACCTGACCCTGCCCCACAATTTTACCCAAATAAGTAATAGTAGCCTTGGCAAATTCACATTTGGCCAAGTTAACAGTCAGGTTAGCAGCTAACAAACGGTCAAATAGGGCTTTTATTTGAACTACATGACTACTCCAATCAGAACTATACACAACAATGTCGTCCAGATATGCCTCACAGTTGTCTAATCCTGATATCACTCGATTGACCAATCTCTGAAAAGTAGAAGCAGCATTTTGCATGCCAAAAGCCATAACCTGATATTCCCATAACCCATCTGGTGTCACAAAGGCAGAAATCTCTTTGGCTCTATCAGAAAGAGGAACCTGCCAGTAACCCTTCAGCAGATCTAACTTGGTCACATACTTGGCAGGTCCTACCCGATCAATGCAATCATCCAATCTGGGTAAAGGATAAGAATCAACTTTAGTTAGAGCATTAACTTTACGGAAATCAGTACAGAACCTCTGAGAGCCATCAGACTTGGGTACCAAAATACATGGAGAACTCCAGGCACTTTGGCTGGGTACAGCAATTCCATGCTCAAGCATATAGGTCACCTCTTTACTCAAACGTGCACGCTTTTCAGGTCCAACCCGGTAAGGATGTTGTTTCACAGGAGCAGCACCTGAAACGTCAATATCATGCACCACAAGATTAGTTTGGTTAGGCACATCTGGAAACAAAGGAACATAGGAGCTAATCAGCTCTACCAGAGTAGAACTTTCCATCTGAGGCAAATGAGAAAGATGAGCCTCAAGATTAAGAAGAATCGCAGAATTATTCAATCGAGGTGCAGGAACCACCACTTCACCAAGTTCCTCTGAAAAGACCGGAGCACACGATAATACTGCCACATTGTTGGTTAGACCAACAGAGCTCCCTGCTCTAACCAAGTACGCCTTCAACATATTAATATGACACAAACGACTACGTTTACGTCTGCCTGGTGTAGAAATTACATAATCGAGATCACCAACCTTGCGTTCAACTGTATAAGGCCCTGAAAACCGTGCCTGTAATGAAGAACCATGGACAGGAAGCAAAGCCAACACCTGATCACCAACTGAAAAACTTCGCTTTTTAGCCTGCCTGTCATACCAGGCCTTCATCTTTTTCTGTGAGCCAGCAAGATTAGTACGAGCAATTTCACAGGCTTTACTAAGTCGATACCGAAAACGACTAACATAGTCCAGTAGATTTGAAGATTCGGATGCACTGCCCAGCCATTTCTCTTTCAACAATTTCAAAGGTCCACGGACATTATGGCCAAAGACCAATTGAGCAGGACTAAACCCCAGAGAATCCTGTACAGCTTCTCTAGCTGCAAAAAGCATCAAATGCACACCTTCATCCCAGTCCCTCTGGAACTCAAGACAATAGGTTCTTAACATGGCTTTCAAGGTTTGATGAAACCTCTCAAGGGCTCCTTGGGACTCTGGGTGGTAAGCACTAGAATGGCAATGTGAGACGCCCAACTGATCCAGTACCTGCTTAAAAATCTTGGACATAAAATTGGACCCTTGATCGGACTGAACAGTTTTAGGAAGCCCAAACATTGAAAAGAACTTCAGCAAGGCCTGCACTACTGCTGGAGCAGTTATCTTCCTTAAAGGAATGGCCTCTGGAAAGCGAGTGGAAGCACACATAACCGTCAATAAATATTGGTGGCCACGTTTGGTTTTAGGTAATGGACCAACACAATCCACTAAAACTCTACCAAAAGGCTCTTCAAAAGCTGGAATAGGATGCAAAGGAGCAACAGGTATACTTTGGTTGGGTTTACCGGTTATCTGGCAAATATGGCATGTCTTACAATAAGATACTACATCTTTTTTTAGGCCGGGCCAATAGAAATTCTGCAATATACGATTATAGGTCTTATTTATGCCAAGATGACCTGCCATGCTACAGTCATGAGCTAGTTTGAGAATTTCTTTACGAAAAACCTGAGGTACCACGACCTGAAAGACATTGCACCACTCATCTTGTCCAGATAAAGATTGGGGACGCCACTTTCTCATTAGTACACCATCCTTCTGGAAAAACCCAGACGACAACTCATTCATCTCTTGCTCGGTACTCAGCTCATCAAACAGAGAAGATAAAGAAGAGTCTTTACTTTGCTCAGAAATGAGTTGATCCCTTGTAATTAACGATTCTTTGTAAGGAATCTCCTGAGGTGTTTCTAACTCTTTACCTATCCCTATTTGAGGACCAACAGGCACAACTTTATCGCCATCTTTCCAAACACATTCCCCCAAAAAGGTATCAGCCAAATTAACGTCCATACCCCCTTCATTGGTAGATTTAGTCTGTTTAGACATAGCGCGTGTCACTGCGCATACTGGGAAAACATCAGGAAAAGACTGAGACAGCTCATCAGAGCTCTCATTTGACATAGGCACTTCAGTAACTTGAGGGCTAGGTATAACTTTGACTCCAGCTAAATCGTTGCCCAAAATGAAGGAAACCCCTTCAATTGGCAAAGATGGTAGTACCCCTACTATTACCTGACCAGAAACCAAGGGTGACTTTATCACGATGTGATGTAGAGGGACAATAGTACAACCCATTTCAACTCCTCTTACCAACACTTGAGCTCCTGTATCAGTCTGATCAGATAGAGGTAAAATCCCCTGAAGTAGTAATGATTGCGCAGCTCCTGTGTCCCTGAGAATACGCACTGGAACACAACAGTCATGCCCCGACACAGACACAACTCCAGTTGTTAGAAAGGGCGTATAATCGGTGGAACCATCACTACCTTCTAAGTTTTCACATTTCAGAGAATGGTGCACAAAACTCTCATCACTTGTCAAAAGGGGAAATTGGCATGCAGTGGCTAACCCAACTGGCTTGGTAGATTTCGCTTTCTTATTGAGAACAAAACATTCAGATATCTTGTGCCCTGGCTTTTTGCAATAAAAACAAATAATATTTGCCCTAGCAGGAACTGCCTCATGTTTACTGGGAGAGGTTGGAACAGAACTAGATCCTGCCATAGCCGGGCGACTTCGACTCTGATAGTAATTTCTTTTTAGGTCACGATTTCCAAACACCCCTTTATGGGTTAATGCAAATTCATCAGCCATAATTGCGGCCTCACACAATTTGGAAACTTTCTGTTCATTCAAGTAAGTAACTAGACCTTCTGGGGCACAATTCTTAAACTCCTCTAAAAGAACCAAGTCCCTGAGCTGTTCTTTGGTCTCAACCTGCTTAGAAGCACACCACCTATCAAACATGTTCTCCTTTTCCCGAGCAAACTCTACGAACGTCTGCTTTTCACTTTTAAAGTAATTTCGGAAACGTTGACGATATGCCTCGGGCACCAACTCATAAGCATGAAGAATAGATGTTTTGACAGTATCATATACTGCACTCTGTTCTAGATTAAGTGCTGAATAAACTTCTTGAGCCTTACCCGTAAGCACACATTGAAGAAGAAGCGTCCAAACTTCCTTTGGCCACTTCAATGAAGTAGCAACTCTCTCAAAGTGGGAAAAATACTTTTCTACTTCCTTTTCAGAAAAAGGAGGAACCATTTTAATGTGCTTCCAAATATCAAAAACTTGCTCTACACCTTGAGGAGACTCGGAGGGAACCCCAAGAGGAGAAACAGGTGATTGACCCTCAGGTCGCCCACCTGACAACTCCAACTCCAACTTTTTAAGAACAAAGGCACGCTCGTGCTCCCTTTCCTGTTCATCCAATTTCCTCAACTCAAGCTCTCCCTGCAGCTCTTTAGTTTTCAAGGCTATTTGGTCTTGTTCTATACGACACCTCACCAACTCCAAATCTAACTCTTTTTCTCGTAATGCCATCTCTTTTAGCTTAACCTCACTGGCAAAAACAATCTCTGGTACCGGTAACTTTTCACCCAAAACTTTTCTCTCCTGCAATGTACCCTTTAAACTTTTTAAGACTGACTCTTTAAGTTTTTTATCAGCAGTAGTGAGATCGATATCATAATGACAAGTGTTTCCTCGGATGGTGCTTTCAAAAAATCTTCCACATTAGAAGCCATGGCTAAACTCTACACCTTCAAAACAGTAGCTACCCTAAGAGTTCCAAAATCCACAATATCCTTTCAAAAAAATTTCACAGAAGAAAAGGACTAAATCTCACAAACAACTCCATTTCCACAAAGCTACTAAACAGTAATTTAATACACCAGTTACACAATTAAATTTCTTACCCAACACTAAAGAGGTTAAACAAAACCCTCTCAACAGGTAACATAACAATATAGTACTCCTTTCAAAAAGAGACCAAACTCAGTCACAAATTGATACCTAAATTGCTGACCACATTCAACAACCTAGCATGCTACCCTAACACTGCATGTTATACATAAAACAGCAACATGCTTAACTTTGGTTACTGGTGCAAAATTACTTACCAATTGAAGAAAGTGGGTATGAAAACAAAATGCTCTCTCAACAAAACAACATTTCACATGTTCCCAAAACTAATCATTGATGCTAAAGAGCACACCAATCAAAATGGATATCTTAGACCACTCCGGTACATCAAACAAAAGAAAAAAAAACCTCTCTAATCTTCAAAGGGTTACCAGGCTCGGGGCCACTTTAGACGCTGAACTTCATGTCACCTGGCAAAAACCAGGCCCTGAATAGCGTACCCCCAACAGAGATTAGATCTCCACCCGGGATACCTTCAAAAATAACAAACTAACAAAACAAACAGTGTGCCGTTGGAAGGATTGACTAGCAACCCAGCTGGAACACTCTACCTAACCGGAGAACTCTAATAATCCAATTAACTTTTTCCACTCTCCACTCAACCAAAACTCAAACTCCCAAACCACTATTGATCCCGGACGAGGCTCCAATTTATGTTACAACCCGGCTCAAAGTCATAACATAAAGAGGACAAAACACAAACTGTGTTTCAAAATAGAAAATATAATTTTATTTAAAGTTAAATAAATAGTGTCTAGGGTCAAAATATAAGATAATTATAATAAACATCAACACAACATCAAATCAATAAATGGTTGGAAATGAGGTTTGTGGAGTGGTGGAAATCAAATGAGAACACAAACTCAAGAACCCACTCTTCAAACAAGGTTACAAAACAAAAATGAGAGAGAGTCTGTGGAAAATCCAGAAGCTCCTTAAATAGGTTGCCACAGGTGCAGCTGATATTCATTGGGCAAACACACCCTCCAGGGCGGAGTCAATCCTAGGATTCTCAACAGAAATAAAAAATTAAGAAAAATAGGGGTAGGGATGTAACATCATCATTGGCTCAATGTAACGTCTTTCCAAACTCCTAGAACACAAAATGAGAAATTTAGCAAAATGTCTCTGCTCTTTTCCATACAATGACAGTGAATGGGAACAAAAAAGTCTGACAAAAGCACCATAAAAATGACTTTTTTATGTTACAAGTCTTTTGTGCATTAGGTGTGGTGTAAAATGACAATACATTAGCGAATCAATGATATGTGATGTTAAACCTACCATGGTTTGAGTGTAATAGCACACAAGTCATACAAACTACTTCTAAATGGTGTTTTTAATGCAGTTTGTTGAGTTTCAGATGAGATCTGAAAATATCTTATGAGTTCAAATGATATGAGCTGCTATGCAAATCCAAAATATAATCCAAATCCAAATATTTGTGTATTTTCTATATACCCAGAGTGTTTTTTGACAATACAATTTGTCTATTTTGGGGTGAATATCGCAAAATGTGTCAACAATATTAAAGGGGTATTAAAACGCCATTTTCACAAGATGTAAAATAAGTTTCTGATGTCCCCAGAGTGTGTGTGTGAAGGTTTAGTACAAAATAACCCACAGATATTTTTATATAGCATGTTAAAGTTGTCACTTTTTGAGGGTTTGCAAAAACGCACCGTTTTGTGCCTGGCCCTTTTAAATGTAAAAAAGCTGCTTCAGAGGGTGGGGTTTCAAGAACTCACATGTGTTAGCAGCTGCGATTACCTCATGCAGACACACTAAAATGACAGAAACTGTTCTCCCTTTAATGTTAAAACAGAGTCAGTCAAAGATGGAGAGACTCAAGAAGAATTGACAACATGTAGAATACAACAGGACGTCTCTGAATGGTTAGTTGATGCATTTATGTTGCTGATGTGAAGTTAACTATCTGTCATGGTAATCTATAAATTGCTTGTATAGGAACTGTTGTGAGATGCCCACAGAGTGACCTTCTATTGCATGAAAAATTTGAGCTGACTCACAAATGTACTCTTATACAACAACTCTTCCTCTTAACATGGACTTTGTGTTCCCCGGGGGTAGGGTTTATGTACATTTTGGGGTTATTGATGTCACTAACCCGGGAGGAATGTCAGTCCCTAACAACCATTTCTTGCAGTCCTTTTCATTAAAAGCAAATGTCTTCCTTGCTTTGAACTTTGGGCGTTGTAACTTTGATACTGTTGTTTATGCTGAAACAGCAACATTACACACTAAATAAAGATAGAAAAGTGAAATCATACTTTACCACCCCTTTAAAATGAAGCTAAAAAAAATCAAGCTGTACCTATAGAACGTTTTGGTGTTTGCACTGGCAACAGAAAGTGACAATTCTGCAGTAGTCTATATGGAAGCCACAGAATAAAAGAATAAACAAGGTAATTAATATTTCTCATAACTTTTTTATCGTAATACTGAATTTTTAAACAAAAATTATAAACATGTTCTTGCGCGTTATAAAATACAAATTACTTATAAACTTGTGAACATAAAAAACATGCAATTGTGAGAGCAATAGGTTAAAATATGAATACAAACTGACTGTTGGGCTCATACATCATGCCATTTAAAGGAGCATTTCACCCATTGCAACATTAATCTTTATTGAAAGTGGATCATATATGTAGTCGAAATGTAAAATCTGTTTTAAAAAAAAAATGTTTTTAATTTGGTGCCCTCTTGACTGAGAAAAGACAGAAAATAACCAAGGGGTGCCTTTGTGTTAAAAAACTACAGTTCCCAGAATTCCCCAACATTGCACAGCTCCGCAAGCCACACCCACTAACCTACCCACCGGAACAGCGCAAACAGAGAAGCAAACACACTCTTCCGTCTACAACGCTAACATTAGCTGTTACCAGAGTGAGAGTTTGAAATTCATTTCAAACAAAATGTCTAGTTAGTTGGCTGTGGCGAGCAGGACGATCGAGGGCGAGGGATGTAAGAGGACGGCGCGCTGCCGGTGGCGTGAGTGATAATGAAAGACAGCTGTGAGGCGCGCGCCGGTGCGTCTCTCACGAATAGAAGGAGCGAATGCATAAAATGGGGAGCGACGACGGCAGATCGAGAGAGAAACAGGCCTGATTTTATGTTTTGTTTCTGTTGTGTGTAACGCTGGCTTACTTTCGTTTTGTATTTGTTAATTAGGGCCCGAGCACTAACAGTGCGAGGACCCTATTGAAACTGTTAGGATTATTTTTTTTTTTCTTTTTTCTGCAAAGTAAGTGCCATTTTCGGGGCCGCAACATGCTCAAAAACTCACCAAATTTGGCACGCATGTCAGGACTGGTGAAAAATTTCGTATTTTGTGGGTTTCGCGGATGGGCGGGGCAAAATAGCACGATAGCGCCACCTAGAAAATTGGAAAAAATTAGCCCCTCGTCCACGTTCAACCTACATGCACGAAATTTGGTGGGGATGTGTATCATAGCAAGACGCACAAAAAAGCCTCAAGAACCCATACCCTAAACTCGACAGGATGTCCGCCATTTTGAATTTGGCGGCCATTTTTGGACGATTTACAGACTCCGTACTTTAACGAACTCCTCCTAGGGATTTAGTCGGATGGACTTAAAATTTCTGCTGTGCCTTCTAAAGGCATTGACGATGTAAAGTTGTGCTATCTGCGCGTTTTCGTCGATGGGCGTGTCCGTGGCGTCGAAGATTCGCCATGAAACAGGAAGTTGTAATAACTTGGCTGTAAATGCCCAGACCTGCACGAAATTTTACACATTTGACTAGAGTCCCGCCCTGAACAAATCTACATGCCGACATTCACCCACAGTCATAGCGCCACCTGCTGGCAACAGGAAGTGACCTTTAACGTAGCAGCCCCCGCCATATGTTTGACCGACATGTACGAAATTTCTGTGGTACATCTACCATGACCAGACGTACAAAAAAGCCTCAAGAACCCATACCCTAAACTCGACAGTAAGTCCGCCATTTTGAATTTGGCGACCGATTTGGGACGATTTACACACTCCGTACTTTAACAAACTCCTCCTAGGGAATTAGTTGGATCAACTTCAAATTTCTGCTGTACCTTCTAAAGGCATTGACGATGTAAAGTTGTGCTATCTGCGTGTTTTCGTCGATGGGCGTGTCCGTGGCGTCAATGATTCGCCATGAAACAGGAAGTTGTTGTAACTTGGCTGTAAATGCCCAGATCTGCACGAAATTTTACACATTTGACAAGAGTCCCACCCTGAACAAATCTACATGCCGACATTCACCCACAGTCATAGCGCCACCTAGTGGCAACAGGAAGTGACCTTAAACGAAGCAGCCCCCGCCGCTTGTTTGACCGACATGTACGAAACTTCTGTGGTACATCTACTATGACCAGACGCACAAAACAGCCTCTTGGAGCGATGCCCTAAACTTGACAGGAAGTCCACCATTTTGAATTTGGAGGCCATTTTTGGACGATTTACACACTCCGTACTTTAACGAACTCCTCCTAGGGATTTAGTCGGACCGACTTCACATTTCTGCTGTGCCTTCTAAAGGCATTGACGATGTAAAGTTGTGCTATCTGCGCATTTTCGTCGATGGGCGTGTCCGAAGCGTTGATGATTCGCCATGAAACAGGAAGTTGTAGTAACTTGGCTGTAAATGCCCAGATCTGCACGAAATTTTACATATTTGACAAGAGTCCCACCCTGAACAAATCTACATGCCGACATTCACCCACAGTCATAGCGCCACCTGCTGGCAACAGGAAGTGGCCTTTAACAAAGCAGCCCCCGCCGCATGTTTGACCGACATGTAAGAAATTTCTGTGGTACATCTACCATGTCCAGACGCACAGAAAAGTCTCCTGGAGCGATGCCTTAAACTCAACAGGAAGTCGGCCATTTCTAATTTTCCGACATTCACCCACAGTCATAGCGCCACCTGCTGGCAACAGGAAGTGACCTTTAACGAAGCAGCGTAGTAAATACACAGCCGCACTGGCTGAGCTGCAGAAAATGCAACGCGGCCGCCTCAGACCCCGACGTGCTACAGGTGCGAGTGTCCGAAGCGTTGATGATTCGCCATGAAACAGGAAGTTGTAGTAACTTGGCTGTAAATGCCCAGATCTGCACGAAATTTTACATATTTGACAAGAGTCCCACCCTGAACAAATCTACATGCCGACATTCACCCACAGTCATAGCGCCACCTGCTGGCAACAGGAAGTGGCCTTTAACAAAGCAGCCCCCGCCGCATGTTTGACCGATATGTAAGAAATTTCTGTGGTACATCTACCATGTCCAGACGCACAGAAAAGTCTCCTGGAGCGATGCCTTAAACTCAACAGGAAGTCGGCCATTTCTAATTTTACCGCCATTTTTGGATGATTTACTCATTACGTACTTTAACTAACTCCTCCTAGGGCTTTAGTCGGATCGACTTCACATTTCTGCTGTGCCTTCTAAAGGCATTGACGATGTAAAGTTGTGCTATCTGCGGGTTTTCGTCGATGGGCGTGTCCGTGGCGTCGATGATTCGCCTTGAAACAGGAAGTTGTAGTAACTTGACTGTAAAAGCCCAGATATGTATGAAATTTTACACCTTTGACGAGAGTCCCGCCCTGAACAAATCTACATTCCGACATTCACCCACAGTCATAGCGCCACCTGCTGGCAACAGGAAGTGACCTTTAACGAAGCAGCGTAGTAAATACACAGCCGCACTGGCTGAGCTGCAGAAAATGCAACGCGGCCGCCTCAGACCCCGACGTGCTACAGGTGCGAGGGCCCGCCCATCGCTGCTTGCAGCTTTAATTTTACTATTAAAATGTTTAAATGTTCGCCGGTTCATGCCTCTTTCTTCCCACAACATCAAACCCCGTTCACGTTACATTTGTAAACACATTAACGTTAGTGAATTACTCCTCGTTTGTATTTATTTCTGTATGGTGAATTACTGTATGATACCTGGATGTTCTGAAGGGGCGAAACTATCACAACACAAACGTCCGTGTGCTCGTCTGATTCAGAGATTTCCTCCAGGAGAAATTGCCATCGTTGAAATTCTCTGCAGCAGACGGACTCTTTGTCCGTAGGCCGTGACACGCAGCGAGAGTACAGGCAACAGCAGGCCGCCGAGCTCGACCCAGTCCGGGCGTCTCGACCGACAGCCAGGCGCCTCCTGCTCCTCCATCAGCCTCAGCTGCTCTAAACTATACTGCAGCTCGTAAAGATAGCCACGAACATCGGATTCGAGCAGCAGACTTTCAAAACCCTCCTCTTCCATATCATGTTTAGTTTCTTCCATCATTATCATAACTTTCTATCTCCACAGGGCTTGTTAGCTTAGCTTCCAAACAAGATGGCGGATATTGATTTCAGTTTCTGCAAGTGAAGTCCCACCCACTGATCTGTAATAGGCCTGTGGGTGAATGGGTGCCACACCCTTGAATAATAATGAGCTAATCATTGTAGTCTGTTGACATTTCAATGACATGTGACTTCCTGCTTATCGTGACGCAAAATGACGATTTTTACGTCACGATAAGCAGGAAATAAAACACTTAAATTCTTATTTCTCCCATCTCAGGGGAAAATAAGGGAATAAACCATGACCATTCAAAAATATGACTGGGTTTCTAAAGATACAAAGCTTAATGCAAATGGGTGAAGTGACCCTTTAATAAGTGCATATGTATATTATATTGATCTATTGTTTACATCAAATTAATGCTTTAATACTGTATCATTACAGGTTTCATAAGTCCAGTCTCTCCATTTAATGACTTACAACCAAGTCTTTGACGATGGTATTCTAGAAAAATGAAGAGCATGTTTTTTTGCAATCGGATTCTGACATCCAAAGACACAACAAGACATGTTTCCCATATTCCGTGGATGTGCATGTTTTCTTCCACTTGTTATTTGCTGTTTTATCCACCACAATGCACATGCAGATGCAGTGATGTAACTGTGAAATCTACTCCCAAATTGGCTATAAGAGCATTAAGATTTTGTGGCATTTCATTTAGTAATATTTTTTTACTTTTTTATATTTTATATTTTTAATTATTTGTATATTTTTTGTTTTTTTTCTTATGTTTTTCTGTCATCATTTTATTAAAAGTATATTTAAAATAATTTTATGATTTTCTTTTGATTTTCTGGTAAAATGTGACCTGAACATGGTGAGGATCACCTTTTTTTTTTCCTGAGGTGAGAACTCAACGAAATCTCCTGAGCAATGAAAAATCAAGCTGTGAGCAATAACATGTTCCTTTGGGATGTGCCGAGGAAGGAATTTCAAGGTCTATTCTCTCCCACTCTCGACTACACAGCCTGAGAAGGGCTTTGAAATTTTGCATTTCCTCCCCTGCAATCCATGGGCTAATAAAAAAACACACACTGGCTTCTATAAATAGCACAGACTATGAGATTGTATGGGAGACAGAAATGACGTGGAATTTACGACACAGCTTGAATCGCTTTCACATATCTTTCTAAGCCTGGTTCTTTCAACTATCCCTCCGTTTGCCTTCCGCCCTCCCTCTTGTTCTGTATTACCCCCCCCCCCCTCCCCAGACCCTTGCAAGGTCGCTGTGACCCAAGTGGGATGGGGAGGGAGGGCGGAAGCGACTGAATGCTCTGGAAAAAGCCCAAAAATGAGTGCAAATGGAGCCAAGAGAGTGAGAGGCAGAGCTAAAGTGGTTCTGCATCACCTGCCTCTGAACACTGAGTGTTGTGTCTTTCTTACATAATACATAAAGGTCTCACGATTGCACCTTCATATTCTCATCTCCTGAATCCCTCCATCCCAGTTTGGATCCAGCAGGGAGGAAGGATGCAAGCAACTTTACAAAGAGTAACAGAATGTCATTTAGTCAGACTCCATTCAAAGAGCCTGAGACGGGCAGCCCCTGCTGGCAGAGTGAGGGCATTGATCTGAAATCTCACTGTGAAAACAATGATGCAAAATTTGTTTGCTTTTGATGTACGCAGCACATCTCCAAAAGCGGGTTAGTGGCATAATTCAATGTTAGTGAATGCAAGTCAGGTCAAGTTATACCAGCATTAGAATATTAATCTCTTCTGCCTCAAGATAGATAGATAGATATTATAGAGAGAGAGAGAGAGAGAGAGAGAGAGAGAGAGAGATTATGAGCAGAGGCACAAGACTTCTACGACACACAGCGGCTGAAAAGAATCTGACAAGGAAGCTCAGATTAATTAATGATATAAAGATATATTGCTCATATTAAGTTCAAGTTAACTTATTCATTCAGCTAATGTTAACAAATGAGACCTTAGTGCAAAGTCTTAAAGGGACTATGTGTAACTTGTTATGTATTTTTTAATTTAAAATCAAATTTTTATTCATAAATATGTCCTCAATTCTGTACAAATACCTCTGCTAATTATCTGACTTATCCTCGTAAACGAAGAATTTATTATCATTATATGTAGATCTGCCTTCCATTTAGATCCGCCATCTTGAAAAACTATAATAGCAGAGAGGGACATGAAGTACAAGGCAAATGCGTTTACACAACACGCTTTCGTTCAGAGCTGGCGTGACGTGACTGAAAGCAGCAGAAGCTCACTGCCCGGCAAGTTTAAAAGCTGCATTATAAATCCTCCATTACAATACAGTATATACATGAAAATATTTCTTAAATATACAAGCATGTGTGTGTATTAGGGCTGTCAAATGATTAAAATTTTTAATCAAATTAATCAGAATTTTTAGTGGATTAATCATGATTAATCACTATTTGCAATTACACCTGAATCCTAACCATTTTTTTTCTGAAATGCATACCAAAAGATAAAAAAAAGACACAGATACATAATTGTCATAATATGTCTGTTTATTAACACAGCCAAATAATGGTGGTTTAAATCAAGCTGAAACATACTACACACCATGATATTTGTCTTTGTAATGTCCCATCGTTTCTTCTTTGGCATTCCTCTTAACCAGGATGTACAATTTACAGCATTCAATTGAACAGAAAGCAATAAATGTAGTCAAATCATAACAGTGACCAACTATATTTTTGCACAATTTGAGTCATCTGTTGCGTTTTTATGTGGAAAAAACATTTTCAAATAAAACTTTTAAATCAAACCAAAGAAAGAACAATCTTTTACCTTTTCCTCCATTCTTTAATCCAGTTGCTCAAAAATCCAGTTGCTAACTACTATAACATGTTGCACGGACACTGGTCTTTTTGTTTGAACATCACCTTTCAAATCTACTGAGCTTCATCATCTTTCAGCCAGTTGCTGAGGCAAACTAACTTTTTCACTTTTTTTGAAAGTAAAGCTGATCTTTTCTTGTTCACAATGTGACCTGCAACTGAGAAAAGTCGTTCACAGGGAACAGTGGTTGCAGGGGTGGCTAGATATTTGTGAACTAGTGAGGCCAGCTTCTCATGGGCTTCGAATGAGATGCCCACCACCTCAAGGGGTAGCTCTGCTCTGTACCTCTGTATGGCAGGTTGGACCTCTTCATCTTCTGATTCGAAATCTGAGCCCATTTGCAGAAGGCTGATTTTCTTTCGGGGTGGCCCATCATCATGTGTCTGTGAAGACTTTCTGGGTGATTCTTTTGCTGGGTTGCAGCATCTGTTCAAGTGTGGTCCACACCGCTTCCCTGTCTGTCTTGGGCAGGCATTTCAAGTCTTTGAAACGAGGATCCAAAACTGTAGCAATCTGGAGCCATGCATTGTTGAGCTGTTCTTGACGGGATGCTAGGTCCTCCTTGAACTTGGTCTTGAATCTCACCACATATGCAGGGTCCTCATCACAGGCTTCCATCTTGAGACGCAAGTGGCAGAGAGAAGGTAGTACCACAGAACAGGAGACATAGGCCTCTCCACCCAGGAGCTCAGTTACATACCTACGCACACAAACACACACATGCACACAGAGACAGTCTATTATTTGAACAGTGGTTATCAACATATCATTATTATCATTATTATCATCATCATTATCATTACTATTATCATTATTATTATTATTTACATACATGTTATTGATATTTGACTTGGTTTAATTCATTCCAGAAAATAATCAAAGCAATGTTATTTAATAAGTTACAGACTGATTTACCTGCATGGCTCTAGAAGTGTCTCCAGCCTCTGCAGTTTATCCCACTCTGCTGCCGTCGGCAAAACGAGTTTGTGATCCTGTTTGTCCAGGGCTGCGATGACAGCCTCTTTATTTCTGCTCACGCGCTTGACCATTTCCAGCATCGAATTCCAACGTGTTGGAACATCCTGGATCAATGGCTCTTGCTTCTTTCCCAGGCTGACTTGTTGTGCTTGAAGCTCTGCAGCATTTGCTGGGCTGTGCTTAAAATGACCGACAACTTTGCGAGCCTTCGCCAAAGCATTTACAAAGCCGCTGTCAGCAAGACTCACCTTGACACTTCTCTGCACCATGTGAGCGACACAGTTCATGTGTTCATAGCGTGTAAGTCGAATTGCGGCAACCATTTTGCGTGCACTGTCAGTCCCAATTGTTGTCGTCTTGCCCTCGATGTCCCACTTACGTGCAACAGACAAGAACTGTTCTTTACAAGCCTCCGCAAAGTGACGCTCCTCAGTTTTTAATATAGTCAGCGCAAAAGACTTCAGTTCCCATGTGTCACTGATGAAATGTGCAGTTACTCCGAGGTAATTGTTGTTATTCAATGATGTCCAATGGTCTCCTGTCAGGGCGATATGATTTACTTGAGCCAAGACCTCTTTCCTTTTTTCTTTTTCGTTTTGATAGAGCTCGTGGATTTTCGTCATAACTGTGGCTCTTGACGGTGGCCTATAGGATGAGTCTTGAGACGCCACTCGCAAAACATCAATGAAACCTGAGTCTTCTACAATGTTAACGGGTCTACAATCCTTTGCAATCCATTTTGCTATTTTGTTGGTCAAATTATCTGAGGTTGATTTTGTTAATGGCCCGCTAAAATTCAGCGTGGTCTGGCGCGAACCACTTGTTGAACTTGACGACCCAGCAAACGCATGTTTGGCGTTGACATGGTACCTCAAGCTTGAACAGCTCCGGTGAAATCGAAACTCCTTGTTACAAATCTTGCAAATAACCTTGTACTTGTTAACTGTACCATCATCATTCTTTTTAAATTTGAATCCATCAATAGGCCCACTTTGCTCACCTTGCTCCATCTCGCCTCTAGCTCCCGTCCCAATCACATTCCTGACCTGAATAATTTGTCACACTGCGCATGCGTGAAATGCGTTAAAAAAATTGACGTAATTAACGACAAACAACGAATTAACGTCGTTAACGCGCTATTTTTGACAGCCCTAGTGTGTGTATATATATATATATATAATTATACACAGTGCACCCACATATATGTAAACACAAACTTTTATTTTGGATGCGATTAATCACGATTAATCGCGATTAATCGTTTGACAGCCCAAAAAACACAAGTTAATGTCAGGACATAGACGTTGGAACAGGGGGGGCGCCCCTCCTACGGCCGCCCCCTAAATTCACCTAAGCACGGGCGTCACTTTGAAATTTGCTGGGCACAGAGACACATTCGGAAGTGTTGGGTACAAACTTGTCAAACTGTGCAGCCTTTCTATTCAACCCATAAATAAATACATCGATCCGCCAGAATTCATTTGTCTGTTTAAATGGTTTAGTGGTAGCTCTTTTGCCCAGAGTGCCAGAGGTTACGGGTTCTAATCCGCCCAAGGTACAGTTTTTTTTTCTCTCTCATCAAAACAGAATATGTCCATCTGTGGTTACAGTCAATATCAAGCATAGGACACATTTATTTTGTGATTTTACCGGAATGAATAGAGTCTCCGACGTAAAGGCGATTAAAGTGCGCGTCCGAGTGAAGACTGCGCGCCACAGAGAACATAGCCTACAACTGACAGCAGCGGCAACAAGCGTTCCTCTTGATTTCAAAAACAAAACATTTTAGCGCTAGATCTCTTGTTTAAACCAACTAAATTAATGCTCTGCTTAACAGGATATGTTTTATTCATGTTTAAAACGTTTTATTTTCCGATATATGGTGACTCAAGCACTGATGGATCAAGGAGCGGTCCATCAGTAGAGTCACCATATCGGAAAACATTTGGAATGGGTCAGACATAGCCCACAGTAATTCTGACTTATTATGTTTTTTAAAAGAATTTCGTTTTTATAAAATTGTATTTCATTTTAATCAATGGTTTTAATCAACAAGTTGACTGATAAATTCTCAGAAAATGGATTCAATATCAATATTTTGAAACGGTGCGTAATTCCGACAGCCCCCCCTACCGGGAATCCCGCCCCCCCTCTCACAAAATAGTTCCAACGTCCCTGTGTCAGGATAGCTTTTGGTGGATAGAGCTAATGCAGGAGAAAGATTTCAAAAGAGATGCTGAAGTCCTGCTTTCTTCTCAACAGGTAAGTCAATGTTAATTACAAGATTTTTTTTCATTGTTTAGTTGTGTACTTTATGATATAGACATATGAACATTTATAGTTAAAAGATGATGATGATAACTAATGTAGGCTACTTCAGAAAATATAACGAATAAAGAAGGCTTAACTACTTAAAAAGATTTCATAAATACTTAAATACTGTACCTTTATATACCATGTGAACTAGCTGGCAGGAAAGCACTTTTGTTGTATCAGTTGGAGTTTTTTTTTTTTTTCACAACATTGACCTAAAATCTATTTATTTTTGTATTCTATGTGAACTAGCTTTAAACAGCCAGCACTTGTGTTAAGTTCATAATACACTTTATTTTATTTATTTGTTTCCTTTGTCAGGTGTATTTTATTTGTTTTAATGCAAGCATTTGTGTTTGTGTCTTTGAACCTTAACAATGTTCAAAATAAATATGAAAATATTGTCAGTACATCTTCCATGTCTGCATGTGTTCATTAAAATTGTGTTTTTTATCAAAAAGATGAGAGAAAATGTTGAAATGTGAAATAATTTTAGGAAATGTTTAATATTATCTGCTGACAACAAAGTAAAAGGTTAAAATGATGTCCTGACTAAAACTAGACTAAAATGTTGACAGTTTTTTTTTACTAAAACTAAACGAATAAAATTATGTTTTCTTGGACTAAAATAAAGACTAAAATGCTCGACTTATAGTCGACTAAAACTAGACTAAATAAAAATGGGATGATGTCGACTAAATGTGATAAAAACTAACAAGCGATGCTGAAACTGGACTAAAACTAAAACTAAATTTAAAAATGGCTGGTAAAATTAACACTAGTTTGAATGCAGAATACATTTTCACCGCTAGATGGCAACAATTCTTACACATAGTCCCTTTAAGGTATCAATCAATCAATCAAACGCGCTTTACATACAGCCCAACACATACAATTATAAAACAAAGTATAAAACAATAACAAAAATGTATTACGATCAAATGTAAGAGAAAAGAGATGAGTCTTTAGATGAAATTTAAATGCATCAAGGGTGGCACAAGATCTAACATGGAGGGGTAAACTGTTCCATAAACAAGGAGCTGCAAAAGAGAAGGCAGTCTCCTTTTGATTTTAGTCGAGACTTAGGAATGGTTAGCTGAAATCGTTGTACAGATCTTAAAGGCCTAGACGATATGTTCCTGAAGAAGTTCACTAATGTAACTTGGTGCATAATAACATCTTATACTTAATCCTAAACTTAAGCCGATGAAGGGATGCAAGTACAGGTGTTATATTCGCACATTTCCCAGTATTACAAGGCAATCAGTGAGGGCACACATTTGTTATAATTTTGTTATATTTTCAAAAAAATAAAAAAATAAAAAATTGAATATTTTATAGAGCCCGTAGTTTTCTACACATGAACATAGCAGAAAATATCAGCCATAAACCTGTTTTCTCATACTGTAACGTACGGACAGAGACGGTCGGATCCATGTGCAGCACTTTATTAAAGCAAGCTGACATGAACACAGGCAAACACTTAATCAAAGGGGCAATCCAGAAACTCGTGGTCTAAACAGGCAATGGTCGAGGCAGGCAGCACAGGTTCGAGAGCAGTCCAGGAAACAGGCAAGGGTCAAGAGTCCAGGGAAACACGGAGACACAGAACAGGGAATAACGCTCGGAATTGTACGCTTACAGGGTAACAAGACTTCGCAAGGGACACAGGGAAAACTCAGGCTTAAATAAGGAACTCAATAACCAATAATGAAACACAGCTGAACATAATGAAACACAAAGAGTCCATGGGGAAACAAACATGGGGAGAGGATGCCCTCTAGTGGCTCTCGAGGGCACCACGGCTGCTGATCGTCACATAACCCCCCCTCTAAGGAGCGGCTTCCAGACGCTCCTAAGAGCTCCGGGGGGAGGTCAACGGGGGCTGGGATGGAGGGCCAGGCCCATGGAGAGGCAGGAGGCCAGGCACATGGAGAGGCCTGGGGCCGTGGAGCGTGGGTGACCAGGAAGGAGCAGGACGTGATGGCGGCCAGGGCGGAGCAGACACAGGCGAGGTCCATGACAGCCTCGCCTCCATGGCCCTCACGGACTCAGAGGTCCATGTCAGGATCACCTCCATGGCCCCCACAGAGTACCTACTGCCCCCCCCCCCAAAAAATACTTGGGGAAATTCCCAGGAGGAACCTCTGGGTGGTGAACGGGTACAGGAAAGGCCTCCCGGAGCTTGAAGGGTGCAGGCAGAGCGAGGCGCAGAGGCGGGGCCGGCAGAGCGAGGCGCAGAGGCGGGGCCGGCAGAGCGAGGCGCAGAAGCGGGGCAGGCAGAGCGAGGCGCAGAGGCGGGGCCGGCAGAGCGAGGCGCAGAGGCGGGGCCGGCAGAGCGAGGCGCAGAGGCGGGGCCGGCAGAGCGAGGCGCAGAGGCGGGGCCGGCAGGGCGAGGCGCAGAGGCGGGGCCGGCAGGGCGAGGCGCAGAGGCGGGGCCGGCAGGGCGAGGCGCAGAGGCGGGGCCGGCAGGGCGAGGCGCAGAGGCGGGGCCGGCAGGGCGAGGCGCAGCGGCGGGGCCGGCAGGGCGAGGAGTCTGGGCACGCTCACCGGGGCCTGGCGAACCAAACGAGTCCTCCTTCTCCTCCTGCGGCGGCGCGTCACAGGGCTAGACACACTCGCTTGGCTGGACAACTCACTCACTTGAACTGGAGATGCAGCGCTCACTTGAAGAGGAGATGCAGCGCTCACTTGAAGAGGAGATTCAGCGCTCACTTGAAGAGGAGATGCAGCGCTCACTTGAAGAGGAGATGCAGCGCTCACTTGAAGAGGAGATGCAGCGCTCACTTGAAGAGGAGATGCAGCGCTCACTTGAAGAGGAGATGCAGCGCTCACTTGAAGAGGAGATGCAGCGCTCACTTGAAGAGGAGATGCAGCGCTCACTTGAAGAGGAGATGCAGCGCTCACTTGAAGAGGAGATTCAAATACTTGAACTGAAGACTCACTGGACAGACTAAATTCAACACTGGACACACTTGATTCACTCGGCTCAGCACTTGACTCACTTGACTCGGCACTCGATTCACTCAGCTCGCTATTTGACTCACTTGATTCACTCAGCTCGGCACTTGACTCACTCGAGTCGGCTGGCACGCGCTCAAACTCCGGTTCGACCCGCGACACCTCCGCTGTCTTAGGAACAGCACTTTTAACAGGGCCAGTGCGGGATACGGGCTCGAGGGGTCCGACATGAGTGGTTTTGGCAGGAACGATATGCTTAGAAGCTCCTCTGACGGTCCTTAAGGGAGGATCAAACAGTTTAGCGAGCTGAGGCTTATGCTGCGTGCGGAGTGAGTGAGAGAAATCCGCCGCATACGAAACTCCCCGGCGCAGGGAAAAGAGCAGTTCCTCGAGACCCTCCTTTTCTGCGGGGAGTTCAAAAGCCTTTCTGAACAGGGCGGTAAACACGTCGAAAGGAGGAAACGACATCCGACCTGGTTCCCAAAACGTGCCTGCCCACTCCAGAGCCTTTCCAGTTAACAGTGAGCAGATGAAAGAAACGCGGTCGATATCCGAGGCGTATAACTGGGGCTGATGACTCATGTACCAGCTGCACTGCTGCAGAAATCCTTCACACGCTTCAGGTGAGCCATTAAACTTCTCGGGAAACGGCGTACTGGAATTACTGCATGCGGTACTCACACTGGGTTGCGGTGGAACAGGTGCAGCGGGGGTTTGGGCTTGATTAGCCGCTGTGCTTGAGCTCTGCGGAGACCATGATTGCACGGAGCTAGCTAGTTCCTCGAGGAGAGAAGTTAGTCTCGCCAGCTGAGAACTATGAGAGGCTAGCATTGAAGAGCGGGTCTTGACCACGGCGGATAGATGCAGAAAGTCTGCTGGATCCTCGTTTGGCGAAGTCTTCTGTAACGTACGGACAGAGACGGTCGGATCCATGTGCAGCACTTTATTAAAGCAAGCTGACATGAACACAGGCAAACACTTAATCAAAGGGGCAATCCAGAAACTCGTGGTCTAAACAGGCAATGGTCGAGGCAGGCAGCACAGGTTCGAGAGCAGTCCAGGAAACAGGCAAGGGTCAAGAGTCCAGGGAAACACGGAGACACAGAACAGGGAATAACGCTCGGAATTGTACGCTTACAGGGTAACAAGACTTCGCAAGGGACACAGGGAAAACTCAGGCTTAAATAAGGAACTCAATTAACCAATAATGAAACACAGCTGAACATAATGAAACACAAAGAGTCCATGGGGAAACAAACTTGGGGAGAGGATGCCCTCTAGTGGCTCTCGAGGGCACCACGGCTGCTGATCGTCACACATACCATTTTCAAGAATATAAATATACGATTCATTAAGTTATATCAAAAAAATCTGACAAAAATGTAATCATAAAAATTCAACAATATTAAAGGTAAAGCTGTCAATTATATTCAAGTTATGTTAATATTAAACATAACATAAACATAATGTTATATTAAGAGTAATATTAATACTGTTTAATACATAACTTAAAGCCACAATATGTATTTTTTCTGCTTTAAAAATAGCAAAAATAACAGTATCTATGTTATATATTTCTATTAGATGTGTACTTACATTATCCCGACAGTTTCCACCAACTTTAAAATACGGAGAAATTTATAGTTTAATTCGAAGACACGGGACGTTTCTTTATTTCCGTTTCGTCGCCCGTCTATGGCGTCATATAACCTTTGACTCCTCTATTTTCTCTAACTTCCTGCGGAACCCGGCGAACCCCGCCAAACACAAAGGGGAACACTCGACTACCGCCAATAAAGCAAAGAAAATGACGAAGTAAAAAAAGTTGTACGTATTTTTATGTGTGTAAATCACGTGCCCGCTCACGAGCGCGCACTCTTCGCGCGTCACAGAATGTTCATAAAGCGCTCCCCGTTATATTAATCAATTCATATTTCTTCAATCTTTTGAGTTGCAGTAATAACAATAATACTAATTTGTATAATTTTTTAGTTAGCATACTTATTTTTTAATGTATTGTAGCATAGTGAAAAGGTCCAGTCAAACTGACTGTTTCTCGTTAAAATTTTGTGGGCGAAATCTAGTCATTCTTATTACGGAATGCCAAAGCTGACTTAAATAAAAATAAATAAATACGTAAATGAAAAAAGCAAAACAAAAATAAAATAAATAAATAAATAAATAAGGAAATAAAATAATAAATACTCATTTATTTGTACTTTTTTACATTTCTTTGTATATTTATATATTTATTTATTTATTTTTGCTTTTTTACATTTCTTCATATATTTATTTATGTATTTATTTATGTATTTTTGCTTTTTTACATTTCTTCGTATATTTATTTATGTATTTATTTATTTTTAATTAAGTCGGCTTTGGCATTCCATACCTTATAGGAATCTACGCGATCTGGAATTTCTACGCGATCTGGAACTTGAGGCCTAAAAAGTTCCCTAAGCAAGTTGGCCATGTGAATTCGCTGGATTGAACAACAGAAAGCTGCTTGGTTTGCAAGTGATTCTTTATGAGCTGTGCTTTACAAATCTCTATTCTATTAACCTTTTTTTTTATTTTCGACTGCCCCTTTACTGTCTAAATAATTCTGAGAGACTGCTCATGCATTATGGGTGCTATCAGTTCTCACCTTCTCACAGAAGTGTAGAAACTTTAATCAGGTGGTTTAGTAAAGTCGGCATGAAACAGAGGATGCAATAGTCTTTTCTTCCCTATCGTGATGTACGTATATAAGTGAAAAGGCTTCTCAAACAAGAAAAATTGTAGGACAGGGCTTGATTTTGTCCGCTGGGAACTGATTGGATGGTTGTGGTTTGCTATTGCTGTGATGTCATGTGAGTGACAGGCTGTCCCTCCCTCACACCAATACATTCTTTCTGTAGATATGAATCTAAATTGAACATCAAACCTTTGGAGTACATATACGTAACACGCTACTTGCATATTTTAAATACTGGCTGATTTTAGATTTAAAATCACACACTTATCAATCAAGTTAAAAACGGATGATCATTTTAAAACTAATGCGCAAACAGTTGTGACATCCTATTCTGTCATTTACATTAGACCAGTCTAGGCAGGGCGATGATACGCTCGAATCCTCTCTTCATTTTCACGGTTTCAAACCCCACGTGTCAGGTAGTTAATGGATTTGAATTTTTTCACTCCAGCACAAAAGACAGCTTTTCCCTCTCCTCTCTAATCAGGTCTTCAGCTGCTATATTTAGCACCTACTGGCGGAGAATGATTTCTGTAGGGATTGTATGCAGGCCTTGATGTTACATAAGGAAATATGAAACATGGCATTTGAGGAATATCAATCCACTATGAGGAGAAAAATAGACAGGACGGCGCTATAAATACAGCAGCATTTCCGTTCACAGATGCACGATGTACGTCAGTCTTGGCTGAATGTTCTCTCAAGAAATATGCATGCTTTTTAACTTTTGAACAGGTCTTACACTGAAGGGTTATGACAAAATGACTGTGTGACATTTACAAGCCAAAGACTAATGATGCCTGGGAGGTCCTTGAAACCGAGCAAAAGTGTCAAAACTAGGACCCACTCAGCCTGGTTGCTGGCAATACGGAGTCTTGAGTTTCCGACTGAAAAGCTTGGTGTCAGAATAGGCTTATTGTGACGGATATGTAGTTCACAAAAAAGGCTTTGTGGTAACTATGTGATTTCTGTTGTGACTGGTACCTGTATACTGATTGATCAAACACATATTCAAAATTGCACTGATTATAATGACACGAATGGGCTTTTATAAACTGCCCTCTTCTCTTCACAAAAAAATTCAACAAATTCACATTTGAAGTGCTACAACTGTTTGAAATCATGTTTTGCTTTAAATCTAACAGGTTTGTTTGAGGGTTACTATATGTTTAGTTGTAGTAAATATAATTATCCATTCCAACCCGATCACACTAAATTCGTCTTTATAGCATGTGTATTGTCGTGTAATTTATACGCTAAAGTGAGTTTTCACGTGCATATGATACGCATTGGTTGGTTAGGGTAGGTTTAGGTGTGTTGTGCATGTGTATTATGCGTTTGGGTAGAATTAGTAGTATGGGGTGCGTGTGTATTACACGCAAATGAACTGCGTATCAAATGCATGTGAAAAACTGCATCTCATATGCACGTAAAAACTCATTTTCGCGTATAAATTACAAGATAATACACGATGCGTGTTATAGAGACGCATTTACGTGAGAACAGGCTGAATTATCTTAATATAAAAAAACATTGCATCCTCACAAATATAAAAGGTATATTAGTTTGTAAGTGTTTTATATTTATTGTAAATTGGAGGCAGAAATATCTCAAAATGTCATCTAAATTTGACAAAACAACTATTTTGGAATGTCCTTAAAGCTAAAAATGGTATAAATGAGTTATACAAAGTAAAATTGTTTCAGCCAGAACAAGGTTTGTAAAACATTGTTATTTTTTTTAAAAAGTTGAAAGCTACAACTTTCGATTGTCTTTCTATTATTTTGTACTTTATATGGAGCCCAAGGGGACAAAAATATGAAATGGGTGGATAAGTATCTTTCAATGCCATTGTGTTCTCTCACATAATTATCATGTTCCCAGAGAGACTTTACATTCTCTCGCAAACCATTTCTGTTTCCAAAAGCACTGGAATGCAAAGTTCATGAAACTCTGACACATGCTGATATAGGTCCTTAACTCAATCTGCTTGCAAACACATCAATCTCTATAGGGACAGCTGATTGGTTGCTGTATCAGTAGCCAATGAGCTCGCTGTTCAGCCTTCAAATACTTGATCAGTATTTGCTGTAGCAGTTGCAGTAGGCTTTCAGAAACCCTCCACCTTCCCCAGCTTCACCTGTTTAGATTTGCTAGATTTCGGGTAATTCATGTATGCTATATACAGCAGTGTGTCGTGTACGTCCTGTACTTGTTCTGCAGCAGCAATAAACAACAGCATCATTTATTCTGCCAAAACCAAACATATCAACATTGTCATATCCATTACCATGACAAACACTCTAAGAGTTGTGTGACAACAGAAACCCCATGTCCCTAGGGGCTCCATACCTTCACAGTTGTCTTGTGACCACCACCCAGCTATGCGAGGGGTGTTAATTTGTTTGTTTTGTTGTTCCATTTCCGTTTTCAAGTGCCATTCTGCTTTAACCTGAAATAGGGTGTTATTTATGTGGCACATTAGACGGATGTTTAGTTATTGTCCTTCAGAGGTAGAAAGTAGCAGGAGAAAGCGGCATGGACTTACAGTGAGTATGAGAATGATCATCCATGAACATGTCATTGATACAGGTCCAGCTGTAACACACACTCTAAAAAAGTCCTTAAATATAGGTCCAATGTACTGTGTTAATATGAAGGAAATTATTGTATTGATTTTTCACTCATTTTGAGCTTTGTTTTAAGGTTAATGGAAATGTCCATAATCATGTGCTGGCAGAAAATTACCAGCACAATTTCTGTTTTTTTTTTTTTTTTGTTATTGTCTTTTCTTTCTTCAAGTGTATTGCATCATGAGAGTGTATATCAAAAAAAGTCATAATAAGTTCTATAGGCCTACTCTTAAAAATCATAAAGGGTTTTACTGGAAGTTCCTCAAAGGATCTCCAATAACATCAATAGATTAAAAAAATATCCTCAGGTTACACCATATATGCACTTTCAACCATGCGGTTACAATTTCTACAACAGCAGCACCGAATAATATGCATATTATTTATCCATTAGTCCTTTAAGATTGACCACCATTTGAACTAAATTCAAACTGACATCTCTGAGACTTCTGTTTCACTTTAATCTGCAAATCCTCATACATAATTTAGTTTTATCATTATCTGATCATAGAGAGATCATATCCCCAAAGACGCATGCATGCACTCCAGTTACGCATTCAGAACATCTTCTATGAGGCACTGTGATGCACAATGAAGTCATAATCCATAATTCAGATGGGCAGCATTATGTTATAAGGAAGAGCATTCATTAATGACAGTTATTTAGCTGACACTTTCATCTAAAGTGACATTTTTGTTTTATCTTTTCACCGGTAAATGTCTGAGACAAAAACTTTAAAGCTGGAATGCAGAAAAGTGGTTACTTTTAAACTGCGTGTAATCCACTGACCACCTGTTGAGTTTTATTATAATTTCAATTTAAATTATATTAATTTATTTTTACTAAATTTGAGTTAACGTAATATAACCATGATTGGAATAAAATCTACAGTTTTTCTATGAATGCTTTTTAAATGTATGAATGAATAATCATTATGTTTGAACAACAATTACTAATGAAGAGATTATTGAGTGAATCCAGCATTCATGGTTCAGTTTTATTCACTGCCTTCCCAGCATGCACAAAGGCATAAACAATAATTATGGTTTGACATTTTGATTTACACTGCTGTTATTGATTTTGTGGTAATGTTTAGTAATGTATTGTGATGTTGATTCGCAGTTGACAAATTGATTGTTAGCATTCTGCAGACATAATAAAATACTTAAAAAAATATATTGTTAATATTTCTTTGTAAATATGCCTAGAGATTTAATTACCTCATATTAATAGAATGATATATGACATAGCCTATATACATGGCAATGTATCAACTTTTCCATATGTCTACATTTAAACCTAAAGCTTTATTCGTAAATATATTCGTAAATATATGAAGGTTATGGACCATGTGATGAAACACATAGCCTAATATATAGAACTATTTAAAACATTGTTCCTCATTTTGAATCATTCACTTTTTGATGTTGAAATTAATTTGTCAAGTTGCCATGTTATTGAGTAGTTTTAAATGTACTACTTGTAAGTCACCTTAGATACAAGAATCAGCTACATAACTTATTTATATTTAGTGGTATCGTAGTTGTCACCCTACCTGTCCAAAGACTGATTTGACTATGGGATGGAGGTCTGCATCAAGCGCGCCGCTGTACGCGCCAGCTCTCCCGGGGACGCGCGTGCTGCTGTGCTGAAGTGCTGGAGGTGGACTAGAGGTGAGGCTTTGATTCGAGCCCGTCCGATGCTTGCCCTTCGTTTCAAAGAACAGCGCGGCTTCCTCCGAGCGCTTGGATTGGGAAAGAGTCGGCGAAGGCGTCCGGCTGGTGCGGGAATTCCCGTGGAGTTGGACCGGGGGGTCAATGGTGTGCTGGTGGTACCGTGACGGTTTGCAGTGTTCCAGTCCATCCTCCTGATATCCATCCTGGCCGCGGTGATTCTGGATCTTCTCCCCTTTTCGTCCGAGTTTCGGTTGGCACAGGGGTCTGCGGGCGGTGGCATCGCACTCTTCGGTCCAACACGATTCCCCCCCGCCGCCTCCCGTGTGCCGGTGACCGTTGCGGTGACTCGCGGGATCCGTGCGGACTCTCCGGTTCGTTTTGATGAGGGAAGTGGTGGATTCGCTTTTTGGAAGCGAGGAGCTCATTTTGACACCCACAAACTCGTGAAGTTCTACAGTTCAGTCAGATGTAGCAGCAAAAGCATGGATATCTAAACGTGTCGTTGGTTGGGTGGGAGTCTCACCGGTGAAAGCACAGTCAATGACTTTATAGAGCACGAGAGCATCACACAGGTCGCTCGAGCAGAGTTTTGTTGGTCCCTCGTGACCCCATTGAGCGCGCGCTACCACAAAAATACAGCACGTGCATCTCTCTCGCGCGCTCTCTCTCTCTCTCTCTTTCAGGATGAAAGTTACGTCAAACTGCGATGTCATTGAAGAATAAAAGACTGTCGAAATATTAATAATTGTGTGACGTGACTGTTGCGCAGGTGAAATGAAAACCATGACATTAGGTTAATAAAAAATGATGAGAGTATTCCAACGTTTTATTCAAGCTTTGCAAGCAGTTTTCTTTACATCTGTAAATATTTCATGGCTTGACTACAAAAATAGTAACATTTTCACCTGTATTTTTTATAAGAAGAACAATAGTTCGTTAAATATCTGAAATTCAAAAAATCAAGGTTCTGATACAGTAAAACGATTTAGCTAGAGTGTCAGAGAAATCTATTCACTGCTTAAATTGCAAACGTCAGTCGCATTCTGGATGCTGACTTTGAGCCATATATTCATGTGTCAAAACATGTCGCTCCTTTGAAATCTTTGCAACTGATGCAGAACTGCTTATAATGCCTGTTTCTGAAGGACAGCGAGTTATTTTTGAATGATGGACGTCACAGTCAAACTACTGTAAGATGGCCGTATCATCTTTATAGAAGAGCAGTGACATCTTTCAAAACTTCTTTCACATTTAATGACTTTTCTCAGAGCAGATGTAAGACATTTTGTGCGAGCTAGCCTACAGAATGGATACAGATTGGCTAAAAGCAGTCGAGATGTTTCCGGTTTAAACAGGACCGTTGTAAGGTCCCATCTGGTTGCTTCATAGGATTGCTTGCATTCCTTCAGTCTCGGAGCAGCTCCACTGGGTGTTTAAGCACTTATGCGCATTATGTCACTATATGGACCCAATTAAAGCAGTAAAAAAGCTTCTTTCCACTGTGTGTGTGTGTGTGCGTGCGTGTGTGTGTGTGTGTGTGTAAAAACAGTGTGTGAGATGTTGGAAAGTGCCGCTTCTGCCCCACACAGTCTCCTGGGACTTTGTGTTCACTGACATCTGTGTCTCCCTCTTACTCGCTCCAGGGAAAGATGGCATCTTTCGCTTCATCTCACTATCTCTTGCCCCGCATTACTTTCTCCTTCCTTTTTGATGGACATAGACTCCCCTCGTCTCACTGTAACTCTTGGAATAGCCTACATACTGACTTTTCTCGCGTGAGTGGTGTTCAACTTTTCATTCAGCAAAAATGATAAATTTTTAGTTTCTTTAAAGAGATGCTCTCTCTCTCTCTCTCTCTCTCTCTCTCTCTCTCTCTATCTCTCTCTCTCTCTCTCTCTCTCTGCAGCAGGGGACACTAAAGCCCCAGGGTTCAATCTGGCCCATTTGCATTCAAGGGAGCAAAAGAGGAAAACAACAAGATGTGTTTTCATCTCACACTCCTAAAAAAATAAAAACAGACTATAGTTTCATATTTGTCACGTGTCTGTCCTATCGTGTTAGCACATGGGTGGTTTTGTTATGTTGAGCCATGTGCTCCTGTCATTGTTTGGTCCTCCCCCTCGTTACCTGATTAGTGTTTGAGTTCTCCCACCTGTTCCCTCTTGATTTGTTCCCTATTTAAGTCTCCTCTTGTTTGCAGTCTTTTCGGTTCGTTGTCATATGTCTTCCCAGTTCTTTGTGGATATCCTGATGTTCAGAGTCAGTGTTTGTTTCATGTTCATTTATTGTGTTTTCCCCCTCGTGGGTTTTTGCTTTGTGTTTTGGTTTTCTTTTTGTTAATAAATCCTCCTTGTTTTTGCATTTGAGTTCTCCCTTCCTGTTTGTACCGTGACAGAACGAACCGACCATTTGAGAACTCAGCAGCATGGAGGGTTTTGGCTGGAGGAATATGGGGGACACTTATATGGACGACGATGACTTGGATTGCCCGGATTACATCACTTTCACATTTGGATCTACCCAATTTTCTCCTTCCAGCGGTGACGGAAGGACTCTGCCCTGTAAGGAGTCTGGAAGAATGAACATTTTCCAGGCTCTCGCTTTGATGGCTCATCAAAGGGAGGAGTCGGAGCACTTGGCCAGGGTTTCTGAGACCCGTGGAGGTCACAGGAGAGATTTTCGGGGGACCCGCCAGGTAATTTTTCATGGGACCCGAGGAGGTTGTAAAGGAGGAGGAGGTGGTCGAGAGGAGGGTCAACATCACCCTCCATCCTGGCCCCCCTTCGATCCTGGATCGGTGGAGGGCAGTTCTGGACCAGCTTCGCGCCGTCATGGACAGAGAAGGAGGAAATGCCCGGCTGCCCAGCGAGAGACTGTTCTAGTCCCGTCTGCCCAGCGAGAGACTGTTCACGTCCCGTTTGCCGAGCGAGAGACTGCCCGCGTCCCGTCTGCCCAGCGAGAGACTGCCCGCTTCCCCACGTCCCGTCTGCCCAGCGAGAGACTGCCCGCGTCCCGTCTGCCCAGCGAGAGACTGCCCGCGTCCCGTCTGCCCAGCGAGAGACTGCCCGCGTCCCGTCTGCTAGGCGAGAGACTGTTCACGTCCCGTCTGCCTTGCAAGAGACTGTTCACGTCCCGTCTGTCCAGAGAGAGATTGTTCACGTCCCGTCTGCCCAGCGAAAGACAGTTCATGTCCCGTCTGCCCAGCGAGACTCTGTTCACGTCCCGTCTGCCCAGCGAGAAACGGTTCACGTCCCGTCTGCCCGACGAAAGACTGATCAGGTCCCGTCTGTATCCCTGAGCTGGGACTATCTGGAGCATCTGATTAAGACGTTGGAGAGACCTATGCCTGAGCCGGTGCCTGTCCCTGAGCCCGTCCCTGAGCCCTTCCCTGAGCCTGTCCCTGAGCCGGTGCCTGTCCCTGAGCCGATGCCTGTCTCTGAGCCGATGCCTGAGCCGGAGCTCATATTGGTTCAGGACCCAGCGTTTTTGTTTGTGTTTTCTTGTGACTGTGTCTGTTTTAGTGTCAGTTCCTGAGCCGGCGCCTGTTCCCAAGCCGGAGGCAGAGCCAGCGCCTGTTCCTGAGCCGGTGTCTGGTCCTGAGGGATCTGCTCCGCCCTGGCCGCCCGAGGGGTCCTCACCGCCCTGGCCACCCGAGGAGTTTTTACCGCCCTGGCCACCTGAAAGATCTGCTCCATCCTGGCCGCCTGAGGGGTTTTCACCGCCCTGGCCACCTGAAAGATCTGCTCCGCCCTGGCCGCCTGAGGGGTCTTCACCGCCCTGGCCACCCGAGGGGTCTTCACCGCCCTGGCCACCCGAGGGATCTTCACTGCCCTGGCCACCCGAGGGGTCTGCACCGCTCTGGCCACCCGGAGGGTCTGCTCCGCCCTGGCCGCCCGAGGGCTCTGCTCCGCCCTGGCCACCCGATGGACTCTGTGTTTTTCCTTCACTGCCCAATGAACTCTGTGTTTCTCCCTCACTGCCCTATGGACTTTCTGTTTCGCCCCGGTCGCCTGATGTCTCTGTCACTCCCGCCCCGCCCTGGTCCGTTCCGCCCGTCCCGCCCTAGTCTGTCCCTCCCGTCCCGCCCTGGTCTGTCCCTCCCGTCCAGTCTGATGGAGCGTCTGGTAGCCGCTCCGTTGAGGGGGGGTAGTGTGACGTGTCTGTCCTATCGTGTTAGCACATGGGTGGTTTTGTTATGTTGAGCCATGTGCTCCTTTCATTGTTTGATCCTCCCCCTCGTTACCTGATTAGTGTTTGAGTTCTCCCACCTGTTCCCTCTTGATTTGTTCCCTATTTAAGTCTCCTCTTGTTTGCAGTCTTTGTCGGTTCGTTGTCATGTCTTCCCAGGTCTTTGTGGATATCTTCATGTTCAGAGTCAGTGTTTGTTTCATGTTCATTTATTGTGTTTTCCCCCTCGTGGGTTTTTGCTTTGTGTTTTGGTTTTCTTTTTGTTAATAAATCCTCCTTGTTTTTGCATTTGAGTTCTCCCTTCCTGTTTGTACCGTGACAATATTAGCGTACTTTAATCAGTGGTGTTTGCAAGAGGATTTGAACAAATCATTAACCATTGAACTTTGGGTTCAAACAGTACAAAACTGCAACATTTGTGCTGGAGCTTGACAATACCTCAAATTTCACGTTGCAACTCTTTGCAACAGTTACTGTTTGAATTTTTCAGGGTCTGTACATTTTTGTTAACATTTTTTTTGAAAGAATTCTCTTAAGTCTGCATTTACTTATCAAAAATACAGGAAAACCACATACAGTTATAGTGAATTATTACAGTATTACAATTTACGTAAAATAACCGTTTTCTATTTACTGTAAATAGGCATCATTTTAAAATGTAATTTATCCTTACGTATGTTTGTTGTAAATAAGGGTGTATTTTTTTTCTTTTGCACAATGCTCTGAACAAATTAGAATTGCAAAGACCATGCAGTAAAAATGTGAAACATACATATTCAGTGTCTTGTACACAATTACTGTACCTCACTAAATACATTAATGTGAAACTTTACTGTAGTTTTCAAATAGCTGTGCAAATAGTTTATATGACTGTCTTGAGCATTTTCAGGTAGTGTCACCAAGATCTGACTTTTTTTTATTGGCAAACACTTACAGAGTAAACTGTCATAACGAAACATGACAAAGCCATCTTGTTCATAAACACTGGTGTTAGGACTTTTCATCTTGACGACACTGACACTTTCAGTGACATGAATACTTGCTTTTGAGGAATGAGTTATCCATTTTGAGCAAGTGACACACTTTTGCAGGTTATCAACTAAGTTTTGCAGTTTGTACTAATTGTTTTGAGAACTGCATTACCTGTTGTGCAAATGTAAATAGTGATGTGAGAAATGCACCAAAGCGACTGAGAAAAACTGTATTCCTCCAGTCACATGATCCTACAGAAATCATTCTAATATGCTGATTTGGCAACATTTCCTATTGCATTTTTTTGCAATCACTTTGTTACTATTTTCAGAAACTTGATGTTGACATTTTTTTCACAACTCTAGACACAAAACTCACAACCAATGATCAAAATGCACATTTTTTTAAAAAAAATCTAACCCTTTTTTCAATTGCTTGGATACAATACACATACAACTAGATAGATAGATAGATAGATAGATAGATAGATAGATAGATAGATAGATAGATAGATAGATAGATAGATAGATAGATAGATAGATAGATAGATAGATAGATAGATAGATAGATAGATGCAGACCCTTGTAATTGCTTGTCCAATTCTGCCAACTCATTACTGATGATTGAGTGCACATTTTGGAATGAATATATAAAAAGTTGATTGTGATCCAATTGCAAGAGCATAGTGATATGTAACATGGAGCTAGCAGGTGATCCAGGTCACAATGGAGGTCAAGCTGTAGTGGGAGGAAGACGTGTTGGTCAAAGGAATGGTAGAGGACAGGCACCCCTTCTGAGAGGTGGTCGTGGGCCTCATTTGAGAGGTGTGGGGAACGACTGTAAAAAATCCTAATTTCACAGGAAATAACTGTGATTTTTTGACAATCATTTTCTTTCATTTTAAATTGTACTCAAAACACTGTAATATTTCAAATAATATCTGCAAAATAAAAATGCAGCTGATATTTTTTGGTATTGTTACATTAAAGACAAATTCCAGTCATTCACATTTTTTTACAGAAATTGATTGTATTTTTCATGCAGAATTTTTCTGTTTTCTTAATTTACATAAAATGTATGTAAAATTACAAATAGAATCTGTAATTAAACGGTAACAAAACAGTTAAATGATTACATGACTGGCAGCTCAAAAAACTGTAACATTAAAGTAAAACGTCATAAATTTTGTTATTTAAAATTATTTCCTGCATTATTATGATCAAATACCTTCATTGTAAAAGAAATCATAAAAAATGGTCAAATGACTGGCAGCAAAGGTGCCTAACAAAAACCATAAAATAAAAGTAAAATATTCAAATTTAAATAAATTGAAAAAACACTGTTTCACAGGTATTTCCTGCATTATTATGATCAAATACCGTCTTTGTAAAAAATCATAAAAAAGGGTCAAATGACTGGCAGCTATTGCTGCCAAACAAAAACCATTAAATTAAAGTAAAATATGTTAATTTAAATAAAGTGCAAAAAACTTTAACAGAATTTTGATGTCACCATGATTGAGATCAGTGTTTGCTTTAGTTGGGCTCTTGACCTTTGCTGCCAGTCATTTGACCCTTTTTTACGATTTTATTTTTTACAGTGTAGAAGACAGGCACCCCTTCTGAGAGGTGGTAGTGGGCCTCGTTTGAGAGGTGTGGGGGAACGTGGTAGAGGACAAGGCCACGGACCAAGACAGCAACAGCATTGAGTGTTTAATGAAATTCGGGCAATACTGTAGTTGAGACCATGTCATAAATCATGGCATGACAATGACTGAGGTGGCTACAATGATACAACCAAACCTCAGAAGGCAAACCGTGGCCTCAATAATCAGAACTTTCCGCAATGAGAACCGGTAAGTTATCAGCATGCACTAAACATTATGCTACTCTCAATTGTCAAATGACTGCATACCAATGTGTATCACAGAATAGGTGATGTGACCAAGTGTCTTCTTACTCTAATGTTCCCTGTAGAAGTGACCAGGCCAAATAGTAGAGGCAGAGGCAAAATTCTAACTGACCAATAAGAGCAGGCTGTGGTTGATTTGGTTTGGGCCAGAAATGATACTCGCCTTACAGAAATTTGCCAGTATATCTTGGACAATGAAGACATGTTCAACAATGTGGGATCCATATTAAGTTTGCCGACTATTGCACGCATACTGAAAAGGCGCCAGGTATCTTTAAAACAACTATACCATGTGTCTTTCGAAATGCAGACAGAGCGAAACAAATGAGGACTGAGGATGTTCAGGTAAGTTCAGTTTCAAAAATTCTACATTGTACAGTAATCTCTAAATCTCTTTCCAAAATGTATTTTTTTTAGAGGGTGATGGAGCAGGATGCTGATGACGACCATCACAAATTTATATATTTGGATGAGGCAGGTTTTACAGTAATCTGGCCAAGACAAGGAGGAGAGGCCGGAATTTCATTGGCCAGCGGGCAACCATCCAAGTATGTGTGCGGCTATATCAGAAGATGGTGTGGTGGGACGCAGACCTCATATTGGACCATATAATGCAGCTCTCCTTGTCACCTTTCTTGATGAGCTCGGTCAGGTTTGTAGAGCTGAAGGTGTGACCTATGTCACTGTCTGGGACAATGTCAGGTTCCATCATGCTCATGTGGTGCAAGCATGGTTTCAGGCATGCTCAATTTACCACCCTGTATTTACCCCATACTCTCCCTTCCTTAATCCGATTGAGGAATTTTTCTCCGCATGGAGATGGAAGGTTCATGATAGGCTCCCTCATGAACAAGTCATTCTTCTCCAGGCCATGCATGACACCTTCAATGATATCACAGTAGACCAGTGTCAGGCCTGGATTCGGGTTTTTCCAAGATGCTTGGCTAATGAAAACATCCATTGTGATGCAGATGAAAACCTGTGGCCAAATTCATAACACAGTTCATGACAATGTAGAAGTACAGTAATCACTCCTGTTTTATTTCTAACAGTACAAGCAAGCAAGTTGAAGAACACCGCATTTGATGTTTTACAGTACTGTCTTTTCTTTTCTATTTCATAGCTAATTATTTTCAGTGTTGGGAGTAATGCATTACAAAAGTAATACATTACAGTAACATATTACTTTTTGCTGTAACGCAGTAGTGTGAGGCATTACTAATCAATTTTCAGTAATATTTTACTCGTTACATGTTCAGTGAGGCTTGTATTACAGTGTATTGTCTGCTTTTACTTCTTAAAGGCAACAGACTATGTGAAAGTTTTAAAGCAGTCTTTTAGTGCCAGTTCAGAGCGGTCGCGTCTGTAACATTGTTTTTTCCTCATAAATGCGAACACGAAAACTAAAATAAAATGAATATTTTAAGTTCTATGGAGACTGGAGAGCCAACCCTTCCTCATCCGATTTGCGCAGTGTAATTAACAGAATTACAAAAAATGTATTTTGCCTCCTATTTTTTTGTCACGCATGAATGTGTGTCTTTTCCCTAATATTAAAAATAAAACATAGACTGATATTTGTCTAATGTCTGGAGTCCTTTAAGGAAGTAGCCTATTTTCAATACATGTATTTTCTAAGAATTTTTATTTCAAGTTTTGACTGCAAATGTCATGTCCATAATACTGGACTTCCCCAATTAAATAATTTATCCTCAACTAGTTTTGTGGTGTAGGTCTACGTATTTTATAATGTTAACTTCAAATAATACTAATAGCCTAATTTAAAAATAAGGCAGCATTGGATCTGGACGGTAAGGAGAATAACGCTGGAGTTAGAAGAGGTGTGTCGCGATTCTTTAGGTTCGTGGATCTGAGTCATGTGGCGAATCGCGATTTCCGTTTCATATTGCATATCGTTACAGCCCAAAAGTTAAGTTCTACTTAGTTATTTTGGTGAAAGTAACTCAAAAGTAATACATGAGTAATGTAACGCATTACAATTCTGGGACAGTAATATTGTAAGGTAATGAATTACTTTTAAATAACAGTAACAAGTAATACCTAATGTATTACAGTTTGGAAGTAACTTGCACAACACTGATTATTTTTGCTTCGATTAAAATAAACCTAAGTTGTGATTGTACTGTAGTGTTTTGCATCAATATATTACAAACTTTGTTCAATGATTCCACTTTGTCTGCAGTACTTTTACAGAGATGTATATTTACTGCACATGTAGTACCATAATGATACCTGTATCACCTATTTTGTTCTACAATATTTAATGATTGTACTAATGATTAATGATTGCACTAACAATGACAATGTCGGTTGCTTGTGTGTGGGTGATCTGTTATGTTTCAATGGTATTTCACAGTAAATTTGTTTTTTGAAACAATGATTGTGCAAGTGCAAGATTTATTTAAAGATGTGAATGCACAATGCAATGTTTTGAACATTAGACAGCATGTGTTGCAAGTGATGAAAACCATTTTGTGTCTAGGGTTTTGAAAAATGACATCAAGGTTCTGAAAATAGTAAATTGATTGTAAAAAAAAAACTGTCTAATCAATGTTCAAAACTTAATGTTTATGTCAAAATCAAACAAAAGAGGCTACATTTTAGAATTCTTTGATTAAGGGTTCAAAAGAACAACATTTTTTTTAAATAGAAATATTTTATAAAACCTGCCTTTATTGTCACTTTTGATCAATTTAATGCATCCTTGCTGAATAAAAGAAAAGTAAAAAAATTACTGACCACACATTTTTGAATGGTAATGTTTTTGAAAATATTTTTGAAAATACCATGCGTGCAATATGCCAAATGTCACACCACAAAACCAAATTTATGTCCATTTAATGTCACCTTTTTTTCTTCATTTTTTGGAATATTTAAGTCTTAATTTTGGCTGAATAATGGTTAAATGCCAACAAAAGTCTATCATAAGATTGAAAGAATGTGAGACATGTAAATCAAACAGGAGGGAGGACATGATGTATTCAGGAGTATATAATCCTAAACCGTTTTTCCGCCTAGTAAATGAGCCTGTTGTCAAAATGCTAGTTGAGACTAAAGCACTTGGTGTTCCACTTGATAACATTTAGTATAAAATTTCAAGTGCTCATCTTACAGTATCTAATGGTTCAATTCCCTCAGCTTGTATCATTTTTCAGACTTTCCGGTTTGAAATATGCTCAGAGTGTTTACCTTTCCAATTGTCAAGAAAATCTTAACGAAACACAGGGTGTTAAACTGAGACACTACACCCAACTGTTTACCAGAAAGCAACATGTGTGTGTTCTCTACAGGACAGATGTTGCCAGTCAACTATCTGGCCAGGGCTCACCCTGTCAATTAACCCCAGTCTATTGGCACTGTTGGCTGGTTCTGAAACATTCATCAGAAGGGTTAATAATTGAACAGTCAGCAGCTTGAGACCCATGAGTTTTTGATGGACTGAACGCTGTACACTTGTGCTTCTGCATAAACACATCAGCGCTGCAGAGTTCAGCCAAATCTGGAGGCATCATTAGCCAAATAGCGTCACAAAAGCACAATGTGTGGCTTGGGTAATGAGCTTTACAAACAAAAGACGGAATATTAAAGTTCTGAAACATTTATGAAGTTGACCCAGTTGCATAAATTAAACATTATGAAACATATAAGTGTGTGTAAACCAATCTTCCCAGAATGCCAGGGGAGTTTCTTATATTGTCAGGAAACACATGAAAGGGCTCAAATAAAGTAAAAATGCAAAGAATCAAAGATTTGGAAAAATAAAGAAATAGTTTTCATGTGATTCTTTGACTCAGAGTTATTTTAGTATCATTGAGATACTAGTTTTTGTTCATATTTTAAGATTTCATGATTTTAAGATTTTTTATGTTCAGATTTCATTTTGATATTTTCCGTTTGATATATGAATACAAATTGTATTATTAGCACGGGGTTAATTGCTCAGATTTGGACTCAAATGCTTTGCTTATGAGTTCAAAATATACTTCTTGTTGCGTACTTGCCATTTAGACATGCATTTTATAATACTTTTTCACTCATTTTATATATTTATTTATTTAGTTCTCCACCCCCTGCATGTATTCAGGGCTGAGTCAGTGGAATGAAAATACTTTTGGAAAGCATTTATGCTTGAGTGGAGGAGATGTGCACTTGCTTATGTGTTTTATTAATTCAACTGTCTGCCCCAGTGCATTTAAAGATAACTCCTCTCCTTAAAAACAAAGCAAGACTGAAAAGTTTGAATGTCCCCGAATAAGGAAGACGTAAATTAATGCAAAACAAATCTAGTACTGTGTTTCCTTTTAGAGGTGATGAAAAATTCATAATAAACGCAAAAAAAAAAAAAAAATAAAAGGCATAATGTGTTCTGAAGGGCTGTTGCTGGGAAAGCAGGGTAATGTTTTTGCATGACACAAGGGGGACAGAATAATTATTAAGTCTATTTATGGAAGCACAAAGATGGAAGCCACACATACAGCACTCCTGAAAGCTCCCTGAGTTCTCGTTTTTAATTAATCAATTTGGGTTTAATGTGATAACTGTAACAGGCAGAATATTCTAATGAGCTTCAGCTTGTAGCTCAAAGGCGACATCACGACTGTAAAAAAGCAATCTCAAAAATAGCTTTCTGCAAAGGAGTAGATCACTTTAAAAAAAAACTTTTCCTGATAATTTACTCACCCCCATGTCATCCAAGATATCCATGTCATTCTTTCTTGAGTCGAAAAGAAATTAAGGTTTTTGAGGAAAACATTCCAGGATTTTTCTCCATATAATTCACTTCAATGGGATCCAAACGGTTCAAGGTCCAAAAGTTTCAGTGCAATTTCAGTGCAAACTGCAAACTGTTCAAAGGGCTTTAAACGGTTCCAGATAATGAAGAAGGGTCTTATCAAGCGAAAAGATGGCTAATTAGAAAAAAAAAAGTTTTATAAGCTCAAATGATCACTTTGCTCTGTTCTGTGATGCACGTTCGTGACTCTTCTATTCGAACTCATTCATAAAAATGAACAAATCTTTTCCCGAGTCATTCGTTGAATGAACCAAATTACACGAAAAAAGATTCATTCATTTTGATAAACAACTTCGAACAGGAGAGTCACGAGCGCGCATCACAGAACAGAGCAAGTCAACAATTTGAGCTTATAAAACTTAAACTTTGTTTTTTTTTTTAAATGAGCCATCGTTTGATAAGACCCTTATTCATCTTTTGAAATCATTTAAAGCCCTATGAACAGTTTGCAGTTTGCACTGAAACTGTCTTTTGAACCTTAAACTTGCATATGTGTTGATTATGATACTCAACACATATGCAAATATGTCAGGTTTTACAGGGTTAAAGCACTTTTCTAGACATCATGAATGTATGCGAGTGTAGAGCAGATGGATTCATTCTCATGTTGTGTTTTACCTGAGGCTACATGCTGTGCTGAAGGTGAGATCAGTTTATTTGCAGCAAGGATGAACTAGGCCATGTTGCTTTTTAAAGAGCACATGAGGTACATATGGAATGACCTGTCTGTGTGTGTGTACTTGTGTCTAAAGGAGAAGGAGAGAGAGAGATATCCTATTTTCATCAATGACCCATATCAGTGTGTTTTGCAGGCATCGGTTTGCACTCAAGCAATTAGGGAGCAAATCCCCTCATGGTTTAACCATTAGAGCAAATGATGTGAACGTGATACCCGACACCACTGAACTGCCAATGCACCCTAGTCTCATCAGGTTCTGTACATATGTAACTACACTGCATGAATTTTGTCAAACTAATGACTATAATTTTGAGTGTCAGGCAGACCATAAAACAGGTAAAACATCTCCAAAGACCTGGGCCAGTAAACAACCTACACTGTAAAAAATGCTGAGTTGTTTTAAACCCAATTTTGGGTAAAATATGGACAAACCCAGCCATTGGCTTACATTTTTAAATTCCATTTTGGTAACACTTTATTTGAAGAGGTTTGCATAGGACTGACATGACACTCTCATAAACATGACATAACACCTGTCATATGAAGTTAATGAATTGTCATTAAGTGTCATTCGGTAAATTATGACACTTTTAATGCAAAGTTGACATTGTTTAAAATGTCTTTGTTATGACAACTTCACATTAACAAAGACAAAAAAAGTCTTTGTTATGACAACTTGACATTAACCAAGGAATCATAACCTATCAACCTGTCACAAATATGTCATAACAGGTCTAATTATCAAACTTAAAGAAGTTATTTAGCTTTGTGTAAACATTAAATTACCCTGTCATATATTATGGTTGGTTTTAACTTTGGTTGTCATGACACCATTATAACTGTGACATGAATATTGAATTTGTCCTCAAGTAAAGTGGACTACATTGTACTAGTTATAAAGATGTCATTAAGGGTTATTACACTGTTTTAACAACAGTGTCATTTATATTTCCCCTTACCTCAAGTAAAGTGGAACACGTTGGACTAGTTATGATTTCTTGGTTAATGTTAAGTTGTCATAACAAAGACATTTCTGTCTTTTTTAATGTCAAGTTGCCATAATCAAGACATTTTTGACTTTGTTAATGTCAAGTTGTCATAACAAAGACACTTTAAACAATGTCATCTTTGCATTAAAAGTGTCATAATTTACCGAATGACACTTAATGACAACAGTCATAATTTCTTTATATAATTTTATATTTCTTTAGAAATTATGAGTGGGAGTTACAATGTTTTTCTCATTTCTAGTTATAGTGTCCAGGGTGTTTTTACATGGTAACACTTTATTTGAAGGGGTGTGCATAAGGCTGACATGACACACTGTCATAAACATGACATAACACCTGTCATGAACATGAAGGTTTAAAGGGATAGTTTACCCAAAAACTCTGTCATCATTTACCCACCTTCTTGCCATTCCGAACGATAGGTGTGCAGTAATTTACTTCACGTGAGAAGTAAAGCAGAAGCTTCACAATGTGACTTACAGTACTTCACATATCACAAAGTTCCTCTCATAAACGCTTGTATGACAGTAGACCGGAAGCAATGATTTATTGTTAAAAAGTTTAAAACCTTCAATTTTTTCTTACACACACCTATCATTTGTGTAGATGTGTGCGGTTTTTCAAGCGGCACAGAATAACATGCATTATGCGGACTCATAGAGATTATTTTCCCAAAAAATCATTGATTGTGTTTATCTGAAGGGGGGGGGGGGGGGGGGCATCTATCTCTTTACAGTTTTTCTCAATTGTTTACACATATTTTCTGGTACCTGAGACACAATGACCACAACATGTAACTCATTCACCAACCCCCTGAACCAATTCTACTGAACTACAAGCACAATTCCTGCTTTACACTCAAATTGCAGTTCTAAAACACACTTTTTTCAAAACACTACACACAATTCTCTGCATTTGGCACAATTTTCATGCAGAAAATCTCTTGTTTTCATGAGGAATACACTGCCATTCAAATATTCACACTGACTCGTCACATGGGCAAACACATTTCACACAGTTTTACAATTAGCGATCAGAGCTTTGGCATAAAATACCAAAACCAAAGAGAGGATGCAGCATAGATATTTTTTTATTTCTTTTTTTACTGTAACAGCATAAGAAATTCTGTTGTTTTGTATGTAGACCACTGTTTGTGCAACTTTGTGTTGGTTGAGGTGTACAAAATGTGGGATCTGTGTATCTCCCATTGATTTTGTGGGAAAAATAAAATATATTTGTTACCGTGTATTTGTGTGTTCTGGGTCTAAAAAGCAATATTCTCAAATATTTTACAACACAGTTATGTATGTAATGTCTGTAGTAAGTGTAACACTGAACAAAAAAGGCCTAAGTCATTATGATGAATGGAGAAGAAGTGTTTTCCATTGATCATAGTGTTTTACATTGAGCACATCAGTGTTCAACTGGTTCTTATAAATGTCTATTCATATGATGGTTTGTGTGTGTCATTTGAAAACAAAATACCATTTTGAGAAGAAATAACATTGTTTTGAATGTAAAGTTTCATTTTGCAGGAGAATTGAGGGGTTTTGCCAATTGTGTGAGTGTTTTTAGATTTGTGTGTAGAGTTCTGAGAATATGAGGCATTCTTTCAGAAAATGTGTGTAAACAATCGAGAAAAACTGTAAAATTACTATTTTGTGTTCTGACTTTGTCTTGGTTTTTATGAGTGTGAATAAACACCAATACTTGAAGTTTGTATGTTTACATGACACTATGACAAAAGTATGACCTCAAATTGACATCTGTACACAGAGAAAGCAAAAGTCAGATGTGTTTTGTATTCAAACCATCAGTGTGTAGTTGGCACATTGTGTGCTTAGTATAGATGATGGCTTGTGTTTACTGTTTAATACAAAAACACAATTTTTACGAAGGTGTGAAGAGTTAATCTAGCTGTGTTTGCTTTTGCAAGAGAACTACAATGTTTTGATAATTGGGTGAAAGGTTTTCTTATTTGTGTGTAGAGTTTTGCAAAACTAGCCAATAATTACAAAAAATGTGCTCAAGCAATCAGAAAAAACCTTAATAGGAACCGAAACTGTTTAGCGATCAACATATCTTCAACAGTTCCACAGAAGAAAGAAATACATACAGGTTTGGAACAACTTGAGGGTGAATAAATTATGATAGAATCGTCATTTTTGAGTGAACTATCGCTTTAAATATTTTTCTCTATGAGGAACTACTAGACACTACTGCCCTCTTCTGTCCTCAAGAGAGACTTGTATCATTGTGCTCGGGTAAGACTCAGCATTTCAACCAAAAGTGAAGAATCTTTATCATCCTTTACATAACTATCATACGCTCGCTGGATTTGGGCTTCTATGTCTGTGCTGAGGAGGATGTTTGCTGTCAGCTGAACGCTACAATTCCAGGATTAGCTGTATTTTCCGTGAATAGATAAGATGTAGAATGTTGAAGTCCTTGCAGTTCTCTTTTACAGTTTATCATTACAGTTTTTTCTGAATGCTTAAGCGCTAATCGTGATTCTTGTAGCACAATTTCTAAAACTATTAATACGTATAGCAAAACCACTCACTGAGTTTGCAAAACTGTAGGCACAATTCACTGCACAACACTATTTTTGCAGAACTTTAAACACAACTCACTGCTTACACTCAATTACCAAATTTCCAACACACTTCTAGCAAAATTATACACATGTATGGCTATCATTAACGCTATTTTGCCAACTGTCTGGCTCACTTTCACATTTGAAAACTGTTTTAGAAAATTAGTTCACTTTGCAATCAGCCTAAGCACTATAAATAAGCCACAGGTAAGCTGTCTGTGTGGAGTACAATGGAAGGAGCAGTAAGAGTGAGAATCAGAGGAGGCCGAGGGAGAGGACGTGGAGGTGAAGAAGTTGGAGGAAGGAGCTAGAAGAGGACAAGGAGGCAGAGGGAGAGGATGTGGAGTTGAAGAGCATACCCGATATGTCATCATATGGGACAATGTTAGTCCGCAACTGGTTTACAGACCACACATTTTTCATGGCACTCAACCTCCCTCCATACTCTCCATTCTTACGTAAATCCCATTGAGGAGTTCTGGAAAGTGTACGACCGTCATCCTCATCAACAGGTAGCCCTTTTACAGGCAATGGAGGAGGCATGTGGAGATATTGACCAGGCATCATGTCAGGCCTGGATACGGCATTCAAGGACATATTTTCCCTGGTGCCTTGGACTGGAGGATATTGCATGTGATGTCGACGTAATTTTGCAGCCGAACCCAGAAAGACGACATGATGTAGGCTGATTTTTTTTTTTTGTTGTAAAATTACTATTTTGTGTTCTGACTTTGTCTTTGTTTTTATGAGTGTGAATAAACACCAATACTTGAAGTTTGTATCCTTGTATGTTTACATGACACTATGACAAAAGTATGACCTCAAATTGACATCTGTACACAGAGACAGCAAAAGCCAGATGTGTTTTGTATTCATACCATCAGTGTGTAGTTGGCACATTGTGTGCTTAGTATTTGATGGCTTGTGTTTACTGTTTGATACGAAAACACAATTTTTCCGAAGGTGTGAAGAGTTAATCTAGCTGTGTTTGCTTTTGCAAGAGAACTACAATGTTTTGATAATTGGGTGAAAGGTTTTCTTATTTGTGTGTAGAGTTTTGCAAAACTAGCCAATAGTTACAAAAAATGTGCTTAAGCAATCAGAAAAAACTGTAACAGAACGAAAATGGGTTTGCAGGCGGTGTTGATCTTTAGTAAACTAAGCTGTTCACTCTCTGATTGACAAGCTTATGTAATGAAAGTCTAACTGAAACTCGATATTCCAAGGACTGAGCAATATTTTTTGAGCTACAAAAGCACTCTTGCTTGTGTGATATGGCTTAAAGGGATAGTTTTAGAAAAAAATTGTCATCATTTAATCACCCTCATTACACACATCTATGACTTTCTTCCTTTCTCTCAATAATCTCAATCATTGTTAGTCATTCGGATTGTAGAAGGACATGAGGGAGAGAGTCAATGGAGCCCGATCTCATGAAAGTTCATATCTATAGCACGATGTCATTTCTCGTGGCATTTATACGGCAAAAACAGTTTTTGCGTGTATATGGTAGCCTACGCGTTTTTCGCGTGCATATGATACGCACTTTTTGGCGTAGGCTATTATACGCACGAACTCCCCACCTACCCTAAACCTACCCCAGGGTTTTTAGTGCGTAGCATAAGCACGCAAAAACCATTTTTGGCGTATAAATGCCACGAGAAATGACATTCGTGGTATAAATACGCATCTTCATGAGACCAGTGGCGCCTCCAGAAATTTTTCATAGGGGTGGCCAGATGGGGCCAGTTAAAATCTTGGGGTGGCACACCAAAACTACAGTATAAACCATAATTTCAGAATTGTTTTCTACTGTTGTAATAAACCAGCCTGTAGAAAACTATCAGAAAGACTTAAGGAAACTCCTACTGATATACTTTGGTTTATTGTGTATTATACCATGGTCTGGGTGAATACTCGATTCTGATTGGCTGCAGGGTGTCCGTTAAAAAGTGATAGAGGACACCTAGTAAAGTAGTTCTGGTGAAACTGCCTGTTTACCATTCGAAATGAATAAATAAATGCGCTGCCTACAACGGCTGTGAGTAACCATAGCAACAGGCAGTCACATGCTCTATCATCTAACGTTAGATATTATAGCCTAATACAACAATGAGCGACTTCGTGCTATTTCTTTTAACATTTATGGAGACTATGGCAACTTTGACGACTGGTATGCTGCTGAAGAAAGAAAAAATGTAAATAAAACGGAGAAAATTACACCGCTGCTGCTCTGTTCCATTGAACTCTATTGGTAACGACGTAACTTGCGACCATAGTTGGATAACGATGCTTTCGGGAAACGCACCCCTGAATGAGACCCTGCGGGAGTTTTACGCAGCTGTCCAGACAACCAAGGCAGGAGAAGGCTGAACGTTACAGCGTTTCAAGCCTAAGGAGCCTGAGGCAAATCCTCTCTTTGATCTGATTAATTTATTGCCCTCTATAACGTTAAGCGCAAATCGCTGGAGATCAGAGCTAATTATTTTTTTTATTGTTGTTTGATTAATTGTTTTATGTGTAATAAAAAAAAAACTATGCCTACCTTTGTGTTTCATGAAAAAAAAAAAATGCATTTGTGAAACTGAAGGGATACGAGCTATAAGCGGACTATATATCCGGTTGCTAAATAAACAGTCAGGCAGGCAAGGCAAGTTATTATTTGTAAAAACTAGATTTAGCCTAATTAAAATATAAACTAATGTTTTATTTGGCAAGTGACCATGGTATAAGCGGGTTAATGCCCTCCGAGGTGTCCATTGTCAGGTTTTAATGGACTTCGGCGGAGGCAACCGTCCTCCGCTGCGCGTCGGCCGGTTTACGCCTCGCCGTCGTCCATTAAAACCTGACAATGGACACCTCGTCGGGCATTAACCCTTACTTATACCATGGTCTGGGTGAATACTCGATTCTGATTGGCTGCAGGGTGTCCGTTAAAAAGTGATAGAGGACACCTAGTAAAGTAGTTCTGGTGAAACTGCCTGTTTACCATTCGAAATGAATAAATAAATGCGCTGCCTACAACGGCTGTGAGTAACCATAGCAACAGGCAGTCACATGCTCTATCATCTAACGTTAGATATTATAGCCTAATACAACAATGAGCGACTTCGTGCTATTTCTTTTAACATTTATGGAGACTATGGCAACTTTGACGACTGGTATGCTGCTTAAGAAAGAAAAAATGTAAATAAAACGGAGAAAATTACACCGCTGCTGCTCTGCTCCATTGAACGCTATTGGTAACGACGTAACTTGCGACCATAGTTGGATAACGATGCTTTCGGGAAACGCACCCCTGAATGAGAGAGACCCTGCGGGAGTTTTACGCAGCTGTCCAGACAACCAAGGCAGGAGAAGGCTGAACGTTACAGCGTTTCAAGCCTAAGGAGCCTGAGGCAAATGACCCTCTCTTTGATCTGATTAATTTATTGCCCATAACGTTAAGCGCAAATCGCTGGAGCTTTTTTTATTGTTGTTTGATTAATTGTTTTATGTGTAATAAAAAAAAACTATGCCTACCTACCTTTGTGTTTCATGAAAAAAAAAAAAGCATTTGTGAACCTGAAGGGATACGAGCTAAGCGGACTATAAATATCTCCGGTTGCTAAATAAACAGTCAGGCAAGGCAAGTTATTATTTGTAAAAACTAGATTTAGCCTAATTAAAATATAAACTAATGTTTTAAAAATGTTTTATTTGGCAAGTGACCATGGTATAAGCGGGTTAATGCCCTTCGAGGTGTCCATTGTCAGGTTTTAATGGACTTCGGCGGAGGCAACCGTCCTCCGCTGCGCGTCGGCCGGTTTACGCCTCGCCGTCGTCCATTAAAACCTGACAATGGACACCTCGTCGGGCATTAACCCTTACATATTAAATATTACCCCTATTAGTAGGGCCCAACTGATATATATTACATTGTATATAATGATATATATTATATGATATATAAGGGTCCTTGCCCCACAGCAAATTTCCAGATACTTACACAATTGTGATGAATTGAATCATTTTTAAGTTATTAGTTTGCAGTGTAAGATTACAGTTAACACCTTTAAATATTACATAAATGTATTATGAATTTTTAATACACTTAATGAGTGTATACATCACCAGCAAAAAGTAATTCTTGAAAAAATCTGCACAGTAATTTTATAAAATCTAAATATGTTAATAAAAACAAATTACTATTAGTTCTCTTTTAAAATTCAATCAGGCAATCATGTCACAATTTTATATTTATATATTAATGTCAAGAATTCAGAAGTGCATAGCCTAAACTACAAATAAATTATATACAATTAAATTATGCTTATTTAAAATGTATTGAGCAGGCTAGGTATAACAAAATATATTGGCTTTTAATAATATTTCAGTGCGCAAACCCATGATTGAGCCCGTTCTTGCATGATTACATGAAAAACATCGCGGGTGCAGAATGATGTGCTCAAAGCAACTTGGAGTCACAGTGTGCAGCAGCACTGCGCTTCATAAGTGTGCATTTAAAAGCTCATGTCACAAATCGAAGAAATGTTGAGCGCACAAATCCAAGTGCGATTTGTTCCTTTGTTTCACAGTTATTGTGCGTTTGATGCCGATTCATAATCCTTGTGATATGTATGTGTGATCTAACAGAACACGGTAGTGAGTCTTTAAAAACGGCAACAAACTCCAAGAAAATAAAGTAATTTTATGCGAATATACAGATTTTTATCTACAGATCATGCATTTATAATGTCAATATATCATATTGGAGAGAGTTTTACCGTGCACCCAAGAGGCGCGCGTGCTGTTTGAATATGAATGGAGAATGATGGCAGTCGCAGAGGAGGGAAAACGAGTTTATACTTTAATGATGTAAATATACTTCTGTCCCTCACATTAAGCTATGGAATGACTTCAGATGACTTTGTCACCCAAACTGACGTGAAAAAAGCGGGAGGCGCCGAAAAGAGCGCTGTTGCATCCCTGCCTGTCCAAACGTGGCAAAAACACACCTAAAAGCTGCTGTAACAGTATACCATTTGGCACTTAAAAAGCACGTCACGACACATAATTCCCCGTCTTCTTTTACTTAAGAATATTTTTGACTTATTTATAAAATGCATAACTGATGCTACAAAAATTAATACTGGCCATTGGGGTGGCCAATGGGGTGGCCAGGAGTCGGCCAGGGGTGGCCATGGCCACCCCTGGCCACCCCCTGGTGGCGCCATTGCATGAGACTGTGTGACTTTTGGGGTGTTTTATTCCTTTCCATATCTACACTAAATCTGAAAGTTATGCGTTTGTCTGTGTTGGATTGGTATCAGAGTGTTCGGAGAGCTCAATATGGCATTTGTTTGGTGTTCAAATGTGGTTAAGCTCAGTTATGGATTTGCAGGAATTGCGAAACATTTTGACTCTTTAAGAAACTCACTAGCCAACTATGATTTGGCAGCAGATGCTAGTTTCACTTAGTGTCTGTTTGTATTCATCACATCTATCTTGTATCTTCATCTTTAAACTGGCAAGATCACTCAATCACCAGCTCAGATCAACCCCCATGATTAGCATTCTAACCATTACTGTAACTTTGTAAGATTTACAAAACACAGTTTGGGGCTTTCCAAGAGATAGATCACTGTTGACAACTAGTATCTAGGTAATATATAAAATGCTACACACTGCCAACTGAACAATGAATACTTTTTCAAACCCACATATTCGTCTAAAACCTGATCCTTCTAGTTTTCTCCACTTATTCTCCATTTCTCTCAGATGTCTGCGTCTTTTCATGGGAACATGCACAGATGTGACAGAAACAAAGTGGTCTAAATCAAAACAACTGCCTTCAGTCCAAGGACACAACAAATACTTTACTTTCAGTCTTCATATAACAACACACATATGACTAGCAAATCCGGGAGCTTTCTTACCTCACATAGACTGCAGTGCAATGTAATCACAACTTCCAAGACCCAGAAAAATAGTGAAAACATTGTTAGGATAGTCCATGTGACAACAGTGGTTCAACCATTTTTCTTAGTGTGAAGAACAAAATCTAAAGAACTTTCTTCATGGAACCATCAATGCCAAAAAATAACTTTTATGTTTATGAGAGTGCACTAAAAATCCTACAAGTAACATTAAAGGAGCATTTCACCCATTTCAACATTAATCTTTATTGAAAGTGGATCATATATGTAGTAGAAATGTAAAATAACTTTTGAATTTGGTGCCCTCTTGACCGAGAAAATAACAGAAGGGTGCATTTGTATGTAAGACAACAACTCCCACAATGCACCACATTGCACAGCTCCGCAAGCCACACCAGCTAATCCAGAACAGCGCAAAAACATCGGAGAAATCACTCTTTCGTCTACAAGGCTAACGTTGGCACCAGAGTTTGAAATTCATTTCACCCAAAATTTCTAGTTAGTTGGCTTTAGCGATGCGGACGAGGGCAAGTAACATGAGAGCAGCGATAGAGCAGTGATAATGAAAGACACCTGTGAGACACACCAGTCTCGCATCTCCCACAGAGGAGTGGAGGCATAAAACGAGGAGCGAAGACAGGGTAGATCGAGAGAGAAACAGGCCTGATTTTATGTTGTGTTTTGTTTCTGTTGCGTGTGGACAGCAGTCGTCAATGATGGGCTGCTGGGTTATACTTTTGTTTTGTATTTGTTCATTTTTCCATTAAACTGTTCCCGCCTCCTCCTTTCCATAACAACGAACCCCGTTAACGTTACATTGGCAAACTGATTAGTGAATTACTCCTCGTTTGTATTTCTTTCTATATGGTGAATTACTGCATGATACCTGGATGTTCAGTCAGGCGAAACTAGGATGGTTCACATCACAACACAAACGTCCATGTGCTCGTCTGATTCAGAGATTTAGTCAATTGCCATCGTTGAAATTCTCTGCAGCAGACGGACTCTGTGTCCGTAGCGCACAGCGAGAGCACAGGCACCAGCAGTCCACCCAGCTCAAGCCAGTCCGGCTCCTCGACCGACAGGCAGCCGCCTCCTGTTCCTCCATCAGCCTCAGCTGCTCTTTACTACTCTGCGGCTTGTAAAGATAGCCACAAACATCGGATTCGAGCAGCAGAACTTCAAAATCCTCTTCCATATCACGTTTAGTTTCTTCTGTCATTGTCATAACTTCCTATCTCCACAGCGCTTGTTAGCTTAGCTTCCAAACAAGATGGCTGATATTGATTTCAGTATCTGCATTTGAAGTCCCACCCACTGATCTGTAATAGGCCTGTAGGGTGAGTGGGTCCCACACCCTGGGATAATGAGGAGCTAAGGTTTGTAGTCTCTACACTTTTCAATGAAATTTGACTTCCTGCTTATGAGCAAAATGACGATTTTTACGTCATAATAAGCAGGAAGTAAAACACTTAAATCCTTATTTCTCCCATCTCAGGGGAAAATAAGGGAATGAACCATGACCATTCAAAAATATGACTGGGTTTCTAAAGATACAAAGCTTAATGCAAATGGGTGAAATGTCCCTTTAAGAAATTTGGTATCTCAAAAGAACCCTTTAACTATAGTGAAAAATTATTCTTCATTGTCAAAAATAAAGGTTGTTCCAATCAAGAATCATTTGACTATAGGTTTAATGTGTTGTTATATGTTATTTGGAGCTTAGAAATATTGTAATTTATGTTATAAAGAACTTAAGGAATACGTTTCAAAACATGTTAAAACATTTTTCATCATTTTTCAACAGCCTTTCTGGTTCTACTGAAGATCTTTATTAAAATGAGGTATGCTGGTTGAAAGTCTCTTCACATCCTGATAGAAATCACTAAATTACATGCATGGTCTAAAAACGTGTCTATCATAGACCATAAAGGACCATATAGGACCATAAAATGTTTGTCCAATCAGTAAATTAGGGTGCAGTGACAATGTCCTACCTGCCAGACAGCATATGTATTTCCAGACATCCAAGCAGACATCACCTCTGTATGATGAGATAAACAACTGAAAATCCGTTAATCATCTTTTCTTGAGAAAAGGATTGTTTGTGGTGATTCTGACTACCGATCTTCCAAGGAAGTGACAGGAATGCAGCTGTGTTGAAATAAGAAGTGTCAAGGTTGCATGCTTGATCTGAGCATTAACACTGAAATCTTTTTCACCACAATTTGAAGGGAAATTATGCTTCAAACTAGAAAAAAGTAATTCTCTTTTTAAAAAAAAAAAAAAAAAAACTGTGCTGCAGTTTTTCTGTACTTCTGTTGTTTTTTCACAAAGGTGCTTGTAGGCTTCTGCAATGTGACAAACTATCACCAATAGTTAGTTTTATTAAGTTTGTCCTCATGTGATAAAACTCACCCATCAACTGTAAATATAATGGTTGTGATCAATAAAGATAAGATAGTGAAGAGTTGATTGAAGTGAGTTCACAGACTCTTCTTAATGCATAAGTGCATAAAATCATTGAAATGAAATGAAATGAAGAGCAAGTTGAAGTCATATGCTTCTCAGGTTTGTTTCCTGAGAAAGAATAACTGTCTAGTTCATCTAAATGTTTACTCATAATGCACTCAAATTTGCCAAGAGTATGTGAACTCATTTCAATCAGCTCATCACCATCTACTTATCTTTAATGATCACTCATTCACAACCATAATATTTACAGTTGGTAGGGGAGTTTGATCACATGAAACAAATTTATTCAAACTAATTATTGGTGAGAGGTTGTCACATTCCAGAAGCCCACAAGAAGTTCGGAACTGATTTGTATACTTTTCATTCTCTTTTAAAAATAGGCTATGCTGTTTCTAGGATTACTGTAACAAATAGGATTACTGTAACAAATATAAACAAATAGGCGCAAATTACAAAGTCCGTAGTTGGGTAAAAACAACATAGCCAAGTCAATGTCAAAATATATTTCTTAACTTCACTTAATTAATGACTAGTTTAATGGTTGGTTTGCCTATACAGTTAACAGACTAGATTCAAGAATTGAAAACACTTGAAACACTTAAAAGACTGAAAGTTGAAACTGTCATGATGTGGTCTTGTATCTTTGTCTTTGTCTTTGTATTATTAGTGGTTCCCTGTCTATTGAGTTTTCCAGGTGTTTCCTATTGTTCACGCCCCCTTGTTACCTTTTTAAGTTTGTTTGTCTGATTATTTAAGCCCTGTGTTTCTGTCTTAGTTTGTGAGTTGTTGAACGTGTGAGGTCGATGTTAGTCGCTCCTGTGTCTGAGTCCTGTTTCTGAGTCTTTGTTGAAATATGTAGTTTGTCTAAATAAAGCCTTTACACTGCGTTTGGATCCAGCCTCCTTCCCGTGTTTCTGCCACACCACGGTACCGGCATCATAGAACAACTCACCAAAACATGGATCTAGCAGGTAGTAGCCAGAGCTCACTGAGCAAACTTTGCACTATTTATCAGAATAATCGCTGCATCGAGGATTATGTGGAGGAATTCCTTTTGTATAGCCATCTCGTTCCGGATGTAGAAGATACATTGAAGGACTGTTTCTGGAGTGGACTAGATCTAGACATTAGTTTAAA